>NW_024732238.1:5126849-5212587 GCF_018991925.1 Homarus americanus
GGTGTGAGGCTTCCTCCTGTTGTCAGTGTGTGTGTGTGTGTGTGGACAAGGCTTCTCCCTGTTGTCAGTGTGTGTGTGTGTGGACAAGGCTTCCTCCTGTATTTGTTTGTGCAGTGTGTGTGTGTGTGGTGGTGTCAGTGTGTGTGTGTGTGGACAAGGCTCTCCTGTTGTCAGTGTGTGTGTGTGACAAGGCTTCCTCCTGTTGTCAGTGTGTGTGTGTGTGTTTCTCTGTTGCCTTCCTTTCCAGTGTGTACAAGGCTTCCTCCTGTTGTCAGTGTGTGTGTGTGTGGACAAGGCTTCCTGTTCGTGTGTGTGTGTGTGTGTGACAAGGCTTCTCTATGGACAAGGCTTCCTTGTCAGTGTGTGTGGACAAGGCTTCCTCCTGTTGTCAGTGTGTGTGTGTGTGGACAAGGCTTCCTCCTGTTGTCAGTGTGTGTGTGTGTGTGTGTGGACAAGGCTTCCTCTCTGTTGTCAAGTGTGTGTGTGTGTGTGGACAAGGCTCTCCTGTTGTCAGTGTGTGTGTGTGTGGACAAGGCTTTCCAGTGTGTCTCCAGTGTGTGTGTGTGTGTGTGTGTGAGTGTGTGTGTGTGACAAGGCTTCCTCCTCTGTTGTCACATGTGTGTGTGTGTGTGTGTGTGTGGACAAGGCTTCCTCCTGTTGTCAGTGTGTGTGTGTGTGTGTGGACAAGGTGTGTGTGTGTGTGTGTGGACAAGGCTTTCCTGCTGTCAGTGTGTGTGTGTGTGTGTGTGTGGACAAGGCTGTCAGTGTGTGTGTGGACAAGGCTTCCTCCTGTTGTCAGTGTGTGTGTGTGTGTGTGTGTGTGTGGACAAGGCTTCCTCCTGTTGTCAGTGTGTGTGTGTGTGGACAAGGTGTGTGTGTGTGTGTGTGTGTGTGGACAAGGCTTCTCCTGTTGTCAGTGTGTGTGTGTGTGTGTGTGTGTGTGTGTGTGTGGGCTTCCTCCTGTTGTCAGTGTGTGTGTGTGTGTGTGTGTGTGGACAAGGCTTCCTCCTGTTGTGTGTGTGTGTGTGTGTGTGTGTGTGTGTGTGTGTGGGACAAGGCTTCCTCCTGTTGTCAGTGTGTGTGTGTGTGTGTGTGTGTGACAAGGCTTCCTCCTGTTGTCAGTGTGTGTGTGTGTGGACAAGGCTTCCCTCCTGTTGTCAGTGTGTGTGTGTGTGTGTGTGCTTCCTCCTGTTGTCAGTGTGTGTGTGTGTGTGTGTGTGTGGACAAGGCTTCCTCCTGTTGTCAGTGTGTGTGTGTGTGTGTGTGTGTGACAAGGCTTCCTCCTGTTGTCAGTGTGTGTGTGTGTGTGTGTGTGGACAAGGCTTCCTCCTGTCAGTGTGTGTGTGTGTGTGTGGACAAGGCTTCTCCTGTTGTCAGCGTGTGTGTGTGTGTGTGTGTGTGTGTGTGTGTGGACAAGGCTTCCTCCTGTTGTCAGTGTGTGTGTGTGTGTGGACAAGGCTTCCTCCTGTTGTCAGTGTGTGTGTGTGTGTGGACAAGGCTTCCTCCTGTTGCCTCGTTACTTTCTACACGAGTCTTACGCCACTTTCCCTTGATACTTCCTCCTTACTATGAGCCCCTCCACCCGTCCCGTACAAGACTAGCAGAGGAGCCAAGGTAGATAGATAGATAGATAGATAGATAGATAGATAGATACATAAAAAAATATATATTATCAACTATGGTCGTCGCCTTGTGTGTGTGTGTGTGTGTGTAATGGTGAGTCATGACGCAATAGTGGTGACGCAGAAAATAAACAAAACAATCTTTCAATATTGTGTTGTAAATTACTCTATATACCTGTTCTCCCAAGGTGGCATTTGCCGTACTGTCTCTACGTGGTAATTACTTCCCTTCTCTGGGGGTGGGGGGGGTGGACAGTATGTGACAGTAGGTAGTTTAGGAAGGAACGCTCAGTCACTTTCATCAGTGTTTTGTACCTGTTTTACCGGTGTTGTTGAAAGAGGTAAAACGACTTCAAGAAACAGATTAAATTTCCTCTCATCACCTGAAAATTACTCACAAGCCTCCTCCCCTCCTCTTCCTCCTGCTCCCTCTTCTTCCTCCTCCCCTCCTCTTCCTCCTGCTCCCTCTTCTTCCTCCTCCCCTCCTCTTCCTCCTCCCTCTTCTTCCTCCTTCCTTTTCTTCCTCCCCCCTCCTCCTCCTCCCTCCTCTTTCTCCCCTCTTCCCAGCTTATTCCACCTGATGATTAAACACCCTGATGCTAGCTGGGGGGTTAGGTTAGGTTAGGTTAGGTTAGGTTAGGTTAGCGTTAAGGTGAAATATACTGCGGTGGGTTAATCTGCAGGTGATCATTCCTACTTAAAATTCCTAAACAAATTATAATACTACGATAAATTTCATTATTTTTCTCTTCAATTTACCATTAATTTTAAGTAGTCATCTTTAACACTTCAATATTACTGTACTTAAACTAATTATCACTAATTTCACTTTACACTTTACTAATTACACCTGTATGATAAACAATTAAAACCACTTAATAATTAAAAGACGATGATTAAAGTGGTCTTATGGTTTTAGTTTGATATATGGTGATGCGGGTTGGTTACTGAAAGGAAAAGAAGAAGAAAAACACATCCTGAATGACCGTATAACTCTCTCTCTTCTCTCCCTCTACTTCCTCTCCTTTGGTCCCAGGCTTAGCTCCTACTTTCCTTTCTTCCCTGGCTTCCCTATCCACCCCTCTCACCTTCCCTTCCTTCACCCCCTACCCCCTCCTTCTTTCTCTCCCACCCTAATTATCAACCGGTTTACTTTAAGTCAGGTTATCTCATGTTATCTATTGAAAGAGAAACGTTATCATCTCAACAGCACATATTATACCAACACCTTGCAATCACCTGTAATTACTACAATCAATCAATCAAACCCGTAATCACCTGTCTTACCTGCCACACCCGCCACACCTGTCTTATCTGCCACACCTCTCTTACCTGCCACATATGTCTTACCTGCCAGCCATCACATTGGGTACTGGAGGTAGGTGAATTGACACATCTTGAGATTAACTATTAATATGCTAGTAATAATAGCACTTTTAATAGCTACCTCACATCATCCTGATCAAACTGATGGATATATTTTTCGATTCGAGGGATTTTTTTTCCCCAATTCGGCCTAATATAACTCATACCTGTTGATAGCCCTTGTGTTTTTTTGTCTAGTATTGACAGTGATATGACCAATGGACGGCAGGGCGTGGAGTCATGGGCCCTCGTGTGTATTTGAGTGGCATGTAGTGAAAGTAAATGTGTCTGTGTGTGTGTGTTTGTGGACGATTATAGATACTGTACAGGTGAGAGCTGCCAAATACCTACAGGAGATCGCCGCCGTCACTCGTAAGCTGGAATTTCTAGATCTTTGACACAGGTGGTGGCAAACACACACACACACACACACACACAAACACCCCCCCCACACACACACACACACACACACACACACCCCACACACACACACACACACACACTTGCTATGGTATTAGTTTATAGTCTTAGGTGTCTCTGTCTTGGCCCCCACACGGAACGTGAGCTACAATGGCTGGCTCCGCAGGAGCTTTAGGAAGTGCTGGCAAAGTCCCTTGATGTTTGTGTTTACGGGGTGTTATTGATGTTTGTGTTTACGGGGTGTTATTGATGTTTGTGTTTACGGGGTGTTATTGATGTTTGTGTTTATGGGGTGTTATTGATGTTTGTGTTTATGGGGTGTTATTGATGTGTGTGTTTATGGGGTGTTATTGATGTTTGTGTTTATGGGGTGTTATTGATGTGTGTGTTTATGGGGTACTTTTAGTTTTTATATTAACAGTTATAGCATTAATGTCATTGATGGATTTACAGCTGATGGTCGTGACATCATTAGTGACGTCATGATACAGTGCCAGAAGGTGATGTCATGATCTTAGTGCGAATTGTGTCGTCATTATACTCACTTTATCGGAATGTTTAATTATTATTTTTTGCTTTTATAATTAATTTATTTGTTTATTTGTTTATTTATTTGTTTGTATGTAGGCAGCGGTGTGTTGTGAGGGGCGACGAACTATCCCCGTGTCGTATGGACGGTGGTCATTGAACTGCCATGGCTACTGGTTGCTACTATTGGCCGCTAGATGTTTCACTGTCGCTGCTTCGCTCTTCTGTTGATAAATTAGACCTTCTGCTCCTCACGTGTCTGGCTGCCCTACCTTCCCACACTCTCTAGGTTACTACTGAAGGTGGTCTAGTCGCATTACCCTCTACGTCAGGTTTGTATCTCCGGACGATAACGACGGAAAAATGCTGCTTATCGAACCCTCGTGAGATCATGTTGTGATATATACCCAACCAGACTGCCCCACAACTCTCTCGTGGCCTCAGCTACTCCTCCCGGATGCGCTTCGATTCTCCGCGTCCAACTCTCCACTTTTTTCTCTCTCTTTTTTTATGAATCCGGCATACCGTCGGCAAGGTCTCACTTACATTACTACCGAAACTAGTGCGGCGGGGCGGTAGTGCAAAGGTGCGGCGGGGCGGAGGTGCGGTGCGGCTGGGGTGCGGTGGGGCTGGGGTGCGGTGGGGCGAGGGTACAGCGGGGTGGGGGAGTATGCGACGTCCTCACTAAGACCTCTAAAGAAAGTGTAATTAGAAGATACACCTCTCCTGACCTCTCCTATATACACCTGTCCTGACCTCTCCTATATACACCTGTCCTGACCTCTCCTACATACACCTGTCCTGATCCCTCCTACATACACCTGTCCTGACCTCTCCTATATACACCTGTCCTGACCTCTCCTATATACATGTCCTGACCTCTCCTACACCACCCTGACCTCTCCTATATACACCTGTCCTGACCTCTCCTATATACACCTGTCCTGGACCTCCTATATACACCTGTCCTGACCTCTCCTATATACACCTGTCCTGACCTCTCCTACATACACCTGTCCTGATCCCTCCTACATACACCTGTCCTGACCTCTCCTATATACACCTGTCCTGACCTCTCCTATATACACCTGTCCTGACCTCTCCTATATACACCTGTCCTGACCTCTCCTACATACACCTGTCCTGACCTCTCCTACATACACCTGTCCTGACCTCTCCTACATACACCTGTCCTGATCCCTCCTATATATAATGTAGTTTCAATACGCAGGGGATTTAATCGTAACAGGTGCCACTCTTAATACGATCTAATTCTAATAGGCACTAATAGGCACCATCAACCCACAGTGCCATATAGACCTCGATCTCAATAGGCCTATAGTTTCAACCACCTTATAATTCTTCTTTGTTTGTCACAGCTTCTACGAAATAAACACCTGAGAACGCGGCTAATTACCTTGAATTAGCGGGAGAGGTGAAGAGATTAGCTAGATGAAGGTGAGGGTTAAAAGGTGAGTTAGGTGAAGAAATGAGCTTAGTCAAGGTGAAGGTGAAGAGATTAGTTTTGGGTGTAAGTTATGTGTGTGTGTGTGTGTGTGTGTGTGTGTGTGTGTTGACCTCTTTTACATCTTGTTGGACATGGTGACGTCAGATAAACATCCCCCTCACGCACCCACACACCCCAGGTAAACAGACCCTCACGCACCCACACTAGTTAAATCTTCCCCCTCACGCACCCACACACTCCAGGTAAACAGACCCTCACGCACCCACACCAGTTAAATCTTCCCCCTCACGCACCCACACACCCCAGGTGACCCTCACGCACCCACAGACCTCACGCACCCGCACCCACAAGCAGTTAAATCCGCCCCCACACCCCACACACCCCACCCTCACGACCCACACTCACCCACACTAGTTAAATCTTCCCCCTCACGCACTCACACACCCCAGGTAAACAGACCCTCACGCACCCACCCCAGGTAAGGTAATATTTTTATAGCTACACTGTACCACCTGAAGAGTCGTCCCTCAACTTATTTCACCTTAAGATTAAACACCCTAACGTTACCTGGGAGGGGGGGGGGTTAGGTTAGGTTAGGTTAGGTTGATTAATCTACAGGTGACCCTAACTGGAGTCATCAAGGTGGTGATAGGGAGGGAGGGAGGGAAGGAAAGACAAGAAGGATTGAAGGAAGGAAATGAAGGGGAGGGAAAGAAAGGAGTTAGAAAGGAAGGGAAGGAAAAAAGAAGAAAGAAAAAAAGAACGAAAGAAAGGAAGGAAGAATGAAGGGAAGAAGAGGAGCTGTAACAGGAGAAAGTCGAGAGAAGACGATAATAAGAGAAGACAGGAACAATGGGGGAGAGGGGTAAAGGGAAGAGTAAAAGGAGGAATAATGTGATAATGTGATAAATAGAGAGATATATCAGTTAAGATTATTGGTAGAGTGTAATGAATGGGGTGTGGTGAGTGGTATTGTGAGTTGAGGTTATGGTAGTTTAGTTTGAGGTGATTAGGTTCGGGGGTGTCATTAGTGTCATTTATCACTTATCACCACTCACCCATCTACCATCATCATCACCACCATTCACCTATCACCACCCACCATGACCACCCACCATCACACCATGACCACCCACCATGACCACCCACCATGACCACCCACCATCACCATGACCACCCACCATCACCCATCACCACCCACCTACTATCACCCCAAGATCAATAAATAAAAAATAAAAAAACTATAAAAAAATTCAATTAAAAATGTCAACAGATGGAAAAAAATAACGTAAAAAATAAATATATAAAAGTAAAAATGAATGAAAAAAAATGCAGATGTGAAATAAGAGGAAATAGGAAGTGTGGAGAAATGGCAATAAAAGAGAATATGTAAATAAACGAGGAAGTACAGGTATAAGAGATGATGAAGGTGGAAGTAAAGACAAATAGAAAGAGAGTGACAGAGAGAAAGTTGAAGACGTGGATGAAAGAAGAGGAATAAAGGAAAAGTTGGAGTAAACAGAGAGAGAGACAGAGAGAGGAATTGAAAGAGGGATGATGTGAAAGGTAAAAAAAGGCGGAAATGTAACTGGATAAAGATTAGAGAGAGAGAGAGAGACAAAGAAAGGAAGAGGAAGAGAGACGAACAGACAAACAAAAAAGAGAATGAGTGTGTGAGAAAGAGAGAGAGGTAGATACATAAATAAAGGCAGAAATGTAACAGGGATAAAGAACAAGAGACAGAAAGAGAGAAAGAAAGAAAGAGAGAAGACAATGTTAAAGGTGAATGACAGTAAAAGCGTAAACAATTGAAGAATAAAAACAAACAACTGAAAATAGCCGAAAGAAAATGAGGGAGGTGAAGGAAAAAGTGGAGGTATTAAAAAGAAAAGTGTGTGTGAGTAGAAAGTCGGAAATGTTTAGAAAAGTGGGGAAGGTCGAGGGAAGTTTATTGGTTGACGGGGATGCTAAAAAAAACCTAACCTAACCTCATCAAATTTAACCTAACCGGACTTAATCACAGACCTAACATGACTTCACCCAGCCTAACCTAACCTAACGTAACCTAGCCTGACTTGACTTGACTTAACTTAACCTAACCTAAACTAGCCTGACTTGACTTGACCTAACCTAGCCTAACCTAAGCTAACCTTTGATTCCAAGTGGCTCAGTTTGCTTAGGTTAACCAGATGGCTAAAAAGTATAGACGAAATAACCAAATAGCTGTATGAAGTATAGATGAAATAACCAATTACCTGCATGAAGTATAGACGAAATAACCAAAGAACTATGAAGTATAGACGAAATAACCAAATAACTGTATGAAGTATAGACGAAATAACCAAATAACTGTATGAAGTATAGACGAAATAACCAAAGAACTATGAAGTATAGACGAAATAATCAAATGACTGTAAAAATTAATAGAAGAATTAGCTAGATGAGTTGGTAGGAGAAAGTGGTAAGGAGTGGCCGTGATGACTGACGCTCGTGACGATCATACAAGTAACACGTGAGGTCCTCCTGCAGGCAGGTCCTGGGGCTAGGTGCTGGAGGCGGCTGGTAGAGAGTTTTCATTTCGCTGTTAATTTCTCTCATGGGGAAAACTAAATAATAATTGATAGTTGCAGTAGATGGAGCAGCCTAAGTTAATTCTATCCATCCTAACCTAGCCTAACCTAACCTAACCTAACCTAACCCAACCGAAGTTAATTTTATCCAACCTGACTTAATATAACCTAATCTAATCTAGCTTAACTAAAATTAACTTATCTAATTAAACCTTTGGTATTAATGTCTATCTGGTATCTGGGTGTCTTATCAAGGTATCTGTCTGCTTGTCTGTCTGTTAGTATCTTAGAATAACTCTCCTAATGTCTATCTCGATGTCTGAGGCTATCTTATCAAAATGTCTGTCTGTACCCGTGAAACATAACACCATCACACTTACAGTAATCTATTTTCACAGGGAGGTAGTGAGCACAGGGGGGTAGTGAGCACAGGGAGGTAGTGAGCACAGGGAGGTAGTGAGCACAGGGAGGTAGTGAGCACAGGGAGGTAGTGAGCACAGGGAGGTAGTGAGCACAGGGAGGTAGTGAGCACAGGGAGGTAGTGAGCACAGGGAGGTAGTGAGCACAGGGAGGTAGTGAGCACAGGGAGGTAGTGAGCACAGGGAGGTAGTGAGCACAGTGACCAAGGGACTTATCAACAGCACCAACAACTCTTAACGGCGTGTCTCCCTCCTCTGTACCAGCCATCCCAACTCTTGAGAAAATTCGTAACGTAAATCTATTTTTTCTCTTAGGTCAAAACTCTCAAAGAATCGTAAGTTAGTTTGTGTGTTCTCTTAGTTCAAAACTCTCGAAGATTCTTAGTTTGATTTGCCTCTTCTCTTAGGTCAAAACTCTCAATGAATCGTAAGTTAATTTGCCTCTCCACTTAGGTCAAAGCTCTCAAAGATTTATCTCCTCTTAATGAATATGTGAGAAATGTGTCTAATTGCCTTGTTAGTACAGTTACGAAGCAGAAAGATGGTATAGTTAAGATCCTGCTACAGGGGTTCACTTTCACTGTGTACCTTGAGACAGAGGAAATACTTATTATAAGACTCTTTCAGGGAACGACGCTTGTGAGGTAGTCATCACCACTATCTGGACCACCACCACCACCTACCACTATCTGGACCACCACCACCACCACCTACCACTATCTGGACCACCACCATTTGGACTAACACCACCTACCACTATCTGGACCAACACCACCACCTACCACTATCTGGACCACCACCATTATGACCAACAGCACCACCTACCACTATCTGGACCACCACCACCATCACCCTGGGACTCCAAGGTAAGTGTTACTATTTCCTTCTTATGTTGACAGCACACCATTATTATATCTCCCTCATAACATCAACGTCCTTATAAAAATCACCCGAACTCGTCGTCTCTTTAGGTAAACTCGATCCAGTAACTAGAACGATATTAGTGACAGTATGTTTGTCTCGTAAAATCTGAGGTAAAATTATAACTATCTCGTAAAATCTGAGATAAAATTATAAACATCTCGTAAAATCCGAGATAAAATGATAAATATCTCGTAAAATCTGAGATAAAATGATAAATATCTCGTAAAATCTGAGGTAAAATGATGAATATCTCGTAAAATCTGAGGTAAAATGATAAATATCTCGTAAAATCTGAGATAAAATAATAAATATCTCGTAAATTCTGAGATAAAATTATAAATAATCTCGTAAAATCTGAGATAAAATGATGAATATCTCGTAAAATCTGAGGTAAAATAATAAATATTTATGAGTTAAAATTGTGTTACTTCACGGGATGTAATTGAAAAATATTTGTAGAATTTGTGGTAAATTTTAAGATAGACTGTGGGGATCACCTGAGGATTAACCACTCTGTTTTTTTTTACTTGACGATTAGACAACCAAATAATACCTGGGAGGGTTAGATTAGATAGGTAGGTTAAGTTAGACTAGGTTAGATTAAGTTAGTGTTCAGTAGGTTAGGTTTGATTGGGTTAAGATAGGTAGATTAAGGTAGCATTAGAATGGTTAATCTAAAGGTGTAATAAGCCTGGGGGCACTACTCATCAAGCAATCCAACTGTAATTAGAATGATGAAAAATTACATCCTTACTTTCACTTGGACAGAAAACTAATTTTATTCGTCATATTAAAAAAAAAAATAAAACTAACAAGTATTTCAGACAACGAAAAGGAAATAGATTACAGAACATGTTTTTTTGCTTTCAGTTGGTGTAAGAAAGTAATATATTATTTTTTACGGTAATTTTTAAAAATATATTCAAATTGCAGGGGAGAGAAAAACGGTGTGGTGAGGTAAGATCCCTTAGTGGGTGTGTCGTGACCCGTGGGTGGAGTTGGCTTACACACACACACACACACACACACACACACACACACACACACACACACCTTTCACAGTTTTTCCTTGCTCGCATTTGCAGGTCATTTCTTTATGGTCTGTAATAATCTTTCTCCTTTCGCTTTTATGCATGTGTGTGTGTGTGTGTGTGTGTGTGTATGTGTGTGTGTGTGTGTGTGTGTGTGTGTAAGAAGGAGTGAATGGTGAAACTGATTTGTTAGCTTCCTATGTATTCTTAATAATAATAATGGTTATACATATAAAATAATAATAATGATAATGAATAATAACAACAACAACAACGAAAATAACAGAAACCTACAACAACAACAACAACAACAACACAGTTAAGATATGTAAACAAGGTCTCCTCCAATCAACATTTCCTCTTGTATTTATAACAATTATTTACCTGTCTCTTATTATACCCTTTATTTACTCTAACACCGAGGAAACACTGTATCTATCTATCTATCTATCTATCTATCTGTCTGTCTGTCTGTGTGTCTGTCATGTACTATTTAACTAGAGAATGTTGATAGAGTCAGTCATCGTCTTTATGTTGTGTTGGTACCTTTTTTTTTTCCTAGTGTTAAAGACTTGTTATACTTTCTCTCGTGTTTATGCTTCGTTGTCTGAACTGGGGTAAAATTTTTCATGTATTGTGTGTGTCCTTGTTGTATAGAGACCAGAGGGACATACATACATACGTACATACATACATACATACATACATACATACATACATACATACATACAGAAAAACACTTACACATACACGTGAACGGACGGATGAAGGCGATAGAAGACGATTATGTTCAGTAATTTAAGAGACCGCTGTTGTTAGATGCTATCAGTTGATTGACAGCTATCTACGAGTGGTTTCATTATAGTGGCAGCTATTTACAAACGTTTATCAGTTAATTGACAGCTATAAGTTTAATAACAGCTATGCATAAGAGCTATCAGATGTGTGACGGCTATCTGTAAGAGCTATCAGATGTGTGACGGCTATCTGTAACAGCTATCAGATGTGTGACGGCTATCTGTAACAGCTATCAGATGTGTGACGGCTATCTGTAACAGCTATCAGATGTGTGACGGCTATCTGTAACAGCTATCAGATGCGTGACGGCAATCTGTAAGAGCTATCAGATGGTCTGCTGGGCTTGGGATCCCTGCAGATAGTGTGTATACATTGTGTGACGGAGGGAACACTTCACGGGTGGGTAAAGGCACCGCGTAATCTGTTTCTATCTCAGCCTCATTCTTCTCCTCATTTTCTTCCTTCACCTCCTCCTCTTCTTCCTCACTTTCTGCCCCCTGCACCTCCTCCTCCTACACCTCTACCACCTCCTCCCCTTCATTCACCTCCTATACCTCCCCGACCTCCTCCTCCTACTTCTCTTCCTCCATCTTTACCTCCTCTTCCTACCACCTCTACCTATCCCTTCACCTTCACTTCCTCTACTTCTTTCTCCACCTCACCTCCTTCTTCTCCACGTGACTGTGTACAGCTCGGTCATGCCTGCCTGGAGTGGGACGGTCACTGATCTTTATCTTTAAGGCTTCACGCTGGTTGCTCCTCCTCTTCCTCCTCCAGGGTTTTAATTGTACTCTGCCTGACGTGGAACTTTCCCAGTACTTTCCCTTCTTGTCCTATACTTTCATTTTTGTGGTTTAAGTGGATTCAAGTCGTACAGTGTCGTAGGTGAGTTAAGTTTAAGGATTTAATTGGTTTATTGGGGTCACCTGAAGATTAGTCTACCTACCTACCTCCTATTCCGGTTTATTTTACCCGATGATTAAGCTCCCTTATGATGCCTGGCTTTGGTTATGGTAGGTAAGGTTAGGTTAGGTTAGGTTAGGTTAGGTTAGGTTAGGTTAGATTAGATTAGGTTAGGTTAGATTAGGTTAGGTTAGGTTAGGTTATGTTAGGTTAGATTAGATTATATTAGCATTAAGGTGATTAAACTTAACGTGAAATAACCTGGGACTAATCTCCAGGTTGATACATTTATTATCCCTCGCCTTAACGGAAAAGCAGACAGGAATGTATCTTATTTTGAGTGTCTGTCTGTTGATGTGTCATGGAGACGTTACCACGATACCTTGAACAAAGAAGTGGATCGTAACTCGGTATGTGTGGGTAATTGTGGATAGTTGGATACGTGACAACAAGACCTCAGACGAGATAACTAAACCTCATACTTCTCTATTGTCTTAAGAAATTATTATAATTCTTGGCTTCTATTACTGATTGTGTGTTTAGTATAGAAATTTATGATGTTGTATCTTTAATGGCTTTAGTTATTGGGGCAAGACACTACATTAAAACCAACACTATGACTGTATGGAGTTATGGTCTTGTGGAGTTTGTTGTGGCACTGCGGGAGGCTTGACTTATAGCGGCTTTAAATAATATCTCTGGTTTGAGTAATCTATTGTGTTAAGAATTACTTGTTTTAAATTGTAACCCTGAAAATATATTGTGTTTTAAATATGATCTATTGAGTTACCTGAATTACCTGAGTTACCTATAGATGCTGATAATTTGTTGATAAATACCTGTATATCTTAACAGAGAATTATTTTTATACAGGGTGTTAGAAATATACCTATCCACCTGCGATAATTTATTCTTGGCTATACAAACATTGTTATATATCTTGTTCTATTTACACTTTATATATTGTGAATGGCATCTACTTCCAACATTTCCTACGACCTTTTATAATATTTACTGTAAATTGAAAAAAAAGGGTAAATATCTATACCACCTGTATTATTAATTATTACAGGTGTACAGAGACTTTTCTTACACTATAATACACAGTGAAAGTTTCCTCATAACATCTGTACTACATCAGATACTAATTACCTCGAGGCTATGTGGATTATAATGATTAGTTATTATTGTAAACAAGAAAACAATAGACTGCTCATCCCCGGAAGTTTTTGTTTACAGAGATAATAAGATCAGTTGTTTTAGAAAGTAGTGATGCTAATGAGAATATAAATTACCTGAACGTCATTGGGTTATAGTTATTATGATCGGGAGGATTTGATGGGTCGCGGGATCAAACTGGATTCACAAAAAACCATACGTTAGGATTTCTTCAGTTAGTGTGATTGGAAAAATTAAATTAGATACATTGTAGAGTCTTTGTGTACATTCGATGCCATTTTGTTGTAACTGGAAAGGATAGAACTCATCCATATTTACAGTAGAGAACTCTGATTTGAGCTCCTTTGATTCAGATATTTATGTCTCGTGAAGATGAGCTCCCCCCACCCCCCCCCCTTTGAGGACGATGGTTTAACCCTTCATGACTGAAATTGTTAGGCGTGTAGTAGGTCGGTTATAAGCAGTGGTTGTCTGGGCTGGCTGTGTGTGTGTGTGTGTTTTGACAGGGGTTCCCGCGCTCTCACTGACCCACTGTTTGACATTGCTTTCTAACGCCCCCATCTTTTTTTTTTTGTGTTTCTTTCGGTTTTCTGCAAACGTTGCCTCCGTCCTTCGTGTTCCTATACTTAAAGACTTTCTCTTCCGTCAGAAAGTTTGTTGTGATTTGCGGTGGATGCGTGGCAGGAGTTATTGATACGGTTATTACACCAGAAAATGACATATAAGACAAAAAAAAATAATCGACTAAAATAACACCAAATATAACACATAAAAAATTAGACACAAGAACATAAGAATGAAAGTAAATGCAGCGGGTTTATTGGCACTTAATAGGCACTATAGACAGCCCTGTTTACACCTAGCCTTTATCACTCACATATATCTCTCCACCCTCTAGTTAAACCTTCCCAGCTAGTTCATAGTTAATTATGGCGTTTGGTAATTTGTTCCAATCATCCACAACTGTTTCCATACCAATGTTTAATATGTAATCACTGCTACGTGCTACATCACCTTTATTTAACCCTGATTTCCATTTATATATTTCGATCATATCACCCCTGACTCGATGTCACTTAAGAGAATTCAAATTGAGGTACTTTAATCTGTCACGTGAAATAGAGTTTAAGGATAGTAGGATAAAGTGATAAATGGGATGAATGGGATAAAGTGTAAGGAATGGGAGAGGAGAGGGGATGGGTTAGTGGGAAGGGGAGGAGAAGGAAGAGGGAATGGGTGAGAGGGGGAGGGGAGAGGAAATGAGTGAGAGCAAATCCAGGCGGTAGATGGGGGGAAAAAACAAGGATGGGCGGGTTTAGGGTGGGGCAACAAGGGTGGGGTTAGAGTGAGGTGATGGGCGTGGGTCGGGGTGAAGGGCGTAGGGGAGGAAGAAGGGAAGGGAAGGAAGAGGATATAAAAACAGCAGTACTCTTACACAGTGAAAGTAACATCACCAAATAGAGTCACGTATTATATCATATCTCAATTCCTTATGAACTTTCAGAATATCAAGACTCTAAAAAAAAATAAACAAAAACACACAATACAACGAGTTCATGACATTAACACGTGTACTTAACATCTGTTCCCCACCTGTGTTATTAGGTTACCCTTGATACACCTGCGTGGGTTAAGTTGTCAGTATTTTGTTTGTTTCACCGCCAGATGGAGACGCATGTGAGTTGTATTACTGAACAGCTGCGACCAGGTGTACAGTATCGACACACCTGTTGTTACTTATCCGAGCAAACCTGCCGTTAAAAAGGGGGTTCAGTGTTGTCTTGCTTCGCGTATCTTTGTAGTACACACCTGCATTCATTACAACCCCACACAAACCTGCATCAGTATGTATAAGTTGTGTCGAGGGTAATTGCTGTTAACACTGGTATGGTGACCCTCTCAGCCTCAGTTGGCGTGTGTGTGTGTGGTGTGTGTGTGTGTGTGTGTGTGTGTGTGTGTGTGTGTGTGTGTGTGTGGTGTGTGTGTGTGTGTGTGTGTGTGTGTGTGTGTGTGTGTGTGTGTGTGTGTGTGTGTGTGTGTGTCTAGGAATTCTTTTAACACTTGATAAACTGCTGGACTTCTTAAACGGGTTCATTGACACACACTCTTGATGCCGCCTGCCGTCTGACCTGACCAAACATAAATAAATATTGACACTCGGCATTACACTTTCACCTGAAGAAGAAGAAGATTCACCTTCATGATGTAGTGAGGTACTGGTGGGGGTCAAGGAGGTGGGGTGGAAGTTAGGGGGATAGCAGGGAGGGGGTGGGGGACAGTTAGGGGGTAGCAGGGAGGAGGGGGTGGGGGTGTTGATGTGGTCCTCCCAAATTCTTCTTCTTCTTTCTTCTTCCATCTTCGCTGCTCCTCTGAAGTCAACATCCATCTTCCACTATCCTCCTCATCCGTTCTTTCCAGATCTCTCGTCACTGTGTTTATCAACCATCGTCTTAGTATCCTCCTCCTCCACCTCCTCCCCCTCTTCCCCTTCCTCCTCCTCCTCCTCCTCCTCCTCCTCCTCCTCCTCCTCCTCCTTCTCCTCCACCTCCTCCCCTCTTCCCCTTCCTCCTCCCTCCTCCTTCCTCCTCCTCCTCCTCCTCCCTCCTTCACATCACGTCTCTCATCATGATATCAAACAGAACAGGACTTCTTTACAATTTGCAGGCCAGCTAAGTCAGATTTGTATTGTCAGGAGGGAGAATAATATTGTGTAGGTGGCAGTGTGTGTGTGTGTGTGTGTGTGGAGGGGGGAGTGTAAGATCTTACTGAATATCATCTATCTATATGTCTGTCTATCTGTCTATTTGTGTGTCTGCCAGTATTAGGTAAATGTCTATCTACCTACAGGGAGAGCTCTCTCTCTCGCGATTACATACCGTAATCTAGTTCAGGTAATAATTAGAATTATTACTAGTCATACAGTGACACGGATCACTCACACCATGCACCCATCACCATGCACCACCACCTTGGCCACCTCACCACCACCACCACCACCACCACCTCACTAATTATTCACACTCACACATCACTCACCACCATCACCACCAGACACATAAATTAAGCAACAGTGGAATGATGAAAAACACAACACAATGACTAGGAAAGAATACATGGGATTCCCGCGGCTGATGTGTCGTCCAGGACAAAAACCGCGTCTGTCAGTTGGGTGTTCCTCAGAAGACACACCCACCCCACCCGGAGCCCTTTCAAGCATCAACAGCACCGTCAGTAGAAGCTCTGGATGTTTTTATCACAGCGACCGGTTGGCGACGTAATGCAAGAGTCTTTTGTGTGTGGTGAGGTGAGTGGCGGTAAGTGTGTGAGCGACCCTCAGCCAGCAGGTCTTCAATCTACCAGTATGTATTGTTGAGGCTGGTGTTACTGGGACACCTTCTGCAGCACGGTGACGGCGGGTACAATAAGTCGGGGTGGGGTGTCCTCACAACAACCTGAGATTGAGAAATTATACGAGTTTTCTTTACATTATTATGAAACTCTGTCATATCAGAACCTTTCACTTGTTTCCTTGACTGAGTAAGGAATCCAGTGATAAAACTTACATTCCCCTATTGAGAATATTTTTGAGGAATTATAACAGAAAAAAAAAATCGAGAAAGGAAGGATGGTATATTTCTTAACACTGGTCACAGCTCATCGCACACCTCCTCGTCACGTTCATGTTATCTGGATAAACGTATCTATTTGTGGCTCACCTCAGCACGAGTCTCCCATCATGTGAACAGTTATTTGGTTTAAAGATTTATTGTGAATTTTATTGGATAAATGTCTTTGTGGTTGATAGAGTGTGTGTGTGGTGTGTGTTGTTGACATTGAGAGTGTGTTGTAGGTGACAGAGTGTGTGGTGTGTGTTGTTGACATTGAGAGTGTGTTGTAGGTGACAGAGTGTGTGGTGTGTGTTGTTGACATTGAGAGTGTGTTGTAGGTGACAGAGTGTGTGGTGTGTTATTATTGTTATTAATATTGTATCATTATTATTATTATTATTGTCATTGTCATTTGATTATTATTATTATTATATTATTGCTGTTATTATGATTATTATTATTTTATTATTGTTGTTTGTATTACGGTATTACTATCATTATTATTATTATTATTATTATTATTATTATTATTATTATTATTATCGTTGTAATCATTATTATATTATCATTAGTTACCTTACACACATACAGTACACTTTACATTCAACAAATAATCTAAAATCAATCACCTTTCCAATGCATTTACTTAACACATCAGTAAACCATTTCTGACGCTGTTAAGAGACCGTAACAACATTGTACTGGACTTAATCTTGGTTCGTCAGTGCTATTGGGGGGGTTAACTGCCTTTATTGTACAGCATCATGGTGTACAACCTCCACAGTGTACAACCTCTATAGTGTACAACCTACACAGTGTACAACCTCCACAGTGTACAACCTCCACAGTGTACAACCTCCAGAAATAGGTAGTTATTTAGTACAGTACTTTACCCACAGTCTTACATATTATTAGCAGTGGATCATTAAAGCAACTCTCTAATGTAACTCCTTCCTGTGCTCTCTCTCTCACACTATTTAAAGACCCATAAAAAAAAACAATTAAATTTTAAACCTATTAGGAGCTACTAGTAATTACCTCCCAACGAGCTATTAATACTAACGAATCATTATTGGAACAGATGAAGCATAAGGTTTGGTTAGGTTAGGTTAGGTTAGGTTTGGTTAGGTTAGGTTAGGTTAGGTTATGTTAGGTTAGGTTTTGGTTAGGTTTAGTTTGGCCAATATCCATCTCCTCCTCACGAACTGACCTATAATGTTGTTTCCTCCAATCATAACCGCTGCTTCGTTAACAACACAATCGTCGGGTCACCTGAAGAAGCGCCACCCAATCGTCTCTCTGGACTCGTAAACGTTACACAAGAAGCTACTGTTGGTTCATCGGAAGCTGGCGTTAATGACCGGGTAATTGGTTGTGGTTGAAATACTGCCATTGGTCACACGTCTGGGAGCGTAATAATGACGTCATGAAAAGGGCGTAATAGTGGTGACGTCATGAGGGAGTGTGTACTGTACTGATGGTAACGTCATGAAGGGGGCGTGGTGATGACGTCATGAAGAATTTAAACACATCTTGGTTAAATAACTTCAATTAACCCAAGATAAAGTTAATACTCAACCGAACATAATTCATTCACCTTTCTATAAGCTGGCTACGTTGGGGTGAGACAGGTACAGCCAACAGGGGGTGTGAGGAGGCGAGTGTCACAGTATTACGTCATTTTGTTATTTCTCGGAGTCAGATCAGTGTCTGGGTAGTGATTGTCTTGTGCTGCTAAATATGGAGGTGTCTGGCCTGTCACCCACCCCCCACCTGTTGTTCCTATTGATGCTACTGTTACTGTTGTCTCTGTTGCTTACTGTTGTTCCCCTTTTCTGCTTCTGTTACTACTGCTTCTGCTGTAGTTGTTCCTCTTTCTGTTACTTCTACTGCTACTTCTGCTCGTCTTGTCGGTTCAGGTGGTCTTAGGAGTTACGTGAGAGGTTGTGTGTGTATGTGTGTGTGTGTGTGTGTGTGTGTGTGGATATTGCTGTGTCATGGTGCTAACCCTCTTGGGTAAAAGTGTTTATAAGTGTCACCTGCCAACACTTTTCACTTTCCAAACTTACACTAAATCCCTTGACCACAAACCACAATTTACTCTGTCTACAACCACTTGAACTTTACTTAAATTGCTCTACTTATAAAACACTTAACCACAACCTATGGCGTAATCTATCCAAAACAACTATCCCCACTTACTTAAAACCCACAATTCAACATATCCACAATTATATACACCTACGTAAAGCTCTTTTACTTATAATCCATTTAACTCTCTCTCTCTCTCTCTCTCTCTCTCTCTCTCTCTCTCTCTCTCTCTCTCTCTCTCTCTCTCTCTCTAAAATGCAAAAAAAAAAATCGTGGAAAAATACCCCCACAATCTCACATAAAATACCTTTAAGTAATGCATGATGACGTAAACACAAGCTTCGGATTCCTATTGTTATTGAATACGAACGAAAATGATGCATTGTGGGTCTAGTTTATTGTTGTTTCTTGTCACGGTCCCTTCTCCTCCCGCGGTATGTTGAAATCCTTAGGTTAGGGTTGGGTAGGTTAGGGTTGGGTGGTTAGGGTAGGTTGGGGTTGCAGGTTAGGTTAGGTTAGGTTGGGGTGGAGTTAGGGGTTGGGTAGGGGTTTGTGCAGGTTAGGCTGGGGTGTTAGGCTAGGTTAGGGGTTGCAGGTTAGGTTAGGTTAGGGTTGCAGGTTAGGGATGGGTAGGTAGTTAGGATGGGTAGTTAGGTTAGGTTAGGGGTTGGGTAGGTAGGTTAGGTTAGGGTTGGGCAGGTTAGGGTTGGGTAGGGTTAGGGATGGGTAGGTTAAGAGGTTGTGGTAGGTTGGAGTTCAGGTTAGGGGTCAGTTAGGTTGCAGGTTAGGTAAGAGTTGCTTGGGGTTGGGGTTGGGTAGGTTAGGTTGGGTTAGGTTAGGGTTGGGTAGGTTACATTGGGTTAGGGTTGGGTAAGGTTAGGTTAGGTTAGGTTAGGGTTGGGTAGGTTAGGTTAGGTGAGGGTTGGGTGATTAGGTTAGGTTAGGGTTTGGAGTAGGTTAGGGTTGGGTAGGTTAGGTTAGGTTAGGGTTGGGTAGGTTACGTTAGGTTGGGTTGGGTAGGTTAGGTTACTGGGTTAGGTTGGGGTTGGGTAGGTTGGGTTAGGTTAGGTTAGGGTTGGGTAGGTTACGTTGGTTAGGGTTGGGTAGGTTAGGTTAGGTTAGGTTGGGGTTGGTTGGGTTGGGTTGGATTGCCTTTACCATTAGGGGTGTTTTAATCTTCGAATTGAGAATAAGCTGGCGTGGAATGCTTCAGGTGGAATCAACGAAATTTGGTATGTGTGTTTGTCTATATAATTGTGTGTGTGTGTGTGTGTGTGTGTGTGTGTGTGTGTGTGTGTGTGTGTGTTTATGTATGTGTGTGGGGGGGGGGAGAAAATGCATACAGTATTATTGGATCTTGTTGTGACACTCCCGCTGTTCCTGGTCTTTGGGGCTGATATGATGTGTAAGACGTGACAGGAGAGAGAGCAGCTTGTTGACATGCATTCAGATATGTACCGTCACGAACCACAGTCCTTCTTTATTTGTCTTTACACGCCTGACACTCTCAACCACTGGAATGAGTCTTTGTGGTGCTTTTGGAATGAGTCTAAATTGTTGGAATGAACCTGGAACTGTTGGAACGACTTTTACAACTCTTGGAATGAGTCTCTGAACTGTTGAAATGAGCATACATACATACATACATACATACATACATACAGTGTTAATGAAAGTACTTTGGACACTGTGTAGACTGGACCCTTGTAAAAGGTGGGCGCTTGGAGTTGTTCACCTTTTACCGGGTGGGCAGAGTGGGTCCAGGCAACAGGTGGGCGGTAAAGTGGGTCCAGGCAGCAGCAGGTGGGCTTTAGAGTGGGTCCAGGCAGCAGGTGGCCGGTAGAGTGGGTCCAGGCAGCAGCAGGTGGGCGGTAGAAATTAGGTCCAAGCAGCAGGTGGGCTTTAGAAATTAGGTCCAGGCAGCAGCAAGTGGGCGGTAGAGTGGGTCCAGGCAGCAGGAGGAGGGCGGTAGAGTGGGTCCAGACAGCAGGAGGGCGGTCTATTTTTAGCCTCGCGGGGCATGAATAGACAGCAGAGAATGGCATCACAACCACTACTACCACCATCGCTACCACTACCACTATTATCGCTACCCACAGCTACCATCCCTACCTACAACCATCACATCCACTACTTACCCAATACCATCACCACTACCACCACCCACAACCACTACCACCAACACCATCACCCTACCACCACCCACAACCACTACCACCAATACCATCACCACTACCACCACCCACAACCACTACCACCAACACCATCACTCACTACCACCACCCACAACCACTACCACCAACAACACATCACCACTACCACCACCCACAACCACATTCACTACCACCACTTTCTACCCACAACCTTCACTACCCACCACCTTTACAATTACGGTATTACTTTCACGCTATTGCCCTCACCTCCTCCCTACCCCTCCCACCCCTCCTCCCACCCCCTCCTTCAGGTAGGTCTTCTGTCACCTTTATTACTCTACACAACATGTAAACGACACAACTTTCTTAACTCTGTCTGCTCTCTTTCTTTGTCTGTCTGTCTGTCTGTATCTTTCGTTGGACTGGTTTCATAGTGGTGAGTACTGTTGTGTGTGTGTGTCTTGGAGGTTAAACCATCATACTCAAAGGGTTAAGCCATCGTATTCAAGGTGTTTAAGCTCAGAATCGTAGACACACACACACACACACACACACACACACACACACACACACACACACACACACACACACACAAGTGTATACCCATCGACTAAAGATGAGTCACCCTAGAAGAGTAAGTAATAAGAGTGCAGAGGTCTTATTGCAACTATATCTTGCGCTAGTCAGGCCGCACCTCGATTATGCGGTTCAGTTCTGGTGCCCTTATTATAGAATGGATATCAATTCACTAGAGTCGGTGCAGCGAAGAATGACGAAAATTATTCCGGGACTTAGAAACCTTCCATATCAGGATTGGTTAAAGAAACTAAACTTGCATTCCCTAGAAAGACGAAGAGTGCGGGGAGATATGATAGAAGTATTTAAGTGGATGAAAGGAATCAATAAAGGGGATATAGATAAAGTTCTTATAATATCCGAGCAGGATAGGACTCGGAGCAACGGATTCAAGTTAGATAAGCTTAGGTTTAGGAGGGAGATAGGAAGGAACTGGTTTACAAATAGGGTGGTGGACGGGTGGAACAAGCTTAGCAACTTTGTAGTAAGTGCTGGAACGCTGGAAAGTTTCAAAAGGAGGCTAGATAGATTCATGGATGATAGAGAGTGGTAGTAACTCTCGACAGGAGCTGCCATGCACAGGCCAACCAGCCTATTGCAGACTCCTTATTTTCTTATGTTCTTATGTAACTTATTTCACCTGATGATTAAACATTCTAATGCTACTTTGGGTTAGGTTAGGTTAGGATAAGTTAGGCTGTTAGATTAGATTAGGTTAGATTAAGTTATTTTTTATTAGATGAGATTAAGCTATAATTTAGGATAAGTGAGGTTAGGTTAGGTTAGGTTAGATTAGCTTAGGTTAGGTGAGGTCGTATAATTATCAAGTGAAAACAAACAGGGGTGTCTAATCTTCAGGTAATTCCGTATATATAAAGACTACAGTACATAACCCTGAGGTAATGAAGCAAAAGATGAAGGCATGAGAGAGAGAGAGAGAAAGTGCCAGAGAAAGTAAAAAGAGTTCATTTTAAAATACCATCAGCCAGCATAATGGACCTTAAGATACCCGCGTCATGTTCCTCCCCACCACACACACACACACACACACATTGTTTACTCTGAGTTACTGTCCCTGAGTCCTAAATGGTGTGTGTGTGTGTGTGTGTGTGTGTGTGTGTGTGTGTGTGTGTGTGTGTGTGTGTGTGAGTGATAGATATCGTCTCTGGTTTTGATAACTTATAGAGTTTGTGCTGCGTTAAGAGAGATTGTGACGGGTTGTGAGAGATTGTGACGGGTTATGCGTGGTTGTGAGGGAACACAGTATAGACTCGTGGTGGCAGACTTCGGTTCCTGCTTGTTAATGTGGTTTGTGTAAACTGTCCAGGCTTGGTCTAGCTTTCTCCCCCGTCCACACCTGTTCTGTCTCGACCCCTGGTGCTGGTAGTGGTGGTAGTATGGATGGCAGTAGCGATGGTGGTGGTGGTGGTGGTGACAATGGTGGTAATGGTGGCAGTGGTTCTGGTCCATGTTTTCCTTCAACATTGGACGTGATTTGTATATCTGATGAAGAATCCTCAGCTGGTTGGATCAAGATCAGTGGAGTTATTACTTCATACATGCAAAGACTTTCTCTATTTACTATAATACGGATAATTATTTGTATTATTTATATTTATTTTTTATTTTATTATATATCTTTATGATCTAGAGGATTAGTTTGGAATTTGGTCTAAGGTTAGGTTAGGTTAGGCTGTGTAGGTGATATTCGACTTTAATTCACCAGGATGGTAGGGGGAGAATTATTATTGTTCGAAGAGTATACGGCTGGTGTACCTAAAGGGGATGGTTTGGCTCTTATAGTGTTTGTTGGTCCATACCCTCACAGCCACCATCACCATATTCTTACATCATCACCACACCACCACACTCTTACATCATCATCACCACACTCCTACACCACTACCACACTCCTACACCACCACCACACTCCAAAACCAGCTACCAACATCAATATTTAATCAAGGAAAAACCCAATTGCATAATCTCCTCTAAATGACATCCACAGGTACAGTTATAATACTTAGGGCATATTGTAGGTTGTATACAGTTAATGAGACAAACTTTACACCTGTACTGGAGGTAATTGACACGTCCTCATTAAGGTATTGGAAGCTTAATTGTTATTTTCCACGATGACATCACACCTGAGGCTCATATCTTGATATTATTTTTATTGTTTTTATTATTATTATTATTATTATTATTATTATTATTATTATTATTATTATTATTATTATTATTATTATTATTATTATTATTATTATTATTATTATTATTATTATTATTATTATTATTATTATTATTATTATTATTATTATTATTATTATTATCATCATCAGTGTTATAGTTACCATTGTTATTATTATTATTGTTATTATTGTTATTATTTTAATTATTATTCAAATCATTAGTAGTAGTTGTAGTATTAGTAGTTTATTAGCTGTATATGTTGTAGGTGCGTTAGTGTGTGTGTGTGTGTGTGTGTGTGTGTGTGTGTGTGTGTCATCATAATACACTCTTCTCCCTGACAGCTTCTCAATATCGTCTTCTCGAACTTGCGATCTTTAACTTATATTAAGAACAACTCACTCTCAGCTGACCATGATCTTACCTTGGCCATTTAACCTTCTTTTGCTTCATTTGAACTCTTGCTGAATAAACTTGCTTCATTTAATCTGCAATTGCATAAACCTTGTCTCATTTAATTTACAGATTCATAAAACATGCAATAGTTAGGATGTAATTACACAGATATTGCACCAATTAAACTCAACTTGCGTTGCCATAGGACCTACACTACACTACACTACACTACGTAGATCTGAAGAGTGACCTTGAATAGTGACCCTAAGCAATGACCTTGACCTCTAACCTGTTCTTATCATCATCAGTGATATATTTACGTCTTGGTCGCCTTATCACAACTCAAACACAAATCTGCACTCTGGCGTATGATGCACTTTCTTTCCTTGTGTGTGTGTGTGTGTGTGTGTGTTTATTTATCTGAGGATGAACTCTTTCCCTCTATGCAGGTATAATTACAGGTACAAGTATAGGTACAGATACAGGTATAAGTACAATTACAGGTATATACACAGGTACAGGTACAAGTAGATCCACGGATTAATGAAGACTGAACATAAACATTGGCCAGGACTAGTGTACATTATTGCAACATCTCCCACATGAAGACATGAAGACACACAGGTGTTTACAGATGCATTTGTTCAACAGATAGTCAGGTCACAAGTGCTGCAGCAGACAGGGGAATGTTGACGTTTTCTCCACATCTTTGTCTGCTGATTAAAAAAAAATAAAACCTGAGTGTCATTGAGCTGGACGAAGCTGAGTGGCTCTCACTAAGTGCCAGACACTGTCACTGGTACTGGCCGTTAGCTCCTCACCTGCCACGTGCTCGCTGCCAGCCACTACCACCACTTACCGTCATTCACCATTACCACCACTATCACGCACCATTACCACTACCACCACTAACAACATTTACCACCACCCCCACCACCACCTTTACTCATCACTCACTATCACCATCACTCACTATCACCATCACTCACTAGCCATCTGCATACTCATCATCTACACCCGAGAATACACACCCACACTTTCAGTAGTGTAGCTGTTGCGGGGGGGGGGGGGGTGTTGATACTGCCCACACCTACATCTTTACCATACCTGCTCCAAAATACACCACTACACCCATTCTGTGTGTGTGTGTGTGTGTGTGTGTGTGTGTGGAGGTGTACATTCACCATCTGTTTACACATTGTAGCTCCGCCCAGCTGACATTTGAATGAATCAAAATGCCTTGCCTCCTCCTTCTCCTCTTCCTCCTCTTCCTTCTCTTCCTCCTCTCCCTCCTCCTCCTCCTCTGCCCACTCCCTAGTGAAAGTTGTCCCGCATCGCTACCTCCGGAAGTCTCTCTCCTCTTACCGTTTCTCACCTTCACTACACTGTCTCTCACATCCTCCCCTACCACATCATCTCCATCCTCCCTCTACAGTATCTCCCCACCTTATCTCACATCCTCCCCTACCACAGTATCTCTCACATCCTCCCCTACCACATCATCTCTCACCTTATCTCACATCTCCCCTACCACAGTATCTCTCACATCCTCCCCTACCACAGTATCTCTCACATCCTCCCTACCACAGCATCTCCACATCCTCCCCCCCTACCACATCATCCCTCACATCTCCCTACCACATCTTCCCTCACCTTATCTCACATCCTCCCCACACAGCATCTCTCAGTACTCTCTCCTCCCCACCACATCATCTCTCACCCATCTCCACATCCCTCCCTACCACAGTATCTCCACTCCCCCCACAGTATCTCACATCCTCCCCATCATCCCCCACATCCCTCCCCACCACATCTTCCCTCACCTTATCTCACATCCTCCCTAACATCCTCTCACATCCTTCCCTACCACATCATCTCTCACATCCTCCCCTACCACATCATCCCTCACCTCCCCCTACCCCTTCCCTCACCTTATCACATCCTCCCCTACCATCATCCCTCACATCCTCCCTCCACTCTTCCCTCACCTTATCTCACATCCTCCCCTACCACATCATCTCTCACATCCTTCCTACCACATCATCTCCACATCCTTCCCTACCACATCATCTCCCACATCCTCCCTACCACATCATCCCTCATATCCTCCCTACCACATCTTCCCTCACCCATCTCACATCCTCCCCTACCATCATCTCTCACATCCTTCCCTACCACATCATCTTCTCACATCCTCCCCTACCACATTATCCCTCACATCCTCCCCTACCACATCTTCCCTCACCTTATCTCACATCCTCCCCTACCACATCATCTCTCACATCCTTCCCTACCACATCATCCTTACATCCTCCCCTACCACATTATCCCTCACATCCTCCCCTACCACATCTTCCCTCACCTTATCTCACATCCTCCCCTACCACATCATCTCTCACATCCTTCCCTACCACATCTTCCCTCACCTACCATATACCATCATTCCACTGATCAGTTTCTTTCTTAAGTTTATTTATGGCGTTAGCTGACGTCCTTAGATTAAGTTTATTATTAGTAGTAATAGTAGTAGTAGTATTTTTTTAGCAACCTAATTTTCCAACAAGTTAAATTTATTATCGTCAGTAATTTCAAAGAAGTTATCATTAAAATCTCTGGTAATTTTTCATTATCATCATTAATAATAAGTTTGATAATTTAACAAATATTTTATACTTTATATTTCTTTCCCAAAATCTTTCATATATTTTGTTCTTATATTTCTGTTCATTTGATTGCGACTTTTCCCTCACTTTTAGTCATCTTACATTTATTTATTCCTTTCTCAAACGCTTCTCTGATAACTTTCACTCTGGTAAACTCTAGTTCCTCCCTCCACCTCGCCTCGTCATCTCCCAGCCAGCGAAGGAGGCACACTAAACACTATCCCTTCCTAACCAATGGGTGAATCTGCTTTACAATTCTTATTCCATTTTGGTATAACATCTTATCTATTCTTTCGTCTTGATGATATTTCCATGTCTGAGAGCAATATTTTCTTCCGAACAGGTGAATAATGTAATGTATCTAGTTAATATGCCTCAGGTAAGGTGGTTTCTTAACATACTTTAGTTGCTGTTAATTAGTTGCTCTTAGGATATGGTATTTTAACTTAGGATAATCTTTTATTTTGATTTCATATGCCATACCTTATCACAGTGCCTACCTTGCGGAAATAGTGCCAATTCGGGTGTCTTATTGTCTATCTCCTTGATGTCACCTTTAACCACTGTTGTTTAATGGTGCCAAGTTAAGTGCCACAGTGTGTTTCTCCTTAATGGCACCTTAGACTACTGCTACTTCAGCCAACACAGTAGTATAATAGTTTAAAGTTGGTTTTGTAATATTCAAGTGAAAGCGGATGTATCCACCTTCTCGTTGTTAAAATACAAAGTTTATTTCATCTCAAAATTATTACTTAAATTTAACTTTATCTTTACCTATAATGCCAATCCTCTAATAAAGGTAAACAAATAATTAACTCAATGAACCTCTATTAACAGGCGTGAGTAGTAAGTGTGCACAGCAATGCGTAGTGACGTAGGTGGAAGCAATTACAGTTAATTACCATCGTTATTTCATTATTACTTTTTCAATGTTCAAGTTGGTGTCATAAGGTCATTGTCATGGTTGAATTAATTAGTTATTGTTTTTTTTTATGTATCGTATCAATGTTTTTTGTGTGTGTGTGTGTGAGTGTGTGTGTGTATGTGTGTGTGTGTGTGTGTGGTTGGCAGTATAAGGTGTGAGTGTGACAATATAAAGTGCCACCACAGTATAAGGCACCACCACAGTATAAGGTGTGTCACAGGGGTGTGGGTGAGGGCGCCGCCACATCCGCCTCCCTGCGCTAATTTCACTCAAGTTTTCACTGCTCGGCGTCTCTCTCTCTCTCTCTCTCTCTCTCTCTCTCTCTCTCTCTCTCTCTCTCTCCTGGACCAGTTTTTACTTGTGTTAGGTCGACCAGCTAGTCCGTTCTCTAGCCCTTACTTCTGCTGCTGCTACCCCGGCCCTCCAGCCCTCACTGCAGCCCTTAATAGTGCCCCTCCGCTACCCACCACTGCCCCTTCTCTGTGTGTGTGTGTGTGTATCTCTGTGTGTGTGTATTCTCTATCTCGCGTATCTGTGAGAGAAAGAGAGAGAAGATGATGAATATATAGGGACTGTGAGAGAAAGAGAGAGAGAGAGACAGAGAGGAGGGGAGGGGAGAATGACAGGGGGAGGTTGAGATTACACTTGAAAGGTAGTGGGTGGGGTCAAGGGCCTCCAGGCTGGTCGTCCTATTGATTAATGGTGGTAGTTGTGGTTATTGGTGGTAGTTGTGGTAGTTGTGGTTGTTGTGGTTGTTGTCAGGTAACTGGTTGTTGATAATGACTGTAGTTGTTTTTAGTTATGGTACTAGTACTGGTTGTGGTGATGATGGTAGTTGCACCCCTCAACCTGTTTTGACGAAGATATTGCCTGCACTCAAGCCATGTGTGTGTGTGTGTGTGTGTGTGTGTGTGTGTGTGTGTGTGTGTGTGTGTGTGTGTGTTAACCGGAAATCTCTCACCACAATGAATTTTAAAACCGTACAAATAAAATCTTATATTCAATCACCATTACCAACTATGGGTATGTTTTTATTTAATGGGATCACCGAGGCCAAGATCACTATCCTGGTAATTTGCTGGGATAATAATGGTCGTGTGGTGGTGTTAGTAGTGATGATGGTGGTAGTTGCGGTGATGGAGACGATGGTGATAGTGATGGTCATGTGGTGGTGGTGGTGGTGGTGATGATGGTGGTAGTTGTGGTGATGGAGACGATGGTGGTAGTGATGGTCATGTGGTGGTGGTGGTGGTGGTGGTGGTGGTGGTGGTGATGATGGTGGTAGTTGTGGTGATGGAGACGATGGTGGTAGTGATGGTCATGTGGTGGTGGTGGTGGTGGTGGTGGTGTTAGTAGTGGTGATAATAATGGAGACATAATATTTCCCATTGGGGCAAAAACTCACGTGATTTAAACTCTCACGAACTCGAATTTCATCCAGTTCAATATGTTGTTAGATGAGGAGAGAGGGAGGGTCATCATTGGTGTGGTGACTCTCTCTCTCTCTCTCTCTCTCTCTCTCTCTCTCTCTCTCTCTCTCTCTCTCTCTCTCTCTCTCCAAGGGATGAAACTTGACCTAACTATCCTCTTTTAGTGTTAGGCAAGATAGATAGGTAGGTAAGTGGAGTGGGTGGGTGGGTGGGTGCAGGGTGGGTGGGTGGGTGGGTAGGTGGGTACTGTGGGTAGTTAAGGTGAGTGGGTGGAAGAGTGCACTGTAGGTAGGTGGGTAGGTAGGTGGGTGGGAATGTACTGTGGAGTAGGTAAGTGGGTGGGTGGGTGGGTGGGTGGGTAGGTGGGTACTGCAGGTATGTAGGTGAGTGGGTATGTACTGTAGGTAGGTAGGTAGGTAGGTGGGTGGGTGGGTGGGTAGGTTGGTAGGTAACAGCTCTGGAGTTATTTAAGATGGCCACTAAACTAATGAAAGACTGGAGAAAAAACTGTTGAAGCGCCCAGTCATGAACAGTCACTGGTGGAATGTATTAAATAGGATGACTGAGACTGGTAAGCTAAATGGTGTTTCCTTTCCCTTCAATGTGATGGTCCAGTGGGATGGGGGAGGAGGGAGGGGTATAGGGAATGAGTAAAGGAAAAGAGGGAGAGGAGGAAATGAAGGATAGGGGATGGAGGAGAGAAGGGATGGAATGGAATAGGAGAAAGGAGGAAAGGGATGAGGGGGGGGGAGAGGAAGGAGGGATAGGGGAAGGAAGGAAAGAAAGATAGGGAATGGGAGAGGTAGGGGAAGGAGGGAAGGAAGGGTTAGGGTATTTAATCTATCAGGTGAATTAAACTCAGGGTGTCTAATCTTCAGGTGATTCAAGTGAACTAGTTTGATACGATTTCACATCTTGAGTTGAGGATGAAAAAGTGAAACACACACAGACCTGTAGTGATCTGGGCGGTGGTGAACACGTACTGGTGGGTGGGTGGGTGTGGTGGGTGTGGTGGGTGTGGTGGGTGGGTGGGTCGTGCTGATGATGCTGTCTCTTACCAGGATCACACCCTCCTTCTTCTTCTTCTTCTTCTTCTTCTTCTTCTTCTTCTTCTTCTTCTTCTTCTTCTTCTTCTTCTTCTTCTTCTTCTTCTTCTTCTTCTTCTTCTTCTTCTTCTTCTTCTTCTTCTTCTTCTTCTTGGTAATAATAAGAATAGTAATTGGATGATGTTTATACAAGAATAATAATAATAAGTTTAGTAGCATCACTACTACTATTACTACTACTACTACTACTGGTGATAATAATAAAGGTAAAATTAGGTTAGGTTAGGTTAGGTTAGGTTAGGTTAGGTTAGGTTAGGTTAGGTTAGGTTAGGTTAGGTTAGGTAGGTTAAGTAGGTGAATTTGGCTGATTAGTTACGTTGGAATTAGAATAGATTAGCTTAATAAACGGTTATTTGTCGCCTATTGGGTAGATTTAATTTAAGATTAGGTTAGATTAAGATATTTGGAAATGATATAAAAGTTACAGTAGGTTAGATTATGTTAGAGTTAGGTTAGTTTCAGAAAGGAGATTTAGTAAGTTAGTTTAAGTTAAAATAGGCTGAATTAGATTAAATTCCTTACATTAACTAGTTTTAAATTAGGTTAGGTTAGATAAAAATGAGTTTAGATTAAGTTAAAGTAGTTTTAGGTTAGGTTAAAATAGTTTAGGTTAGGTTAAAATAGCTTAGAGTTGGGATTAAAATAGTTTAGGTTAGGTTAAAATAGTTTAGGTTAGGTTGGGATTGGAGCTTGTAGATATTTTAACAAACCAAATTCAAGAGTAGATTTAACATTTAATTGGTATCCGTCTCCTCGTTTCGTGGTTGGGTGTGGACTTATTTGTACCCAGTGGGGTATGTGGACGTCCTTTCCCTAGTGACGTCATACATGCTAGGTATGTTGAGGGAAGAGAAGGCATGTGGGGGGAGAGAAAGTGGAGACGTGGAGAGTGGGGATGGGGGGAGAAGATGAGGAGGGAAGGAAGAAAATGGAAAGGGAGGGAAAGGGAAAAGGTGTGGTGGGAGGAATGAGATGAGAGAAGGAAGGAAGAAAGGGAGAGAGGTTAGGGAGGGGGAAGAAGGTGAGAGAGATAAGGGAGGGGACAGGAGAAGGGGGGGGTACAGCCTTGGAGATGGTCGCAGGATATAAGGTTGTATAATCTTCACAATTGTCTTCTTTTTGTGAACCAGTGAAGGTATCTCGTTTGAGTACGTGTGTGTGTGTGTGTGTCTGAGTGTCTGGGTGTGTGTGTGTGTCTGGGTGTCTGTGTGTGTGTGTGTGTGTGTGTGTCTGGGTGTCTGTGTGTGTGTGTGTGTGTCTGGGTGTGTGTGTGTGTCTGGGTGTCTGTGTGTGTGTGTGTGTGTGTGTGTGTATGTGTGTATAATAATAATAATAAACGGTTTATTAATAGAGTTGCAGCCGGTGTGTGTGTGGGTGTCTGGGTGTGCGTATGTATGCCTGTGTTTATGTACGTGTGTCGGTTCGTGTGTATTTGATGATGTGTGTGTGTGTGTGTGTATTTATGTAAATGGTCATGCAACTCGTTAACTCAGGGTGTGGTTGTTGTGTTGGCGACAGCTTCTACACCTTAAACAAATTCACGCCTAGGAGGCCCTTGGACCGGCCATCCTTATTACACGAGGGACAACCATTATTTATTATTTTATGTAAATGAGTGTGTGTGTGTGTCTAGAATTTGTGTATGTATGTATGTTTTTGTATGTACGGTATGTGTGTATTTGTGTATGTACCGGTATGTATTTTCTTATGTATGTATGTATTTGTGTATGTATGTTAGGTTAGATTAAGTTAGGTTGGTTAGTTTAAACAAGGCGTGATCCCTAATCTTAAAGGTTAGGTTAGGTTAGATTAGATTAGGTTAGGTTAGGTTAGATTAGGTTAGGTTAGATTAGGTTAGGGGGTCTCCGGACTGGGTCTCATTCATGCTAGTCACCACATAATAATTAACTATTACAACAAAACGTTAAAGGCGACACAACACTTTCTCTCTCCTCAGGTATTTATCTCATCAGCCTCAGTTGTCGATGAGAGCAACTTTAGAATTTCAGAGAGGATCAACTGAAGATTAGACACCCTAGAGGAATTTCACTCAACCCACACCACCTATCCACAATCCACACCCAACCCACACCACCTATCTACAGTCCACACTCAACCCACACCACCTATCTACAGTCCACACCCAACCCACACAACCTACCCACAATCCACACCCAACCCACACAACCTACCCACAATCCACACCCAACCCACACCACCTACCCACAATCCACACCCAACCCACACCACCTATCCACTAGACAAACACTACAGTAGAAAATACCTTTAAAAATCATATAAGACTTAACACTTGGTATATCTGATAATGACTCGCCTTTTTATGTTTAATTTTAACATAATTTTACTGATTCCAAGTTTGGTGTAGTAGCTGGAGTGTTTATGAAAAGTATTGGGTAAAATTAGCTCATTCTGAATTGTCGGTTTGTTTGCAGTATGAGGGATGATCGAGTATTTTGCCTGTTAGAATTACTTTAACTCAAAACAACGGTTCATTGGGCCAGACATTGAATTACTGACTTGAAGCACAATTCATTAGCCTGACTTATATATAGAAAGTGATAAGTATGTACCATTTACTAATATTACTATAACGATAAATGACAACCACGACCAGAGGCTGTTTTACACTCAGCAACTCTCTTAACGAAGACGAAAGTATCGACTCACATTGCCGTCATTCTCTGCTCCACTCCTCCTACTCTTCCTACCTCAGTGAGAGACAATACAATACAGCCATTGTTCAAAAAATAGAACTTAATATTACTTTTATTTAGTTATGAGTTATGTCATAGGAAATGGTACATCATTGTAATAGTAATAATAACAATAATAATAATAATGACTCGGAAGAAGGTGCAACTGAAATGATGTCAGGGTGAGATAGTATCATTGAGTGCAGTTAGGTTAAGTATAAATTGGTTAGGTGCAAGTAGATTAGGTTAGGTTAGGTTAGGTTAGGTTAGGTTAGGTTTGGTTAGATACACATAAGTTAAGTTAGGTGGTAGAGGGATAATCTGGAGGAATCACTTGTTTAGTCCAGCAGTGCAATTTGTACTAAATATAGATGCCATTATGCCTTTACAGACACACACACACACACACACACCTAGCAACTGACCTCATCTGCCTTGTTTTACAGCCCTGGATAAAAAACAGTGAATTGTGGGGGTGTTACTTTCACTGTGGCGAGGGAGGTGAGGGAGTGGTCCAGGTGAGGGGGTTTGGTGAGGTAAAGGAGGGGTCCAAGTGAGGGGTCATGAGGGGATGGGGAGGGAGTGGTCCAGGTGAGGGGTCGTGAGGGAGGAAATTGAGAGAGTGGTCCAGGCAGGTGAGGGAGGGAGGGAGGTGAAGGAGTCGTCCAGGCAGGTGAAGGAGGGAGGGAGGTGAAGGAGTGGTTCAGGCAGGTGCAGGAGGGAGGGAGGTGAAGGAGTGGTTCAGGCAGGTGAAGGAGGGAGGGAGGTGAAGAGTGGTCCAGGCAGTGCAGGGAGGGAGGGAGGTGAAGGAGTGTGGTTCAGGCAGGTGAAGGAGGGAGGGAGGTGAAGGAGTGGTTCAGGCAGGTGAAGGAGGGAGGGAGGTAAGGGGTGATCGTCACGGGCAGTGGTCACGCCTACTCTGTATTCACTATTCTTGCGTCACGTCAGCCACGTCAGCCAGTTATCTTTCCAAGGGTCACGTCTGTCAGAGAAAGATTGTGAAAGAAGGGAACTTTGTGTATTGTGAAAGGAGGAACTGTGTGTGTGTGTGTGTGTGTGTGTGTGTGTGTGTGTTGTGAAAGAATGAAAATTGAGTATAGTATTATGAGAGAAGGTAACTTTTGTATATTGTGAAAAAAAGGAAATTTGTATATTGTGTTGCAAAGGTCTTACTGTGTGTATCCATGTTGCTTAGAGAGAGGAGAAAGAGCGTGTGTGTGTGTGTGTGTGTGTGTGTGTGTGTGTGTGTGTGTGTGTGTGTGTGTGTGTGTGAGTAATAAACACACATGTAACATCAATACGAAAAAAAAAACAGCCGATACGAAACACAAAAAAAAAACCAATGAATAATACTTATGTTTTTACTCTAAGTCGCTTTTATCAGACGTTGTGTTCATTACCTGTAACTCTTCCTCTGTGTCAGTTGTTTCTCGGATGTTGCCTACTAACCAAGTGTCATGGTGTGGCGAGTCAGCAGTTTATGACACACACACACACAGGGAACAAGATCAGTCACCCTCAAGAACATCTGAACACCAAAATAAAATACTGGGGTGGGTTCTTGATAGACAATCCCCCGGGACTGGTCAGCTGATCGGCGTAAACATGAGTCAGTGTGAGTCAGTGAGTTAATATAGAGCTGACTAAGTAATTTGATATAAAAAGTGAATATAGAGCTTAGTGGCTTGATATATAAGACAGAGCTGGGTGACTAAATTAGCTCAAGGATTTTAAGCTCATAAGGCCTTGAGATAAGACACTTGCATCATAACAAACCGGCTTACTGTTAGGATATTATACCCACCACCACTGGCTTGTCTGTGTGGCCTTGTGTGTGTGTGTGTGTGTGTGTGTGTGTGTGTGTGTGTGTGTGTGTGTGTGTGTGTGTGTGTGTGTGTGTGTGTGTAATAAAAATGTACAGTATAATAATTATTTGACCATTACTGAGAGGAATATTCAGACGGACGGAGAGATGAACGGAGACAAAATGCCCCCTTCCACATTCATGGTTGGCGAGGCGTAAATAATCCCGGTATCTGAGCCATGCCTACTGGGTGTGGACTGGACCACCGCCTATACCGTGGCCCCGTCGGTAGTGGGGTGTGTGTCGTGTGGTGTTGGCGACGGTCACTGTCTTAACAACGTGAAAGTGTCGTACTGAGGTGAAAGGAAGAGCTCTTGATTGTATTGTGGGATGGAGTCACTGTCGAGATGGTGTTTAATGTTATCTTTCAAAATCAAGATTAATACATAGTTAGAATCCTCGGTACTTACAGCAGTTTCAGGTGTAAATTAACAGGTAGAATAATTACCATGAGGTGATACTCTCATAAAAAAAAGTATTACCTTAAGTTAAAAAATTATTAGATATGGACCTGGATTCATGTTTGTCATCCTCTATACACTTCACGTCAGAGCTCACACCTGCACGGCGTTACCAAGCTTGACAGGTGTATGTGTGTGGGGGGAGAAGCGACCTTTGTAAGGACGAGCTACATTGCGACGCTGCCAACCAGGAAAATTACCTGAGGGTGCAGAAGGAGAAGGCAAACCTGATCAGAAAGTGGTTCGTGGTGGCTGGTCAACAAGTATGGTGGTAGTAATGGTGGTGAGGTAGTAGGTATGATGACAGTGGTCGTGGTAATGATGGTGGTGGTTGTCGTTATGACGGTGGTGGTGGTCATGGTAATGATGATGGTGAGGTACTGGGTATGGTGATAGTGTTCGTGGTAATAAAAATGATGACGATGATGGTGATGTTAATGGTGGGTGTGGTAACAGTGGTAGTAGTGGTGAGTGTGGTAACCATGTCACCAAGGAACCACGAGAACACACACACACACCCTACAATCTATTTCACATTGTCCAGAAGACTATCGAAGACCCCAGCTGACTATAATACACCGTCCAGGGAGTATTGTACCTGACAGGATGTGATGGAATTATAAAACATTAACTTCTTATCCAGTGATCCGGGGTCGTGACACTCATTTGACCACTCCACTCGTCACTGACAACACTCTATTGATGAATCACTTTCCCCGTGGTTACCGTGACGTGGTATTCGAACTTTGTTGTCTGTCGGGTCACGGATCTCGAGACCAGTAGAAAGATTGTGTGTGTTTTGTAGGGCGGCGCTGCTATGGACTAGAAGTTTATTATTGATCGTTATGGTTGGTACTGGTGAGAGGAGGGTGTGTGTGTGTGTGTGTGTTGAGGTGTTGTATGTGAGAGAGAGTGAGAGAGAGAGAGAGAGAGAGATAACAGCATTGTTAAGTAAAACAGTTGTGTAGGGCAGGATGGTCACAGTGTCACCTCACACAACATTACGTCACCTACAACTTTCACATAAATTCTTCCTCAGTCTTATAACACATTATCTTTGATCTTCCTCCCTCCCTCGTGTGTGTGTGTGTGTGTGTGTGTGTGTGTGTGTGTGTGTGTGTGTGTGTGTGTTGCCAGGAGCCTTAAGTCAAGATTCTACATCCACTATTTTCTTATGTCTCATTTATCACCATTATCTCATCTCCCCATTCGTCTCTTCCCAGATGCTGTCACTTACCACTTAAATAAAACCAACATTTTTCTTGATGCTTTGTTATCACCTGGAAGTTACCTGTATTTATGTATTGTATATGAATTCTTTTATGATGAACTGTAACTGTATTTGTGTCTCAAGATGTTTTGTCACCCGTTTAGGTATTTATATATTATGTTTGTATTATGTATATATGTTTTGTATTGACTTTGCATTTGTATAGTATGAGCATGAGAGCAGTGAGCCCCCCATCATAAGCCGCCACCCCCCCACACACACACATCATGGCGCCCTCACTTAACCTGGCATTACCACCTTCATATTTCCCCTACTGTTATTCAATGGACGGCTTGAGTTTTCATTTCAATATAATCTTTTCATCCGGTTGAGAAGGAGAGGGTAAGTAGCGTATGTATGTATGTATGTATGTATGTATGTATGTATGTATGTATGTATGTATGTATGTATGTATGTTATGTTTGTATGTATGTATGCATGTCTGTCTTGTATTGATCTTGAAACAGCAGCACAGGTAGAAATACTATTACAGGTTTAGATACAAACACAGGTACAGGTATAGATACAAACACAGGTACATGAACAACAAACACAAATACAGCAGATATATAATAATCACTTCCTCTTTCTCTGTTCCTCTCTCTGTTTATCATCCACTTGGGTACATTTCCTTCTTCGTGGGTGTATATCAAGTCTTCCTTCCTCCATCCCTCCCTCTCCCTCTTCACCTCCTCAACAGCCTCGCCGCCCCTGTAATGTCTTGTAAGGTTGCTGAGTTTATCATTGTTTACGTGTCTTATCTTCTCTTGTCTGTTTCTCTTTCGATCTGAGGTGGATGTGTATATGAGCTACGGTAACATATACAAATATACACGAAGATTGATGATAATATTAATAATAATAATAATAATAATACTAATAATAATAATAATAATAGTAATAATAATAGGAAAAGGCTTTTATCTGGTATCAACACGTAATATACAGTAAACAAGTGACTCCCTGCACGTCCCTATCGCGTTTGGTGAGGCGGGGCGAGGCGGGGCAGGGCAGGTGGAGAGGTTGGGCAAGTCTGCAGGGTTAGGCGGGGCAAGGGAGGAGGAGGAGGAAGTAGGGAGAGTGGCGTTTAAGGGGTTAGTATGTGTGCGTGTGGGGAGGGGGGTGGGCAGGATTGGTGAAAGGGTGGGGCTGTTCTGGGTGGGGCTGTTCGGGGTGGGGCTGTGCTGGGTGGGGCTGAGCTTGGGGCAGGGTAATGTCGAACATGTACTCCCCAACGCCTGGTGACCTTCTACATGCGTCGGATTGTCCAGGGAAAGTGTCTGTCCGACCGTCCGTCCGACCGACCCGCACTAGGCCACACACACACACACACACACACACACACACGCACAATTATCCCCCTCCCCCTCCCCCCTCCTCAAGCCTGCCCACCGAAAAAGTGAAACCTCTTCCCGTTTCTGAGTAGTACCTCGAGATGATATGGTTTAAATCATAACCCTTTCATTACGATGTAGACCCCTTGAGTACGATGTTGTTTATTTTCTCTTGAGTACGATGTTTGAATCATTTGAGTACATACCGCCAAAACATTATCACATTGCCTATACAGTACACTCGTTCAATGATCCGTTAAGTTGAAAATTATAATACTAGATGGTGTGTGTGTGTGTGTGTGTGTGTGTGTGTGTGTGTGTGTGTGTGTTAAAAATGTTAGGTAGTGGTGGTGGTCGCTGCTTGGGTCCGAAGTGCAAGGCCTGAGGCAAGTGACAGCGACGGTGGTGGTATGAGAGAAAACTGGTAGACTTGGTGTGGCATTTTATATAGAATGTGCCAAGACGTTCACCACACACACACACACACACACACACACACACACACACCAATTTGAGAAGTTTACTCATGAATATAAGTATAGATTTAAATATTAAGTAGAAGTATACGTAAAAAAAAATTCCATGTGGTGACGGTGATACAAGGGAGTGAAGTCTTAACCTTTTGTGTGATGAGAAAGTACCGACACACACACACACACACACACACACACACACACACTGACACACACACACACACTCACACACACACACACACCACCAAGACCATGAATATAATATAATTTAAATATAAGAAATACTAAAAAAAAGGAAGTTTAACCTTTGTGTGATGAGCAACACACACACACACACACACACACACACACACACACACACACCCACACACACAGGCGTGCAAACAGATCCAGAACCTAACCCCAACTCCCAGGCAGCTTTAGGATGTTTAAACTTCGTGTTAAATAAAGTGGTGGGTTTAATCTTCGGGTAAATCTTTAAGTAATTATAGAGTAATGATCGTTACCCCGTCAAGAACAGCGAAGTTTATCAATTAATGGCGAGAAAGGGTTAATTCTCTCTCTCTCTCTCTCTCTCTCTCTTAATCCAGGGTCCAGATTCTCAAAGATTCGTACGATAATTTACTTCTTGTAATTAGTAATAGTGGTAATAGTTGTCATTGTAGTAGTAAAAGTAGTAGTAACAGTAATAGTAATAGTACAGTAGTATTATGTAATGGTTAACAAGATCACTCACTGTACAGGTCTACAATATACTATAGTACCTCCTTTAATAGACTCTGAATGGGTATGGAGATGAGGTAGAGGAGGTGAGGTGAGGTGAGGTGAGGTGAGGGGATGAAGGTGAGGTGAAGTGATGAAGGTGGTAATGACCATAGCTTTGTGTATGACCCGGGAGAAAGTTTAACCAGCCCCTGACGAAGGAATACGGGAGGAGGGGGACACAGAGAGCAGGGTGGGGAGTATGGGAGGAGGCAGGAGGCGTCGCTCTGTCTGTAAGGGCGTTTAGCTTCTTCACTTGTCTGAGTCACTGTCAACACTGGTCAAGGCTGCCTCTTCCTTAACCTGATACATTGGCGTTAGTCTGTCTTGGGATTTTCACCGTGACGTCATTGTTTGTTTACAGTATTCGTCGGTAGGGGGCTTTCATAGGGAAAATGTTTGTATAATGTTGGAAATTTACCACAGACAGTATCTCTAAAATCATATGTTTGTTTGTTTGTTTTTTTAAGATTAAACTAACCAACCCAACCCAACCCAACCCAACTCAACCCAACCCATACCATAAACAACAAACTTCAAGCTACAACACCAGGTAAAGAAATTAATTAACCTGAAGTAGGTGAGATATTTACCTGAGTCTTACGATATCTCTGGAGATTATTTCATCATCTGATAAAATATATATCATAAAACTCAACAAAAAGTAACAAAGTTCACCATTACCACTTAATAAACTGTGACCCAATATTACAGTCAGCAAAATTCTAACTGGTTTCTTAATGCGGTTCAATTAACAACAACATTCAGTAAATTGTTATATGATCACCTGAAGAATCGTCGCCCCAGAGTCCGGCAGGGTGACAATTCTTCAGGTGGGATATATATTCTGGGGCGACGATTCTTCAGGTGATCCGTTATTAAATTTTCAACTGAGAAATGTTATAGTTTTGTTGTAGTTAGGATGCAATTAAAGTTGTTTGAAGGAAATAAGGTTGAGAAGTGTAAGACATCATCCAATCTGTTTGGTATATTGCGTTGATGGATAGATATATAGATAGATAGATAGATAGATAGATAATAAAAAGATAGATGGATAAAAGGTTAGATAGATAGATATACAGTAAAATCATCATGCACAAGGTTACAGTGATTCAGCATGTATATAGACAATGCAGGTATAGAACGTACATAGACCGTGTAGGTATACAAAACAATGTTCGTAAACAGTGCAAATCAACAAACAATAAACAGTAAGGCAATTTGACCAAAGATAACCAACACTACCATCAGATGTTTATTTCCAGCAATGTTGTCAGTTGGGTCAGGTCATCTGCCAACCACACTGACTGTTTACAAAAAAATGGTGACGTGATGCTCTATGTGACAACGACGAACTTATGAATGACACCAAGATGAAATAAATGTTACGGGAGTGGTGTGTGTAGTAGTAGTAGAGCACTTCTTGCACTTCCATCAAGACTGGAGGATGGGAGAACTAATCCAGAGGGGATTGCTGCCACCGAACATCAAAATTCACTTAAGCTCACGGCAGCCCCTCAGGACCACATAATAGCCCAGAACAACAAGAGGAGGTGGATACCAATGAAGTAATAAGATTCGTAGGTCCATTACAACAGATCGACAGCACTGTCAATGATAAGTTGCAGCAACTGTTGCTGCAGGTACCAGAAAATTAAAAAAGTAGCTATAGCGCAGAGGGCGCCCTGAACTGGTTAACTACGTTACCGATAAGTGCAAATGGTTTCAGTCTAAATAAACAAGAATTTACAGATGCCATTGTTTTAGGTAAGGGTCGGCCAGCAGAAGAAGTTTGTCCTCCCAATGCGTGTGGCTCTTATGATGGTGATCACACCATGGTGCAAGAAAGGGGCTTCATATGCATGAGGCATGACGAGGTAAGGGACCTCACAGCAAATATGTTGAAGGAAATCTGCCGGATGTCATGGTAGAACCGACCCTCCTTCCATTGATGGGAGATTCTCCAACACAGGACTTCAAACACATCTAACGAAGCCTGTGTTGACGTCAGTGCCTAAGATTCTGGACGCGACAGGAGCTTTCTTTCACATCAGATTTTTTATCCCATGCCGCATGTCACCGTGAACCCAGCTCTTGATGCCACATAGGAGGAACGAGAACGACAAGAGAAGGGCATATGGGGAGAGAATTCAAACATTGATCAAGGCAGCTTCAATTCTCTAGTGTTCACAACCCTGGTGGATGGGACCAAGTGCAAGATGTTTTACGCCAGACCTCGAGGAGGTGATCTCCGAGCAGAAGCAGCAACCCAGAAGTCATGTTACAGCCTGGATGAGATGTCAACTGTCTTTTCTCTCCTTCGGTCGGCTTTTGTCTCTGCCTCAGGGAACGAGAGCTTCTGCCCCAATTCCGACAAACTGCTGCGGATATTGACTATGAGGCTACAGTCACTGAATGCCGCATAGATCTGCGGCTCAACTAATTCAACACAGATAGGATAGCTACTTATGTATTAGGATATTTAATATCAAGGTAATAAAATGGTGGCGAAGGTGTGGCTATTGGGGAGGCTGAGGCCACATGATATAAAAAATAAATAAAATAAAATAAATAAAAAGTAGTAGTAGTAGTACCCTCACCCCCCCATCCTGTATCCTCAGTCAAGCTATCCATATAAATCTGTAAAGGGCTGACTCAAAGCGCGATCCATGAGGCATTGGTCGAATCCTCACCATCTTTACTACTGCGACGCTTCTGCTACATCTTGACTATAGGGAAATCACAGGGGGTATAGCAACACTTTTTCCCCCGACTGTACCTGTAGACTAAATCAAATTTGTTTACGTTGTAGAGTTTGAGTGAGGACTGCTAAATCAACTCTGTCCATATAGAGTGTTTTAAGTGGATCCATCAACTAATCAACTCTGTCACATTGAAGTGTTTTAAGTGGATCCATCAACTAATCAACTCTGTCCGAAGTGTTTTAAGTGGATCCATCAAACAATCAACCCCTCTCCTCACATCGGAGTGTATGTAGTGACCAGCCGTCCATCTATAGACCACTTACAATCACGTAAAAACACATACAGTATAAAGTGCCCTGACTGGTATATCTCTCGACCACCTTGTCCTTGACCTCCACCACCTCACCCCCCCCCCGTCAGAGTCGTGAGAGGTCGTGAGAAACTGGTAAGAGACAGGCAAGGGAGGTCATGACCCCCACCTTCAGTCACTGGGTCACTAGGGTTGTGAGTTATGAGGTGCTGTCTGGTATAAGGATTGAGTTGTATTGAATGGAAACTGTGTATGAAGTCAGAATTAATACAGAGTGAACTATAACACTATTAACGTGGCTGAACATTACGAGTACTTGAGCTCTTGAAAGATACCTGAAACACTATTAACGTGGCTGAACATTACGAGTACTTGAACTCTTGAAAGATACCTGAAACACTATTAACGTGGCTGAACATTACGAGTACTTGAGCTCTTGAAAGATACCTGATATCTTACGTACCACCCGAGAATTAAAGGCTAATTTATTTTACATGAAGATTAACCACCCTATTGATAACCTAACTTAACATCATAACTTACCGTAACCTAACGGAGCCTAAACTTTCCTTTCCTACGGTGTTTGATATACAGGTGAACTCGATTAAATCTCTATGCCGACTCTATATTTGGACGCCATCGTTGTATCCTAACTTAATTTGTAATTGATATAGATAGATAGATATAGAGAGGTACACATATACATAATAAAATCGTCATATAAGTTTACATTGAATCAGTGTGTGTACCATGCAGGTATACAGTGTACATAGACAGTATACAAACAATATGTTAAATCTATTTATCTTATCTCTCTAAGCTTGTATGGGGATTTTTATATTATTATTAGTAGTAGTAGTATTACAAGGTCACATTGGCTCAGCATATACGTACACAAAACAATACAGAGAGGCAAGGCTTGAGTTACCATTGGGATCTTGTGTATGTGTTCTTTAAAACAGTGTTCTTTAATCTTCATACCAGATTATAATCATTATTTTTTTGTTATTATTATTTACATGATCATTATTATTTCAGATGGATACTAATGGCCCTTCGAATCTGAACCACCTAAGGTTTTATATTCTCATGCCTGTGGCACAATTGGTTAGCGCGTTCGGCTGTTAACCGAAAGGTTGGTGGTTCGAGCCCACCCAAGGGCGTCTGTTTTTTATCCTTGAAAGATTCTATTTCAAATACTTTTTTCTTAACCCGGAATTTATTTTAATGTTGTTTATTATATTTTTCTCCAATAATTATGTGAGAGACCGTAAATATATACCGGTATCTCTCTCTCACACATACCTGTCTCCACTCTGTCCTCTCTCTCTCACACACACGCACACAGAAATAAATTAGAGTACATTACTCGTGGTTCTACACCCCTCAATATGCAGTTAAAAGAAAATAATCTTATATTTCCTAAGTCAACAGAGAGATACCATGAGAATAGTAGAGTCAGGTCATTGGTGTACAGAATCTCGACTCAATACACCAGTTTTATTGATTCAGTTACGTGTGGAGAAGGGTGAAGAGAAAGTTGAGTGTGAGGGGTTATATGAGGGGAATTATCTCACGTCCTATAGTGTGTGTTGAGAGACAGTAGTGTGAGGAATTATGAGGAAGGATTTATCTCACATCGAGGGCAATTATCTCACGTCCTATAATGTGTGGAGAGAGAGGGAAAGCAATGTGAGGAATTATGAGGAGGTGAATGAGTGTTGAGAGAAAGCAGAGCATGAGGAAAGTGACTCCCTCCTCGTGGTGAAACATGATCCTCACTTAAATCAGGCGACCTCATCCTCATCCTTCTCTTTTTCCCTATACACAACAGGTGGTGATTGAGGTGGTGGTGGTGGTTGTTGCAGTGGTGGTGGTTGTTGCAGTGGTGGTTGCATAGGTGGGGGGTGATAACGTGGTAGTAGTGGTAATAGCAGTACTGGTGGTATCAGTAATGGCAGTAGTTATTGTGGTAGTGGTAATGACCTGTTATTTTGGCCCCTGTGTTAATAAGTCTCGAGTCTATATTAAAGTTATGCCCTATTTAACCAATCAAACTGTACGAATTGTATTAGGACGACTGTAGTTAGCGAATCATACTCAATAGAGCAGTTACATATACAGTTATTATAATATGTACGGTATTATAGGAGTTTAATAACACTTAATCATAGTGTTATATTCTGGTAAAATCCTGCATTAAATTGAGACTCCCAGACAGTTAGAGTAAACTTGATAAGTGTTTTGTCCATGGTGAGTGATACGTTATTTTAGTTACCAGAAAACTTTAAAAAATACATTACGTTTTTTTGTATATAATTGACAAAAATCATAATAATATTGGAAGTATAGAAAAAGAGGAAAAATAAGCAGATGGAAAGTCTTAGTAAGTCTTGTTCGAGCTCTTTTAAAATCCAGTCTTAATCAGCATAGAAACTGGTTCAGGTTGTATTATACATTCAAGAACCCGTATAGACTCAGTACTTGCCAACAGTGAGTACCCCACAGAGAACTGACTGACTGACTGGCTAACCAAACCGGCTATAGATAAAGTGACAAGTGGTGAAGAGGATAAAATAACACGGAGTTAACATAGAGTGAACCCATGGTGAACGGCCCTTACTGTACCTCTAGAAAGACTAACTAGAATCACGAAAATATCAATCAATTTTATCATTTCAGCTAGAGTGAATGATGATATCTTTTCAATCTCCATCTGGTATTTCTATTATTATTCCCTATTAATTTTTCCCTATATGGTAATGATGTAGAATATCTTAATTAACTTTATCTTAGATCATCCCATATCTGTTTGAGCTCCGACGCTTCCTTGGCCCGCTATCAGTACTCGATTAAAGGCCAGAGTTACGAATACTCTTATTACGAATACTTCAGTACTCTCTTGTTGCGAGTATTTGTTGCGAGTACTCTCTTATTACGAGTATTCTCTTATTACGAGTATTCTCTTGTTATGAGTACTCTCTTGTTACGAAAATTCTCTTGCCTTTTAACATTTCCTTCAACTGTGGTACTGGTGGTGGTGGGTAAGACAGAGAGGAGAGAGAGGAAGACACAGAGAGGAAGACGCAGGAGAGAGAGGAAGACAAGAGGAGAGAGAGGAAGACACAAGAGGAGAGGAGAGAGAGGAAGACACAGAGAGAGAGAGAGGAAGACACAGAGAGGAGAGAGAGGAAGACACAGAGAGGAAGACGCAGAGAGGAGAGAGAGGAAGACACAGAGAGGAGAGAGAGGAAGACACAGAGAGGAGAGAGAGGAAGACGAGAGAGGAGAGAGAGGAAGACGCAGAGAGGAAGACGAGAGGAGAGAGAGGAATAGATAGAACATGAAAGAAATAAAACTGAGAAAAAGATATGAAAATCAGCCAACATACATATCAGCAAATGGTAAATGTTACACACACACACACACACACACACGCGCGCGCGCATCCAAGAAACAACTTTCGCAAACCTGTAAGAGAGGGGTGAGGGGCGTCCCATTTAACATGACGTCTCCTGTTTTTAACTAGATGGTCTTAACATAGGTCCTCCCCCATCAGGTCACACACCCCCCTCCTCCTTCTCTTGCGACTGACCTTTCGTAAAACCTTTCTACCTTCACAATGATGATAAGTAGCGGTAAATTTCTGTGATTACTGTACCATCCCTTCGCCAAGCACACACACACACACACACACACACACACACACGTACGCATGCTCTTTGTTGTAGTCTGTCTGTCTGTCTGTCTGTCTTTCTATCTTAAAGTTGATGGTGTTTGAGTCACTTTTGTTATGTTTTAATCGGATTATGTGAAGATTAGGCTAGGTCAAGTTGGGTTAGATTAAGTTAATCAGTTAAGGTAAGTTTGGTTAATTTAGCTTATGGGTTAGGGTAAGATAAGTTGACTTAGATTAAGATAGGCTAGTTTAGGTTGCGTTACGTTAGATTATGATAGATTAGTTAAGGTAAGGTTAGATTAGCTTAGCATCAGGTAAAAATGAACTAGGGTGCCTAATCTTCACGTGATACTTCCTATCCCTGACCATTACATAATTATTACTCAGTATTATTACAGTTACAGGTGAGGGTACATAATTATTACTCAGTATTATTACAGTTACAGGTGAGATTATAAACAGGTGAGGGTACATAATTATTACTCAGTATTATTACAGTTACAGGTGAGGGTACATAATTATTACTCAGTATTATAAATTATGTATTTTCTCCACAGTGAAAGGGACGATATATTTACCCGTCTCGCCTGTCCTGACACACACAAATACTACTTAAAAGTGATAAATGTATTATTGTATATTATGAAAATAAGTCATGAGTCAAACTAGCCGTAGATAGTACACAAGAGAGATATATCTTCTAAAGGTTATATCAATATTAATGTTAACTTACCTTTACCTGAGATTTATTTAGATTCAATATATAATAAATAATACATAATTTTCGTAATGTCTCTACATATATACAGTAAATACATAATTATAAATATTAAAATATACTGTAGAGCTTTCATGTAATGCTTCTCAATATGTACATTATAATTAAATCTATTAGGATATGATAATTTTTCTAGATAGGGGATCGACTTATGGCTGTTATTGTTTTTGTACATAGGAACAGGTTAGTGTACAGCTTTACGTATGTTGAATATATTAGTGGTGGAATGAGGCGAAAGGTGAACAACAAGTACACTGTTTATGGACACAAGTTGTGGTGTTTAGGTAGATTTGATATCCCAGTTTTATTCTCACCTGATGATTAAATATCCTAATGCGACTCGGGGGGTTAAGTTAGGTTAGGTTAATCTTAAGCTAGCGTTATATTAGGTTAGGTTAGGTTGTTTAATTATATCATATGAAATAAACTTAACATTAATCAAGGGACATAAATAATATACAAAATTGACTTACAAACTCTGACTTTAATAATAATAATAATAACTTGTAAAAATGATAATAGTAATAATAACAATAATAATAAAAAGTGAAAATGATAATAATAATAATAATAATAATAATAATAATAATAATAATAATAATAATAATAATAATAATAATAATAATAATAATAATAATAGGTAAATTATTATCTTGTCCATCAGGTAAAGGGAGGACTGTGCATGGTGTGATCACTGTCTCAGGAGAAGGAGTGATGATGTAACTCCTTCAGGAATATATCTTAACGCATGAACTGTCAGAGAGTCACAAGTAAATTATATAATATTTCTTTTATAAATCAAGTGAATGTGAGTCTTGAAATGAGAGAGAGAGGGGGGGGAGGAGGAGGAGGTCAGAGCTCCGGTATCTTCTGAGTACTGTACTTAAATACATAAGACATAGTATTAACTTGACGACCACCATAGTATAAACGACTATAAGAACGACCACTATCACTAGAAATAACAATCACGACTACAGTAACGACCACCACTACTACCCAAAATAACAATAACGACCATTACTACTACCAAAATCAACAATAACGACCACTACTACTACCAAAAATAACAATCACGACGACCACCACCATAACAAAAGCGACAACTACAACAACGACAACGACTCCTCCACCAGAACAATGACCACTTCGTTTTCCTCGACCTCAGACGACCTCAAAACACGATAAACCTGGCTGAGTTAACATATGATTCAAGGTGACAGTTAAAACAATGTCGAAATTACCCTTTTAAATAGATTGACGTTATTTTAAATTATTAGACGAGTGAATTGACGTTAAGAGTCTTTGAGAATCCAGAACTATATCCTCTCTCAGTTGGTTCTCATTTCACGATAATAGAAAAGGCAGTGTGAATCATTAACATCATGAGACCTTGTTTAATCTGAAACACCCCGGGTTGCCATCGAGGGAGGAGGAAGAGTAGGTGGTTGTAGTGAGGAAAGGAGGAAGGAGGAGGCGTAAGAGGGTGTAGTGGGGAAGATAGGAGGAGGTAGGGGCGAAAGGGGTGTAGAGGGATAAGGAGGAGAAGTAGGAGGTTGTAATGAGGAAGGAAGAGTAGGAAGTTATAGTGAGAGAAATAGGGAAAAGGAGGAGGAAGAGGAGGGACGGATCATATATCACCTTAGGTCCAAACCAGCTGACCAACACAACGCCATTCCTTCCTCCTCTCTCTCCCTCTTCCCTCCCTCTCTCTCACACCATCACCAACACACTCACCTTTCCTCCTCCCCCTGTTCCCTCACACCATCACCACCACACTCTTACACAATCCTGGCAACACAACCACCCAACATATGTGTGAGTGTGAGGAGACGGGCTGTAAAAATAATAAGAAAAAAGACCCACAGGTATTATATAGATCTGCCACATCATCCTGGAATTGAAGATTGGGGTCACGTGATCTGCTAAAGGAAAACCGGTTCTTGAGGGAGGTGACTCGACTCATCTGGCTCTCACCGCGTGTGTGTGCCTTCTACCATGATCTATGTCTGGTATCTATTTAACGCCCTTTTCTTCTGTATAACCTGAGTATATGTCATCACACAACACTTCCTCCTTCAGGTATAACTTGAGAGATTATACGCCCATGGTAAATACAGTGTTAAAGGAAGCCTGTTCTTATGAAGCTTTACCGCCGGCGATATTCTGGGTAGAGGCAGCGAGAAATACCACATCATGCTCCGCGTTTTCTAAGAAGCTCCGGAGTCTCAAAGATTCTTACGTTCATTTCGATCTTATTGTCTTTACCGAAGTCGCAGATAGTCTTACGTTCATTTTATCTCGTAACCGGACATGAGTGAACACATACGCTTGAGGTAGAGGTTAAGTGTAATAATTATTATTTGTTGTCATTACGGTTGCAAAGTTTATGTCGTAACTCGTACCGTCCAGGACTCCGATTCACAGATATTCTTACGATAAACATTCCTCGTACAATAACACCAGAATGACACCAGAATCACAGGAAGACGATACCTTACTTAGATACGTTCGCTTTAATCAATAACATCTGTGAATCCGACCGATAAGAAAACATACGAATATATCCTACGAATATATAACATGCAAATTATACTGACATTCTTGACTTAAGTATGATTTTGGGGGATTCTAGATACAGTCTGTTGGGTCATTGTCCTCTCTCTCTCTCTCTCTCTCTCTCTCTCTCTCTCTGTCTCTCGTTCGTTCGTTTCTCCTTCAGTCAGTGTGTCAGGTGAAACAAGACCACCGCCACACTACACGTCAGTATGGCGGGAACATCAACATTATCAGACAAGATGGCTCCCCTTTTTGCCACTCGACCTCAAATTAAGGTCGACACAGGAAAAGAAATACGACCTCAAGACAATGTTAAGAAGCGGGAGTTGATGGCGGAAAAAAACAAGAGAGTGTGTGTGTGTGTGTGTGTGTGTGTGTGTGTGTGTGTCCTAATCTTACTAACCAAAGCCCGCCTACCCTAATTCATTCCACACTAAACTTAACCTCACCCAACCTAACCTAACTATACCTAATAAAACCCATGAAATAAACTTGTGGTATCAGTATGTTCGTAGTAATGTATCTGTTTTAATACTATAATACTCTGTGTCATGTAGTAGCTTCCAAGACGGTCGTCATGTCTCTATATGACACACTTGGCAGGCACTGGACACGCACGGATACACACACACATGGAGACAAACGAATAGATTACTGTACAGACTTATAAAACATACATACGCGTTCGCACATAGAATTATCCAGACGCCTACACACGTGCGCACACAAACATAACTCACACAACGCTCTCTCCCTTTCACATACACAATTTTCCTCTTTATTTCATGTTCAACACCAGTCTTTCTCACTCTTACTCGTGTGGTCACCTTCACGGAAGGTGACCACTGTCGTCCTTTGTATGGCGGAGAACCATCACCCGAGGCACCAGCTACGATAAACACCACCACACAACCATACAAGAACTTTCTCAATTTTTACGGCCTTGGGAAGGAAATTGACGCTATAAACTTAACAACACTACGACGCAAATCAGAGCAGGTGGGAGTGTCGTTGAGGATTGAGTAACAAGTTAAGAAATATCCAATTAATCTTATCCGTATATAGGGTTTGTCGGAATTGGACTAGTAGGGGGTATTGAACTCCTCGTGTTGTTAGTGTCGTATCCCTGCCCTGCCTCTGTTTGGTGGATTGGGTTCGCGTAGTCAAAATTTCATCTCATCCAGCCATAATCCTTCAGTTCCAGTACTTAACCACCCAAAGGCGTTATAAGCCAAGTGAGGTTGACATTCACTTTGATAATCACCGATCCTGAGAGGCATTAAGGTGTGGTAGTTGTGTAGGGGAAGGTAGAGAGCGCGGCTGTGGGTAGCTGCTGGTTGGGCGTCTCCACCTTCCCTTACCACCACTACCCGGGGCGACGCCTGACATTTGCTCCACATTCCTCACTTGCGTTTTTTATGTTGATATCATCGTCGCTTTTTATACATCTCGCTTTCCCTTTCCTAAAGTCATGCTCTTTATTGGCATTTTTACCAAGAACATTCTCTTTCTATATTGAAAAGTTATATATATATTAAATTAACTGGAATTAGGATTAGCTCAGTGTACTGATTCTTAGAGGAAATATGGACGATTGCTTTTATTTTCTAAACGATTTTCTATTGGGCTTCTCACAGCAATATTTTCATGTAGTTAGTTTCCTGGTGTTCCTCATTGTGGATATATCAAGCCTGAAGTACCGTCAGTTATATGTAATAAACATTATGCTAAAAATGTTACGCAAGGATTAGTTAGGTTTGTTGGGAATTACCACTATCGCTAATCTTGGAATATACCACTAACTGATAAGGCTACTGCATACGATACAAGTAGAATGGAACGCACATACCTGAACGGACTCACAGCTTAGAATAAACCCTTGAAATACTAAGCTTCCATAAACTCAAAACTTGGGATAAATCGCTAAAACTAATCTTCCTCGAACTCGAATCCTGAATACACCAATAACAATGTAGGTTTCCACGAATGCTAGTCTTAGAGTAAATCGCTAGGCTGTCATATGAATTACACAGGGAATAAACTGCTGAGGCTACACTTCTCATGTTTGTACATCATATCTACTCGTTTAAGTCCTTTATTTTGGTCCCACACTATTGAACACGAGACAGAGTGACCTGGGGGAGAGAAAGCCGCGAGAACACGTTGCCTTTCCCGCTCTCTTTGGGACCATATATAGAGTTGAGGGGATCATTAGCTTAGCGTGCCCTTCTGCTTCTCATGTGTAACCGATACAGAGCTCAACTTTGCCATACACAGATCTTGAGAAAAAAAATACAGTATTTTCTTCCTGGTATTCAACAATATTTTAGGGCTAATTTTCCTTTTTACATTTTTCTCCAATTCCTAGGACTATTATTTTTTTCTTTCTTTCTCCTTTTCTTCCCGAAATACTGAAGTCTTTCTATTGTGGCAGCTAAATTTGCTAGTCTTCCTGTTGCCCCTGGACATCTTTACGTCTATATATCACCACTATAGGCTTGACCACCCCAGTAAGTCAGTCATGAAGGTGTTGTAAGCCAGATGTGCATTTTACGCGTATTTCTGTCAGTAACTTGGTGTTATAAAGTCTCCGTGATTTTATTGTTATAGCCATAAACAATTAATTATTAAAAATTATATACATCTCTCTCGGTTACATATCAGTATTTAAGTGTCAAAGAACTGCTGAATGAGGTGGTACTTATCGGGTACCAGGGGAGGAGAGAGGCATCTTTGTTTATCCTCCAGGTTTGAGTTAACCAGTACATCATTTCTACCACTTCTTCCTCGCCATCACTGGGAAAGTACCTGGGTAATATTGGGTAAAGGAATGATTCTGAAAATTCGTGGTCTTATAATCGGAAAATCATGGAATTCGTTCCTGCCTTTGTTATTTTCTCTGGCATGCATTGGGGTGTTTGTTTAACTCGTAATCCTGGTGCTCGTTGCAGCCGAAAGCTCGTTTAAAAGAAGAAAAAATATGCATTGTATAAATGTATGTAAACTCGGATTTTATTAGATAATGTAAAAAAAAGAAGAAGTTAAATTCGTGTTTGTGCTCTATGCTGACTATGTATCTTATTCCAAAAATCCTGAAATGGGATGGGAGTATACAATAAATGAACAGTATCACAGTACAGAGTACATATGAAATTATTCCACAAAATATACTGAAATAATAATTAATTGTCCTTACAAGAACTGAAGGAACAGTTGAAGCGTAAAAAAGATAGAAAATACAATAAAGTATTTTGTTTATATATTCTCCATTGAGAGGAAAAGGCAGTACAGTACAGTTCTGTGCTCTTTTATCATGTCTTTTAGTGTTCCTTTGTGTTTCAGTCAAGGAAATTGTCTTCTCTTGAAAAAGAAGCTTTACAACCATCACTCGCGCTTCAGCATTCAAATTTGGCGCCACAGGTCAAGCTGATTTCTTTATGTTTATCTTGACCAGGCCTACCAACCCTCCCGAGTTGCCGCATTACGGTTACTAAATGGTAACCCAAATGGCCATGGCCAAGCTACTAATGGAGTGTGACGAATCCATTTGTCAGGTTACTAAAACTTAACCCGTTATTCAGAATTGCTCTTCGGACATGCTGCTCGGAATGTTTAAAAAAAAAATGACCGAAAGACTCAGACAGTTACTTAAGTTCTCCAGCTGAATTGGTCTTTCTCGAAATTAGTGGTCGGCCATCTTGGAACTGGTCGGCCATCTTGGAACTGGTCGGCCACCTTTGAAGTAGTCGGCCATCTTGGAAATGGTCGACCATCTTGGAAGATAGACGCATTGGCTGCAGGATCAGGGGGCAAAATTCAGCTCTAATTATAAATCCCCAAATCAAATTTAAAAGCAATTGGGGAAAAAGAGGAGTCTAGGATTTAATATTCCTGGGCGACAGAGGGACACACAGACGCCCTGGACGATAGTAAACACCAAAGCTATTACACAGGGATGGATAAGGGAGCGTTCACATTGATAACGTCAGAAAAGATCTGTAAACTCACTAATGCCAAGACACAAAGATGGATTCTCAAAGGCTCCTAATAAACTCTCTCCCCTAACCCTTTCACTACAAGGACGCCACTTTTAGTATTTTATTTAACTAACGATAGACGATTTTATTAAGCAGACACAACTTATCCTCACATATAAACTGTTCCTAGGACGCCGAGTTGACCAAAGCCACATAAAACCTCTCTTGGCCGCTGACTTGTTGTTTACGTCAACTTAGTTTCACTTTTTCACTTTCTATACAGTATTATACCGTATATGTATAATGTGTATGGTACGTGTATGGTTGTGTATCTGTGGTGTATTTAAGATGTGTAGATAATGTGGTAAGCTTTGGAACTGTACGGTTATCTCCCTGGAGGTAATTGGATGTTTTCCATGAATTGTAGCCTGACAGCGTTATTAAACCATTAGTTAAAGATGGACAAAATCACTCGAGCATGTGTTTATAAGTTCTGTTGCCTCGTTGTAATGGAATTTTGTCCTTTAAACGACTCAACTTGTGGATGATTCACACCCAGATAAATTTCCTATCAGTGCTGGAGTACTTAAAGACTCAGTTCTATCTTCAACGGCCTCTTCCTCTCTTTCAGCATCACACTGCTTCATTGAATACACTAACCTGCACCTAGCGCAATCTACAGTACTGCTCTAATACCCACTGTCACTTCCTTGTCTTGTTTGCATCTCCTCCCAAGAGTCACTGACAGATCCAGAATTTCACACTGGGACTGGCACTCACAGATCCAGCTGGCACAAGTGATGAAGATTTTTTTTTTATGTAAATAAGAAAAGACTCGTATTATTTTATTCGTGGGATACGTCAAGTTTTTATCGCTGGCTCCCCCTTTTTCCACTTGTGGCAAGAGTATTAACGATTAAAATAGTAGCCAAATTCTCCTCAGAATAACTGTGCGAAAAAAGTGATCTCTGTGATAAGTCTTGAAGATTTCTACAAAATAATGTTTACTGCGGAATATGAGGTGAGGACAGGGCAGGTGCGTCCACCCACATACTGTTGACTCAACCCCCTCAGTCACGGTGGACACTTGTGGCTTGTACCCGCCCATCACCGTGATCACTGTAACTCACCAAAGCCTTCCTTTGTTTTCTTATATTTAAAACATTGGATTCTCGGTATCACGGCTCTACACTAATTTATTTATAGTTTTGACGAAGTTAAGCTCCATCAGTACTCTCACTTCATGATACGGAAAGTCACTAGTGTTAGCAAGGTTAGTTTAGGTTGAAGCATGTTCGGACTCGCCCCTTTGCCATACAAGTGGAGGACGAAGTTGATAGTTGTAATATTAAGGGAACATAATGTAGATGGTCCTCATCTACACTAATAAAACTGACCACAAGAAAGAGTCAGTTCTTAGAGACTTGGAAAACCCAGACATACAGAAAGAAAAAGTTAGATAGCTTGAACGTGGTCATAGGTTCTTTTGAAAACGCATAATTATCTATTGACTATGGGCCAGCATGAGTAGAGCGGTCACTGTGTCTATGTATGTATATGCTGCGTATACGTATAAGAACATAAGAATGGAGGAAACTGCAGCGGGTCTATTGGTCCATACTGGGCAGTCCCATTTACACCCAACCCCTATTGCTCATATATCCATCCAACCTATGTAAGCATGTATGTAATGTATGTACACGTGCATTTATGACGACAGCCTTACAAAAGAGCTGCACTGTTCATATTTGGTATTAGATTCACCATGACAATCCCAAACTGGTGTCTTCCCACCTTTTGTGTTATCTGAAAATCTGATATACCAAAAGATTTAACAACTTTAGAAGACTTGTTTATTTTGTTTGTGGTGAGCAAGCGGGAGATGCTCGTCTTAGAATGAGTCAACGCAGTATAGATAGATGGAGGGATGGATAGATAGATAGGTGGATGAATTGCTGGATGGATGAATAGATTTCATTGATGTAGATTAAAAATTATAAGTAAAAGTAACAGTTTATTATAAAACAACTATTAGCACATAGTATCATTAGATACAAAAATTATACCCTTTTAAACTAATGGTTACCGTTTTATATTAAATGATAACGTAATTTAACATGAAAACTGAAATAATGCATATCTCGGTATTTAGGAGGAAGCATAGCTAATATTTGGGTTTGTGGCTGTTAAAGATAGTTTTAATCAATGCGCATACACAGTCTAATACAGTAGTGATATTTTTTAAACTCGAAAAAATGTAATATTATTATTTTGAATTTCGATTAAAAATGGCAATTTTCCGTATTGCTCTAGCAGCTGAAGAAGAGCTGATGTCAGGATTTATTTAAATTTCTTAAGCTCTTCAAATTTTTATGTTATTAATATATTAAATACAAACTACCCCGCTACAGGTAGGGCCGGGGCTGGTGTCTACATCTCCCGTCCTGATGCCCCTGAGCCTATCAAACTGTTTCTCAGAGTTTCTGACGGGGCATCCTCCACTCAGGCTGAACTAATAGCCCTCCTTGCTGCCCTTCTCGCTGAGGAGGAAGCAGATGGTTTCTGCCCCTTGCTTGTCTGCTGCGATTCCAGGTCTGCTCTCGACGGGATCGCATTTGGATCAGGGGAAATAAGGACCTCATCCTCCGAATACGAGGGTTAACATCCACACTTAGGATGCAGGCGTCCTGTGACATTCCTATGGATACCCAGTCATGTCGGTATCTTGGGGAATGAGGCAGCAGATGGCCTTGCCAGAACTGGCTGCAACAAGGCCACACCTGACCACGTTGTTCCTCGATCACTTTTGCAGCTTAGGACCCAAATTCGCCGCAAACAGAGGCTCAGGGAAGCAGCCATCCCCCTGGACTCCCCGCCCACCTGGTACGATGTCCTCCATAAACTTCCTGACCTCTCGTACGTCTACGGGAAAGGGTCGCGGAAAGGGGACGTGATTGCTGCCCGTATCATCATTGGGTATGACTTTGCTTGGGAGATTGGTATCCCGCATCCCCTGAGCAACGCTCTTGTGCATTATGCAGAAGACCCGACAGCAGCACCCTTATCCACTACCTCCTAAGATGTCCCCACACACAACGCTTCCGTGACGCCTGCTGGACCACCACTCCACGACCCCCTGACGGAGACACGATGATCCTCCCCATACTGGCCAGATATTTTGTAAATAATATTGATTATGTGTTAAAGGAATATCCTTCCTTCCTTAGGCTTTATTAAGCCCCTTTAAAATATTTATATTGTATATACTTGTCACACTTACCAGATGCTTCTGGTGTCATTGTACAGGGGTACCTAGTGACAGCACTAGGATCCCGCTTCCTCTATCAAGGAATAAACAATTGAAATTGAAATTGAAATACAAACTGTTTTGATATTACATTGTGAAATAAGCGTACAGTACAGTAAAGGCTTTGACAGTAAAGGATTTGACTAAAAAAAAAATTAATAGTTATCTATCTTTATTTCGGCTGTTATTCCTAGTGCGCTGATAAGTGATGAAATGATAAATACAATGAAGTTAGTTTAGTTTAACAAATTTATTGGCAGAGCTTGTAGTACAGTTTGCCTATTCTGAGTAATTCAGTCAGGTCTTGACACTGAGGGTGGTATCACTTATCACTGTCACGCAGGACAGAGGTTCACACACAAAGAAATACATCATATTCATTAACAACTATAAATGTATATAGGTCAGGTTCATATGGATAATGTCACTGTTCACTGCCATGCAGGACAGAGGTTCGTACACAAAGAATGCATCATATTCGTTGACACTATATATAGGTCAGATTCATGTGGGTAATGCCACTGTTCACTGCCACGCAGGACAGAGGGAAGGTTCACGACTCAAATCCGGAAGAATACGCTGTTGGTTACACGAACCATCACTCTGGAGGTCGTCAAGATAAAGTTACACCAGGTAAGGTAATCAAGCGAGTTGTTGGTCATATATGTAAGCAGATTTACTGTGAATTTTCGTGTTGAATGTTGCATACAAGGTGATCAGAGTTTTTAAAATTTATTAATAATGCAGGGAGGCTATTTATTATTCAAATCTGTCAAGCTGTGGAGATCTTGTCACAGCACATTATAATATGTTTTCAGTGTAAATCTATGACAACGGTTTACCGGTTTACATACTGGCACAAACAGTTCCAGTAAATTGTACATTGTGTGATTTATAAGACGTATGATGAATCTACCCAACTATACTGTATGATGTATAAAAAAAAGTAATGTCCACTGGTATTGTTTTAGTTTTGGTCATCTGGGGAATCTTAGGAATTTAGGTTAGGGTAAAGGTGTTTTGATGTTTTTAAGCATATTAAAAGAAACGACAACTTTCTGTTATAATTTTAACTGATATTATGGCATTAAAATTAAGTCTCGAAATACATTTTTGACGCCACAAATCATTTTCTTACCTTTGAAGAGTCCGGCAGTACAATTTTCCTGCCTCCGCTATTGTTTATTTGGTTATCCTGTATAAATTCTGTACCATTAATCCTGATCCTTTAAATAAAATAAATACGCATTTTTATTAAATTTACATAACTCTAATACGCAATCCTATGATTATGTCCACAGACGCTGTACAATTACTCGGTGTCGTTTCAAGTTGTCTGTCTTTAAAGGGACTTGGTTCACTAAAACAGGAGTAAGTGTTGCTGATGATATGTGTTTATCTCGCTGAATCCCTCTTCAAAAGACGTTTCCTAAATGATGGTTTTCACGAATTCCTCCTCGCCATAGCTGATGAATATAAACCTCAATATTAAGGTGAGTTGCTTAAGATTTCCATTTCTGTGTTTAATATGATGTTATTAGCATTACAGTATATTAAAAAATACATGAAATTTTTTGGCATAGAACCTAATAGAACCTCACCTAGCAAACCCTGGGTATGTTAGGTTAAGTAATAAACCCTGGGTATGTTAAGTCAGGTTGTATTAGGTTCTATGCATTGTCGTTTTGAATTTTGTGTTTAGTATCATGATATTAGTGTGTAGAATTTTTTTTAACCAGTTTGGACAATTCCATTTGGTGGTAGCCATTGTCTACACCTTTACCTAGGTTAGATATAGTTATTGGGTTCTGTGACTAGATTAGGTGAGGTAAGATCAAATAATTTAAAACATGTCAAAAACCGTTTGAAAAATATGGAGATGACCGAAACTAAAATTTTACCTTTAAATCGTACTTACAAAACATTGTTTAAAATCCCACGATATCATAGGCTAAGTCCTTATATACAGTACATCTAAAATCACCTAATTTAATACAAAAGAAAAAACAGAATGACAAAATACAGTCAAGAAAAGTAGAAAATTAGTCATCGGGTAAATAAAATACCTGAATTGTAAATTTCAAGTTTAATCACGTTCGTATTGGTGGGTGGTCGTAAGTCGGGAACCTCCCATACTGTACTAATTATGAATTGAAGAAAGCTCGTTAAATGTTACTTTTAGTCCTATAATCTTCTAGCAACTCAAAAATATATTTTGTCTATGTATTTTGCTGTGTTTTGAATGAATTTGACCTTCAAAACTGTTGTAAATAATTTTTTTCAAGCTATGACCCCCTTCCATCCCCAACAATAATGGGGGACCCCCATGGGAACCGGGGGTTTTGGGTGAGGAGAAACTCAAAAACTAGTGATTTGTGCCAGTTTTGAAGGGCAAATTCATTCAAAACACATAGGAAAAACATTTTTCATCACTAAAATATGCATCCTAACCTAACCTAACCTAGTTGACAACAGGTCACACTGCCTAACCTTGTCTGGTCACTAAGATATGCACCCTAACCTAACCTAACCACTTTCGGTAAATGTTACTTTTAGTCCTATAATCTTCTAGCGACTCAAAAATATTTTTTCCGACAGCGGGTCACCCGATAATGGCGATATGTCGAGGTTAATTTCCTAACCAAAACTTTCGAGCGCCAGATCTTCTTTATTATGCATTTGCGACGGAAATATCATTGAAGAAAATTGTCTTAGAATTTTCTGTAGATTTCACCTATGTTGCCAGATTTACCGTAAAGAATTATAGGACTAAAGTTTACAAATACCGAAAGCTTCTCATTTACATCAAGAAAATTTGTTGTTTATATGCTGGAATTACAGTTTTTATATTTTTACATACAGTACTGTATCATATTCTTTGGTAATAATTTACTATAGTTGAGCTTCCTAATCAGTAACTTAAGGAAATTATTCCTAAGAATATAAATATTTTCTTACCTTTATGGAAGAACCCCTAAAATGGGCTGGAGAAGGAATAAGTTTTCCGTAAGGTATTATTATCGTTTCGATCATCTTTGGAGTTTAGGTTAGGTTAGATATAGTTCCTGGGTTCTGTGGCTAGGTTAGGTTACGTAAGATCAAAATCATTCAAAACATGTCAAAAACCGTCGGAAAACATAGGGATGGCCGAAAGATAATTTTATCTTTTGTAATTCTATTTTTAGAAATTTCTGTCCTAAACTTATTCACAGCCATGTGCTATGACTTACCAATCACTGTTGCATTATGTGATTTATTAGACAATGAATAAACCTATTCTAACCTAAGTTAGGTATGTTAGAAAGCTGTGTAGTTTAGGTTGGTTCATTTTATTACTGACAAATCATATACTGTACCCTGTACTGTAATGTAGCAGCATAGCTGGTGTGTTTTGGGAAGCATCTCAGACATAAAACGATGGATACGTTGTGTAGCACGTGGCTGTAGAATAGTGTTCGGGTTGGTAAAGATTATAAAAATTATGTGTGTGTGTATCAGATTTATTTTATTATAGTCAAGAGGAGATTTTCAATGTTAATCTTTTCTAAACACACCCAAAGGTAAGACACTGATAATTTTCAATTTGGTCATATAAGAAATCTCAGGTACACTGTAGTTTCTTTTGTTGCACTGTATGCTTATTACCAATTAAATATTTTTTTTTATTTGCGTATAATTTTAGTTTATACTATACCTGTTGTTTCAGATCAGATATGTCAAGCCAATATAGACAAAGGAAAACTCAAAATGACAGTGTCAGACATGAGACTACAAAATCATCCAGGAGGTAAGGGCTGTGCAGTACTGTACTGTATTGTGATATCTCCGTTAGTCAGAACAATTGGTTCGGAGCACTTCCGGGAATGAGAGATTTCCGGGTAACGAGACAACTCTCTCAAAGCTGGAAAAATATCCCCCTTCCCCGGAATTTTCCGGGTAACGGAAAAATGTTCTCAGAAGTTCCAGAAATTGCTCATTACATCATCTCTCGAACCCAGAAAAATATCCCCCATCCCCGGAACTTTCCGGGTATCGGAAATTTTTTTCTGAATTTTCCGGAAAATGTGCCCCCTCGGGTATCGGAGAGTTCCGGGTTTGAGGGATTCCGGCTAACGGAGATATTACTACTTATAACCCAGTCACTTATTATATGACCCACTCCATCAGTAGATTGGTCAGACTATAAGAATTAATTAACCTTTTTACTTCTTTTTATCATGTGAATGAATAATTCTTATGGTGATATCTATTTGTTTCCCACACTTTATTTATTAATTTATTTATTAAGGATGGTTTGAGACTTCAGGTGTGACTCAAGTGATTATCTGTCACTAAAATGTACATCTATATGACTTGTAAAACAGTAGTAATGTTTATTTCTTCGTCACCCATGCTAACCCAGGTTGACCTAATTTTGGTTCATAGTACAGTACTAATATAGCTGCAGAGTTTATGAAATAAAAGTTTTTTCCAGTTTTTTCTCATCCAAAGTCAAGTTTCTAATTCCTGTAGCTTTCTGATATCAGAATATTTGGTCTTCAGAACAACCATGCATAAAACCAATCATACGATGCTAATTTTAATAATGTTGGTTTGTGTACAGGAATGAGAACCTCAAAGTCACAAGTGAAGTAGCCAAGATAGCCAAGACTCAAGCACAGAAAATATTTCTAAATTTGATAGAAAATACTATCACACCCCAGGCTTTTATTGACCAGGTAAGTTAAACTCACTTTCTGGGAAGTTCTGAATTATAAGATATTAAAGTTCTTAATAATGGTGTGGACCTTAACCATTAAATGTCAGACAAGCTTAGTGGAAGTTAGCTTCAGGGACAGCAGCCATCATCAGTGGAAGTTACATATTCCTTGTGTTCCATTTTTGCACAGATAAGGGAGGAGTAGAGAATCGTTAGCTGTTGTTTAATGGTTAATGTACAGTACTGTATTGAGAATGTTATGTGTTCTATCAGCAGTTACTAATATTACTCACAAATAGCAGCAGCAGTAGTACAGTGGTCCCTTGGTTAATGAGCACAATCCGTTCTAGAAGGTTGCTCGTTAACCGAAACCATTGTTTCAATGGGTTTTGGGGTAATTGGTTCCAGCTTACCGAAAATTGCCTAAATTCAACAAAAAAGGTAGAAAAGTACACTTACTTTGAGGTGTGTATGTAGAAGGCTCCTGGATGATGATGATGATGGGAATTAGAATGGGGGTGGAGGAGAAGAGAAGGCATTGGGGTGGAAGAGAAGTCACCCCATGGCGCCATTTCACCCATAAAATTTTAGTTCTCTTGGTGTAATTCATGATTATGTTCTTTAAATCAACACTGCACTGCATTATATATTGTCAATATGTAAAATAAATTTCAAAATGACCTATAATTTGCTTGCAAACACAGAAAAAAGCATTTAGTTGAAAAGAGTCTCAAGCAAGATGCTACCTCCACTGAAAAAACACAAAGACTGATGCCTGTATGGTGTGTTGGCAGGCTGGATGGTATGTTCAATAATTGTTAAAATTACTAAAAAATTTAATACTAAACTTTTAAAATTATTGAATAGTATAAACTTCTTGATATTTACTAAAATGGTAAGGAATTTAAACCCTAGAACCGATTACTGTACTGGCGGACTAATACTATAGCTGGTTGACCGCCAAATGCAAGCGAAAACATGTTCAGGTCAGCTCGTAAGAAACTCGTTAATCGAGGGCTTGCTCGTTAACCGAAGTTAAGAATCTTATGGAAGGTAACTCGTGAACCGAAATCTCGTTAACCGAGGGACCACTGTATGGCTAATTAATTGCAAATCTGATTTTTTTTTTTTTTTTGGACATGTACACCAATTATGTCTCTGGCTCTCACTTGTTATGTTTTTCATAAATGACAGAAAAATTAAGGTAAATACAACTGAAGAGGTTGCCATTTCATGATAAAACAGAGAGTGAAAATACTGTTAGTCATTTCAAGCCAGCCAACATGACTGCTCCCTAAACCTTACTGATGGCTTACCAATCACGACATGTACTGTATCCCTCGTGTAGACATAAGGTAAGATGTCCATAACATAATTTGTTTCTCTACAGGTTCGATATATTGACTCAGCTGTCTATGATGATGTCGTCACTGAGCGAGCCGTAATTGGATTGTGCGGGTATCCACTATGTTCCAAGTCCTTTACAGACACATTTGGTGACAGGGTTTACATTATCCGTAACAACAAGGTTTATGACGTCACTGAGAGAAGGGTAAGATTTTTTTTCTCCCATATATATAGATTAATGTTATAAGCAAGAGTTTAATTTGTGAACACTGTACTTTTTTATTGTTGTTTACTTATATCACTTTTAAATTCATATGATGAAGGCCTTGAAAATATATGTGGATTTAGAAATTCTTAATTATAATAATAAACTATAATTTCAGAATTACTGTAGTAATGTATGTTTTGAGGCATCCAAGATCGTGCGTAAACAGCTGGCAACAGATCCATTATATCTGCGCTACAGTGAAAATACAGTTATTAAAGATGTAAAAATCCCTGTCAGCGAACATCTTGAAGGTCTCTTTGGAAAATTGGTTGATGTTACAGGTATTTATAGAGAACTTGTTTGTATTTACACCTAGCATATCTAAAGCTTATGCCCCACCATTACTTTTGCAGTGCTGTATTATTGGGAGATTTTCTTCTCATTGTGTAAGCTGGAGATTCGGTTGGATACAGTACACTCAACATGGAATAAGATAGAGTATTTGTTGTAATGAGAGAAATACTTATCTAGAAGGTACAGTAAGAATTTATGGCAGTAGGATTGCAAAGTGAGGAGAGTTGGTAGCGTAACTTGAGGGTGTAGAGATAATATTATATACATTAACACAGGCTCAATACAAGTGTAGTATATAAAACACCAATGTGTGTTACAGCTTTATTTTACTAGTTCAACTGGGGGGTTTATGGGGGGATTTGTACACAATATATTGTAGATTATGGTGTCCTCCTACTACTTAACAAGTGGGCGCTTCCACTATGTCAATCGTGGGGGGTTCAGGATCACTGCACTACTACACAGCCAGCACTTACATTGACACGATGTATAGATGTCACACCGTTGGTGGACTGGGCTGAGACATCGTTGTACTTATTGTTGGTCTTCTTCAATGCAGCTGGTGGAATGACATGCTGACTTCACAGGGGGTGACGGATGCAATTATGACTCTCCTTTTCTTTCCCCGTTCGCCCTCTTTTATTTGAGGTTTCAGGTCACTTGCCAGATGGTGTCTTCTAATTATTATTAATCAGGGTGTGTTTGGACAGGTGTGTTTGGTCAGGTGTTGATGTACTGGTCGGGATACATGTGCCTGTTGGTAGCGCATCCCTCATAGTTACCAATATGTATAACTGTAGGCCGGTTATTGATGCAACCCCTCCTTATTGCCGGCTGGGGGCAGAGTTTATTGTAATAACAGGGTCATGTCACCTGTTCTCTCATCACACAATGGTGAGAACTCCTTTTCCCTTCGTGACACTTGTTGGGTCAAGTCTTTATCTCATTTAATTACTGTAGGGTGGGTCAACTTAAATGTATGTATACCTACTCCACTAGTTTACTGCTATATGTTTGTTATTCTACTGGATTGGACGATTTGGTCTGATAGACAATCATTATAGTAGATTTCTTCCTGTGTTGAATGTTGTTTTGTTTGTTTTTCAGCCTTCATCTATCGTGAAATAAACTCCTATGTCAATTTTCCTGTATTTAATCTCATCGTACTTCTCAGTTAACCATCCATTGCTGTATTAACAAAAACTTCTTCACTAATGTATTTACAAGTTAACTTAAATATCTCAGAAGTACTGTATCTGTTATTAGTACTCTGATAACATTAGCCTTTGTTAACTTATTGCAGGAGGAATATTGAACTTTGAGGAAGAGATAGGGAAGAAGAAGAAAAAACCCTTTACGTCTGTTGATGAGATTGCTCTAGAAACATTGGTCTTGTGTTCAGAAAATGAAGTGAAAAAAGATGACAGCAAGGAAGAGGAAAGTGCCACAAATGAAAAGGATATTAATGTACAGGAAGACCCTCAAGACACAAAGAAAAGAATCCCAGAGACAGCTGATTCTCATTCTGGAAGTGAGTGTGAGAGGAAAGTTGATAGAAAAGAAAAAGTAGGGAAAGAAAGTGAAGACCCTCTTGCTTCTGTTTATGTTGTAAGTAACTCTCTCTAACAATTGGTTACTTTATCTTGCGGGGAGGCTCTTGTTAAACTTGTTGAGACCTTACTGAGCAAAGGTTTCTTTGTTGCCTTTCCCATTTAATTATTCCTGTATATTATGAGGGAGACTCGAGGAATAATATTTTTGCCTTTTTGGTACAGGTATTTATGCATTAGGTAGAAGTGTCAGACCTGATCGCAGTCATTCTTTCCATGCGCTCAATATTTGTGCCATGTACCGGTACTTCAACAGAAATATAGGGTAGTAGACTACAGCTCAAAAAAATATGTCTCAGAGCATTTGTGAAATATGAGCTCACAAACTTAAAACATTGAACAAGAAATCTTGAAAGTTATTTTAACATGGCAGCAGCTTGATTGAGATACATTCCAGAATATTCTTACCTTATTTTTATCTAATATCTTGCCAATAACAGATGCTAATTTTGCCTCTTGAATGATTCGTGTTGACTCTACAGCCAGAACACTGGAAGTAGAGGGGCAGCTCTGAGGGGATTTTTATTTAAATTTTTCATCAAGAGTAATATCATCCCCTTTCCTTCTTAATACCACCAGAAGTAGCAGCATTTATTTATGGTACTTTCACATTTTCCTGATAGTATTGCAGCGTATAAAATGAAATATTCAGTTACAATACATATAATACCTTGCACTGTGCACCATAAACACTCTTTGTCAAGGGATGAACATGTTGGTCCATTTAAGTTAATTTTTCTGGGCTTACACTGTGAAATAAAGGAGTATGAAGAAATATGGGAGTAATTTAGGGTGCTTCAAAATAACAAAAGTAGAGTATCGTATTGAGCAGTGAAATAAAGAGGGTCTCCTGTATCATGCGGTGTTTCTGCCACACTTTCATGAATCATGATATTGTGGAATTTATTGGTCTGCGGTATTAATGGTAGATATTATAAGGTCGAGTACTGTGGTGTATTCATTAGTCTTCGTTCATATTCATTCAGGTGGAACAAGCTCTGAGAGAATGGATGTGCTTCGACTCTTTACGTGTGGTTTTAGGAGACAATTACGTACGTGGAATGTTGGAACACATTGGCCGCACTTGGGATGATTTTGACACAACTTCTGGTTTGTAGTAATTTTGTTCTTTGTTAATTTTTTAAGGCAATATTTGATATGCTGTGTTTTGTATCAGGAATATGCAGCAGAGTTTTATGCAAGGGTCAGCTTGATATAATTACAGAAATATATAGGATATTGGTAGCTAGATATTATAATCCTCACTTCATAATATAAATCAAATACAGTACTTCTTAATATTTTATTGAAAGTTTGTGTACAAATTAATCCAGTTGGGTAGCATATATAACTACAGTATATTACATCGTTGTATTTTTGTTTAATATACAGTATAGATACAGTGCTCTACATTCACAGCCCCTTATGACTATGCTTGAGTCTCAGGATCAGCTGCAGTTTATTCAGATTTATCTTTTAAAGTACTGTGCTATACTTTTCTCATCCTATCAGCAGCCAGAGAGAGGCCTTTCACAATGAAGTATTTTATGATGTCAGTTCATAGATTTCGACTTTAGGTTCTGTTATACGGAAATTCGAATTGTTATATTTGTGAACATTCAGAATTCCTTACTTATTTCATATGAGTATTAACAGTTTCTTGTATCTGTATATTAGTTTTCATTTTCTTTGGGACAGTAGGCCCGGATAATTCGCGGATTTTTATTTCGCAGTCCTCTATTATTCGCACGGAGCAGACTTGAGGGAAGACTCAAAATTTTTTATATACCTTTGTTTCTGATTAATTGTGAGGGTATTTTCCCATTATTATTTATTTGTTTGTATGTGTTCTGTGTGTTGTGTGTCTACACACACACACCCACACTTATACAATACAGGTAAAAGAAATAATTGTTCCAAGGGCAAACATATAAAGGGAATATACATTTCTTTGCACACAAGTAAAAATGTACCCACCCCATGTTCACGAAATGTTATTCGCGGATTTGGCGATTCGCGGCCATTTTTAGAACCTAACCCCCGCAAATTTGGAGGGCCTCCTGTAATGAATTGATTTTTAAAGCATTCTTCAGAATTTTTAAAATATGATGCATGGACAGTAAAGAAAGATTTTGTAATTAATCTACCTATCCACATTTTCAGGTCTGAGATTAGGAATAGAAGCCAAAGCAAAATATATTGCTATTTGCCGCAAGCTTGACCATGAAGAGAAGGAGGACAGTGCTGAGTTGCAAAGCACTGATCTTGAAAATCCACAATTACGACCTAACTTACCTCTTCCTGATTATCAACAACTGCAGAAGGATGCAAAGAAGCAGCAATTAAAGGTACTGACCTGTGTTAAGGGTTTTTCATGTTGTAATATATACTTTATAGAGGACTTCTTGGTGTGTTTATCAGTACCACATAAGAACAAACAACATGAGCCGACTCTGTGGTACAACATATATTCCTTAATGTTAACTATTAAATTTTACTGTGCTGTTTCTGAACACTGAATACAGCAAAACATTACAAATGAAATACATGAAGCCCTAACACTTGTAAATTTACTAATTTTTATATAGGTTGTGTCATTTCTTGGAGGGAGTGAACAGTATGAGGAATCCGTGTCTAGCCAAAGTGAGACAAGAGGCTCACTGGATAGTATACTGGAAGAAGGGGGATCTGGTGTAAGAGGCTTAAGTGAGGGAGGAAACACTCAAAGGCCAGTACAAAGAAAGTCTAAGAAGGCGAACTCCAAGAAAAACAATGAAGAGGTGGACATAGAAGGTTCAACACTCCCCTTTATTGATAATTACTCTCAAGTTTCATGGCGTCAACACATTGTAGAAGAAAAAACTAGTAAATTGTAAGTATTAAATCATTTTTATTATTAACGTCAATATTTCCTAAAGAGTGCAATTAAAAGTTCACAAAACAATATCTTTGTATGTGTGCATGACAGGCAAGGGGACGAAGCCAAGCCTCCGGCATTGAAGCCAAAGCTGTTGGAATGTCACTAAGCTGAAGCCAGACATTAAAAAAGTCAGGAAGCTGGGCCAAGACTTCATGAAACCTTAACGCCATTATTTAAATAATATACTGTATTACCTTATGTTAGTGTGAATATGTATGGTATAAAGTTGCAAGCAAGTCATTGAGATAAGTTGACTTTATTTTAATCTGATAGTTCTTGGGGGTAAATTTTTACTTGCCTTATATGCTTAAGAAAGTTAATTATATGAACAATTTATCTTACTAAATTTATTTTATACACAATATGTACATAAAAATCCTGTAAAACATAAAAATAGTAATTTACAGTCACGTGTCACAGAGAAAAGCATTGTGATGAATCATAAGATTTTCTCTACTGATGTTTAGGTCAGGTCCTTGTGAGAAAAGACCAGCAGGGATAATTTGTGATGTCAGTATGGATCTCTGTTCATGTAAGGTCAGGTAAAGGTCACATGGTCAACTCACATTTGGCCTGACTTTACCTAAAGTTTACCCTCCCCGGCACTATCCGGGGCGGAGATTCTGACTTGATTGACCTGCAACAATACGTTCTCCTGTCAGCACTAGTCGCTAACATGCTGGTCAGTAATTTCGGCGCTGACACAACAACCCAAGTCACTTGTCAAGTTAGGTCAAAATTGCACTGCCTTGGCTCTGCCACTATATAATTGGACGTAGTTATTTAATATGATCTACATATAATTACTGGCTTATAATATGATTAGTGTGTATGTTTAAAGATGAAAATCTGAAGCCAGGCCTGTGGGTTTGAAGCCAAAGCCCTTAGAAAGTTTCAAAGCTGAAGGCAAGTTAAAAAAGCATGGCTTCCAGAAGCTGAAGCTGGCTTCAGCCCCATGCTTGGTGCAGGAAATTTTTGGTTCTCTTTTGTACATATTTACCAAGAAATTTTATATGAAGAGAAAGTAGGAGGAGGTTCAGAGGAAGACCAAAAATGGCAACTAAAGAGTGATGGAAAAAGTACCCTTGTGTTTGCAAAGATTTGGTGTTTTTTGTTTTGCTAAATAATTTAAATACATTACCATATCTTAAATTTGAGAATGAATAGAAATTTTTTCTTGCACAAGTTTATTATGGTTGTAACGAGAATTTATTCTGATACTTTAAAACAAAATCATCATATATTTTCTAAAATGTCTATTTACATTGTTAGCCGACAACAAATCTTAGAGGTGACTGATCTAGATGGTAGAGAAGTACGACGCCTACTGAAGACTCTGGTCGCAACCTTTGATTTATCTCCCCACAACATCACCTTTAAGCCTAGACAGTGGCGACTTGTCACTGTCATCCTGCTGAAAATGTAAGTATTAATTAATGGTTGAAGGTAAAACGAGTAGTACATGGTAATCATATGTTATTAAATCTCACTGTAAATACTCTACTCCTCAACATGGTGATTAGAGATCCACACTTTAAAAAACTTAATTTGGTTATTTGGCATGCAATTTAATGATGTAGTTATTTCACCCACTAATTGCTTATCTTCTCAGGTGTTTGATGCTCTTATTTCACAATGCTGAGACAATATTTTTTTACAAAATGGTCAGGTTAAATTTTTGGGTACAAAACTCCTTCAATATGACAAAACTTTATTTTTTACATATAATTAATACATGCAAGATGTATAGGTTGACTGTATAAGACATATAGAAGGGTTTACAGTAACTTGAGCATAGAACTTTTTTAAGAGAAAATATTGATGGATAAAACTCCTCCATTTCAACACTCACTGATATTCTCTTTACTTGAATATAAGTGAGGCTACCCACAACATACACACAGATACAGTAGCACTGTAAAGCTGGAATGAGGAATATGAAAATATCTTAAAAGGTACAGAGGGGTCTGGATATATTGCGACTTTATATATAAAAAAATTATCGAAATTTTCGTATATATAGTTATAATTTATTTTATTTTGCGAGGGAAATCGGGCACGAAATATTTCAAATGTACTGCCATGGCAAACAAATGCATTATTTGCTCACCAGAGGCGCCACTGTGGCTGCTCACTTGCTCATTCATGCTCGCCCGCTCAGTCTTTCTGAGTGAGTGAAAAAAAAGCAGCCGACTCTGCTGCAGATTACAACTTCTAAGGTGAGTGTAAATGGGTTGCTAGTGACATGAAAAGTGAAGTGAAGATAATGGTAAGGTTAATGGAAATGATTTAATACTGTAACAAATATTTTGGGTTTGTTCATTTATAATTGGTAAGTGAGGGTGGCAGTGTGTCGTCTGTTGTTCTCGGGATGGCGCGTTAGCTGCCGAGTCTGGTGCAGATTCCAATTTCTAAAGCAAGTGTAAATGGGTTCTAGTGACGTGAAAAGTGAAGTGAAGATAATGAAAAGATTTAATACTGTAACTAATATTTTTGGTGTTCGTTTATGTAGGTGTGAGATTGTCAAGTGAGGGTGTCAGTATGGCGTCTGCTGCCGAGCCTGGTGTTCTCAGGGTGATGCGTCAGCTGCCGAGTCTGGTGTTCCTTGATATTGATATTGAAATAGCTTGTTGTTCCTGAGTCTAGTGTTCATTGGTGCTTTAGTTAGTAAGAAAATGAACTTGTTAAGTCAAGTTTAGTCACTTTTTTGGGCCTCCAGATCCTAACCCTATTTTCCCCATTGATTACATGTAATTATATATTGCGATTTAGTATATAACGAACATCGTTGGACCCTATCTCGCGATATATCCCGACCCTACTCTATTACTTTTAATATTCTTAGAGCCATCATGACATTGAATTATAGCTAAGGTTATATTGAGTACAGTACCATAAGTCTTACTTGCCTAACAAAATTTTTTTTTTTAACAGGTTAACAGTGAGGTATCCAGTCATCATGGAAGCTTTGAAGGGAGAACAGGCTGCAAATATTCAGAAGACCGTCCTCTCGGGTTTTGACCTTGATTTTGAATATTGTGATCGTGTTCTATCTTACTTAACAGAAATATATTACATTATTAGTAAAAATTTCAAGAGTAAAGAGGGTGATCAGATTCAACAAAATAATGATGAAAGTGAGAAAGTTCATGAAACAAAGAGAGAGTGCAATATTGACACAAGGGTTCATGACAGTGACACACACTTAGAGAATATTAAAAGTGTATCAAACCAAAGTACATTATTTTATGACACTAGACAAGAGTCCCAAACACATGTTCTTGAAAATGAATTAGAAAACTTTAGCTTTAAGGAACAGAAACCTACAGACCCTGCTGAATTAGACTGAACGTACTAACTCGCCAATTTCCTTGTTTTATTATTGACATACAGTATGTATGTCAAAAAATTATTCATGAAAAGTCTTTCCTTGCCAACCACAGGGGTTAAGTTCCTGTAAAACCGGGTGGTTGGCAAAACCATGGTTGAAAAGGGCTTGGCCCTGTGGGAAATAGGGGCTACGTTATGAGACCCTCCAGAGAGACATGTCCGGAGTCCTGTAATGTTAACTTTAAAGTAAAAGAAACATATTCAATACTTTATAAAATTAGTTTTATTTTCTTGTATTGCTGTACACTGATAAAATTAATACTTAAAGTTGTAGACTTAAAAACTGAATAATGAAAGCATAAAAAGAGCAAAAAGGGGATGCTGCCTACCCCAAGCAACGGTGCCCCCTACCACGTACTCCCTGACCTCTCCACATGCTGCCACTTTTCTCGACCTCTTTACTACAGCAAAAGTTTCGTCGCTAGATTTACTCTTTTATGCCATTTTTCAGGGCAAATCATTAATTAAAACTGCGGGTTTTACAAAAAAGAAAAGAAAAATAAGTAAATAAATTGACAGTGTACTAACTGGGACCTTACGATACAATGGTCACTGAGAAAGTCGAGGCAGGCTGGAGAAAAAGGATAAGTGGATACTTAAAACTGTTGGAAAAATTGCTGATAGGGGGATGATTGTAATTGTCACTGCTGCTATATGAATACAGTACTGTATTATTAAAAAGAGGAAACCTGAGATTATGAGCAGATATTACTGTGACCTGATGTGTTTTGTTCCCCAGTTACTGAAGAAGTTGGTACAGCATCTACAGTAGATGTTAAAACTCATGGTCATCTTGAGAGTTTTGTAAGTCATCCTCAGGACACTCACTAGTCCTCTTGCCTGAAAAATTAGGGATTTAAAAATTTCAAACTTATTTTATTGATGAAAACAACATGCACAAGTAAAGCAGTTGTAACAATGTGTGTGTGTGCACGTGCTGAAAACATTGATATCAACATTATTTATTCTACTGGGGGATGCAAGTGCCAACTGTGGGAACATTTTCTGCTGTTTTGTATATCAATTAGTTGACTAGTCTTTGGGTTTTCCTGAAAAACCATTTTGCCAGTAAATGGCTTGAATCCTGAGTTAATTTAAATATAAATATTATAATCGCCCAGTAAGTAGATTAACCTGCCACATCAACTCAATACAGTTTATGTTGGTCAAACCTGTCAAATACAAATACAGAGCAAAGAAGGGGGGGGGGGCGTCCGGACCCCCCCTTTTCACCAGAAAATAACAATAATTTTTCTTTAATGTAGTATTGCACTCGGGCATTTTTGTATAGTAAACAATATTTACTATTGACTTCAGAATATCTTCTAATATCAAGTGTGCATGGCTTCAAAATAGCCTCAAAATGCCTATAATATTGGTCAGATTTCAAAAACATTTCTCTGGTGGCCTACAGCCCCCCCCACCCTAAAACCCTCCAGCTGGGTGGACTCATGTGCTCACCATGTTCCCCCACCCACAACTTCTTGGACCCCCCCTTTTATGATATTCCTAGATCTGCCCCTGAAGAGGGAACTGAAGGTTCAATGAAATATCAGGTATGAATACATTTTTTTTAATATAGCACACATATGAGTACATCATCTTAATAGTAACACAACATAAACTGTTTATCATCAGAAGTTGCTCATTAATATTCTTCATGTCCAAAATGAAACATAATAGGTTTACGAGTACTCTTATACAGTACAGGTATGTTGCAGGTCTGGCTCAGAGCAGAAAGCTTGCATGTTTAGGGCGATCAGTTGAGAGTTACTGGTTATCTGTTAACGTCTTGAGACCTGGGTGGATACAGCAAGCCAATTCGTCGTAGTCTATACCCTTGGCTTCTCATTATAATAAGACTAACTCATTGCTTATTTGCTTGGTTACAACAAACAACACTATTCTCACCACTCTCCTATACTAGCCGCTGCTTAGCAAAGTGATAAAACATATTTTTTAAACCCCTAACATGAAATACTTTCATTTGTACAATATAAGAAATTTAAGTTTTAAGACTTTACACTAATTTTTATAATTATTCAATTTACTACTAAAAACACAAAGTTACTGTACTCATAGCTACACCGCCAGACACCCCTGTACACTGCCAGACAATCCTGTACATCGCAAGACTTGTACACTACCAGAATCCTGTACACCACCAGATTCTCGTGTATGCAGCTAGACACTCCTGTACACTGCCAGACACTCCTGTACACCGCCAGACCCTCCTGTACACTGTCAGACACTTCTGTACACTGCCAGACACTCCTGTACACCCTCAGACACTCCTGTACACTGTCAGACACTTCTGTACACTGCCAGACACTTCTGTACACCGCCAGACCCTCCTGTACACTGTCAGACACTTCTGTACACTGTCAGACACTTCTGTACACTGCCAGACACTCCTGTACACTGTCAGACACTTCTGTACACTGCCAGACACTCCTGTACACCCTCAGACACTCCTGTACATTGCCAGACACTCCCTCACACTGTCAGACACTCCCGTACACTGTGACCCCATGGACGGCGGCGACCCCATGGTCCCTCTCAGGGGCCCTCCCAGGGACGTCAGTGCCCCCAGGGCCCGTCCTAGGTACAGCTGCGGACCAAGGGACCTTCGCAGGAACGGAGGCGTTCCTTTACATTGTTCATGATGCAATGGTACGGGAAATGCTATGGATGGTATATTTATATAATGTCATATCTCTCATTGTTCTAAATAGCGCAAACACAACTGCCCCCATTGGGCCCTACTGGGACAGTGCCCCTGGTGCCCTCCCATATGCCCTGCCAGGTGCGGCAGGCCCTCTCAGGGGCGTCGGCGACCCCAGGAACTCTTTGAGGGGTGATGGTGCCCTCAGCGGCTCTCCCTAGGGCGGCGGCACCAGTAGGGGCCTTCCATTGGCGGTGCGCCTCCAGGGGCTCTGACAGGGACAGTGGTGCCCCCAGGGGCCTTCCCACGGGCGGTGGCTCTCCAAGGGACCCTCACATTTGCTTTACCATGTGCAACACCCCCAGGGGATCATCCAGGAGTGTCGGCGCTGGTAGGGGCCCTTGACAAGGGCGTCGGTTCCCCCAATGGCGGTGGTGCCTGAGGGGCCCTCCCAGGGGACAGCGGCGCTCCCAAGGGACCTCAGAGCGGCAAGGGCGTCCCAGGTGGCCTTGCCAGGGACGGTGGAGTCCCCAAAGGCCCTGACATGTGCTCTGGCGCCCCCAATGGCTCTTACAGAGTCGATGGCGCCTCCAGCGGCCCTCCCAGGAGCAATGCACCCTCAGGGGAGCTCCCAGTTGTGGTGGCATACCCAGGGGCTCTCCCAGGGGTGACAGCGCCCACAGGGGCCCTCCCAGCGGCAGTGGCGACTCCAGGGGACCTCTCAGGGGTGGTTGTGCCCCGAGGGGCCTACCAAGAGGCAACGACGCCCCCAGGGGCCTACCAAGAGGCAACGACGCCCCCAGGGGATCTTCATACGGGCAGCAGCGCCCCCAGAGGCTCTCCTCAGGGGCAGCGGTGTCCCCAGAGGCTCTACTAGAGGCGCCCCCTCCTAGGAACCCTATAGCTTTTGTGTTGTACATATTGTATATGTCCAGCAATCCCTTCCTCAACTGTGATTGGTGGACTAAAATATAAATACACCAAATAACAGCCAATAGGAGACCAGAACAGTCAATCAGCACAACACCCCAACTTATGTTTTCCTGTTGGATATTTATTCTCCTTTACATTGTTCATGATGCGATGATACTGGAAATGCGATGGGCAGAGTATTTATTCATATCTCCCATAGTTATAAATGTGGAAAAAAAAACTGCTTCCAAGCTCACTACAATGGCAGTGCCCCCTGGGACCATCCCGTTTGCCTTACCATGAGCAACGCCCCAAGGGGATCACCCAGGAGTGTCGGCGCTGGTAAGGGCCCTGCAAGGTCCTTGCCAAAGGCCTTGGTTCCCCCAGTGGCCCTTCCAGGTGGTGGTGTCGTCTCTAGGGGCCTTCCCAATGGCGGTGGTGCCCGAGGGGCCTTCTCAGGGGATAGCGGCGCTCCCAAGGGACCTCAGAGCGGCAAGGGCGTCCCAGGTGGCCCTGCCAGGGACGATGGAGTCCCCAAAGGCCCTGACAGGGGCTCTGGCACCCCCAATGGCACTTACAGAGTCGATGGCGCCTCCAGCGGCCCTCCTAGGGACATCGCGCTCCCAGTTGTGGTGCCATAGCCAGGGGTTCTCCCAGGGGCGACGGCGCCCACAGGGCCCTCCCAACAGCAGTGACGACCCCAGGGGACCTGTCAGGGGTGGTGGCGCCCCCAGGGGCCTATCAAGGGGCAACGACGTCACCAGGGGCTCTTCATACGGGCATTGGCGCCCCCAGGGGTTCTCCTTAGGGGCAGTGGTGCCCCCAGGGGCTCTATTAGAGGCGCCCCTTCCTAGGAACCCTATAGCTTTTGGTTGTGGTGACGTACATATTGCATACGTCCAGCAATTCCTTACTGAACTGTGATTGGAGGACTAAAATACAAATACACCAAATAACAGCCAATAGGAGACCAGAACAGTCAGTCAGCACAACACCCCATCTTATGTTTTCCTGTTGGATATTTATTCTCCTTTACATTGTTCATGATGCGATGATACTGGAAATGCGATGGGCAGAGTATTTATTCATATCTCCCATAGTTATAAATGTGGAAAAACAACTGCCTCCAAGCTCACTACAATGGCAGTGCCCCCTGGGACCATCCAGTTTGCCTTACCATGAGCAACGCCCCCAGGGAATCACCCAGGGGTGTCGGCGCTGGTACGGGCCCTGCAAGGACCTTGCCAAAGGCCTTGGTTCACCCAGTGGCCCTTCCAGGTGGTGATGTCGTCTGTAGGGGCCCTCTCAATGGCGGTGGTGTCCGAGGGGCCTTCCCAGGGGACAGCGGCGCTCCCAAGGGACCTCAGAGCGGCAAGGGCGTCCCAGGTGGCCCTGCCAGGGACGATGGAGTCCCCAAAGGCCCTGACAGGGGCTCTGGCACCCCCAATGGCACTTACAGAGTCGATGGCGCCTCCAGCGGCCCTCCTAGGGATATCGCACCCCCAGCTCCCAGTTGTGGTGCCATAGCCAGGGGTTCTCCCAGGGGCGACGGCGCCCACAGGGCCCTCCCAACAGCAGTGACGACCCCAGGGGACCTGTCAGGGGTGGTGGCGCCCCCAGGGGCCTATCAAGGGGCAACGACGTCACCAGGGGCTCTTCATACGGGCATTGGCGCCCCCAGGGGTTCTCCTTAGGGGCAGTGGTGCCCCCAGGGGCTCTATTAGAGGCGCCCCTTCCTAGGAACCCTATAGCTTTTGGTTGTGGTGACGTACATATTGCATACGTCCAGCAATTCCTTACTGAACTGTGATTGGAGGACTAAAATATAAATACACCAAATAACAGCCAATAGGAGACCAGAACAGTCAGTCAGCACAACACCCCATCTTATGTTTTCCTGTTGGATATTTATTCTCCTTTACATTGTTCATGATGCGATGATACTGGAAATGCGATGGGCAGAGTATTTATTCATATCTCCCATAGTTATAAATGTGGAAAAACAACTGCCTCCAAGCTCACTACAATGGCAGTGCCCCCTGGGACCATCCAGTTTGCCTTACCATGAGCAACGCCCCCAGGGAATCACCCAGGGGTGTCGGCGCTGGTACGGGCCCTGCAAGGACCTTGCCAAAGGCCTTGGTTCACCCAGTGGCCCTTCCAGGTGGTGATGTCGTCTGTAGGGGCCCTCCCAATGGCGGTGGTGTCCGAGGGGCCTTCCCAGGGGACAGCGGCGCTCCCAAGGGACCTCAGAGCGGCAAGGGCGTCCCAGGTGGCCCTGCCAGGGACGATGGAATCCCCAAAGGCCCTGACAGGGGCTCTGGCGCCCCCAATGGCTCTTACAGAGTCGATGGCGCCTCCAGCGGCCCTCCTAGGGGCAACGGACCCCCAGGGGAGATCCCAGTTGTGGTGGCATAGCCAGGGGTTCTCCCAGGGGCGACTGCGCCCGCAGGGTCCCTCCCAACAGCAGTGACGACCCCAGGAGACCTCTCAGGGGTGGTGGTGCCCCCAGGGGCCTATCAAGAGGCAACGACGCCCCCAGGGGCTCTTCAAACGGGCAGCGGCACCCTCAGGGGTTCTCCTTAGGGGCAGCGGTGCCCCCAGGGGCTCTGCTAGAGGCGTCCCCACCTAGGAACCCTATAACTTTTGGTTGTAGTGTTGTCCATATAGCATACGTCCAGCAATTCCTACTCAACTGTGATTGGTGGACTAAAATATAAATACACCAATAACAACCAATAGGAGACCAGAACAGTCAGTCAGCACAACACCCCAACTTATGTTTTCCTGTTGGATATTTATTTTCCTTTACATTGTTCATGTTGCGATGATACTGGAAATGCGATGGGCAGTGTATTTATTCATATCGCCCATAGTTCTAAATGTGGAAAAACAACTGTCCCCAGGCTCCTACAATGGCAGTGCACCCTGGGACAATCCGATTTGCCTTACCATGTGCAACACCCCAAGGGTATCACCCAGGGGTGTCGGCGCTGGTAAGGGCCCTGCAAGGACCTTGCCAAAGGCCTTGGTTCCCCCAGTGGCCCTTCCAGGTGGTGGTGTCGTCTCTAGGGGCGTCCCAATGGCGGTGGTGCCCGAGGGGCCTTCTCAGGGGACAGCGGCGCTCCCAAGGGACCTCAGAGCGGCAAGGGCGTCCCAGGTGGCCCTGCCAGGGACGATGGAGTCCCCAAAGGCCCTGACAGGGGCTCTGGCACCCCAATGGCACTTACAGAGTCGATGGCGCCTCCAGCGGCCCTCCTAGGGGCAACGCACCCCCAGGGGAGATCCCAGTTGTGGTGCATAGCCAGGGGTTCTCCCAGGGGCGACGGCGCCCACAGGGCCCTCCCAACAGCAGTGACGACCCCAGGGACCTGTCAGGGGTGGTGGCGCCCCCAGGGGCCTATCAAGGGGCAACGACGTCACCAGGGGCTCTTCATACGGGCATTGGCGCCCCCAGGGGTTCTCCTTAGGGGCAGTGGTGCCCCCAGGGGCTCTATTAGAGGCGCCCCTTCCTAGGAACCCTATAGCTTTTGGTTGTGGTGACGTACATATTGCATACGTCCAGCAATTCCTTACTGAACTGTGATTGGAGGACTAAAATATAAATACACCAAATAACAGCCAATAGGAGACCAGAACAGTCAGTCAGCACAACACCCCATCTTATGTTTTCCTGTTGGATATTTATTCTCCTTTACATTGTTCATGATGCGATGATACTGGAAATGCGATGGGCAGAGTATTTATTCATATCTCCCATAGTTATAAATGTGGAAAAACAACTGCCTCCAAGCTCACTACAATGGCAGTGCCCCCTGGGACCATCCAGTTTGCCTTACCATGAGCAACGCCCCCAGGGAATCACCCAGGGGTGTCGGCGCTGGTACGGGCCCTGCAAGGACCTTGCCAAAGGCCTTGGTTCACCCAGTGGCCCTTCCAGGTGGTGATGTCGTCTGTAGGGGCCCTCCCAATGGCGGTGGTGTCCGAGGGGCCTTCCCAGGGGACAGCGGCGCTCCCAAGGGACCTCAGAGCGGCAAGGGCGTCCCAGGTGGCCCTGCCAGGGACGATGGAGTCCCCAAAGGCCCTGACAGGGGCTCTGGCGCCCCCAATGGCTCTTACAGAGTCGATGGCGCCTCCAGCGGCCCTCCTAGGGGCAACGGACCCCCAGGGGAGATCCCAGTTGTGGTGGCATAGCCAGGGGTTCTCCCAGGGGCGACTGCGCCCGCAGGGTCCCTCCCAACAGCAGTGACGACCCCAGGAGACCTCTCAGGGGTGGTGGTGCCCCCAGGGGCCTATCAAGAGGCAACGACGCCCCCAGGGGCTCTTCAAACGGGCAGCGGCACCCTCAGGGGTTCTCCTTAGGGGCAGCGGTGCCCCCAGGGGCTCTGCTAGAGGCGTCCCCACCTAGGAACCCTATAACTTTTGGTTGTAGTGTTGTCCATATAGCATACGTCCAGCAATTCCTACTCAACTGTGATTGGTGGACTAAAATATAAATACACCAATAACAACCAATAGGAGACCAGAACAGTCAGTCAGCACAACACCCCAACTTATGTTTTCCTGTTGGATATTTATTTTCCTTTACATTGTTCATGTTGCGATGATACTGGAAATGCGATGGGCAGTGTATTTATTCATATCGCCCATAGTTCTAAATGTGGAAAAACAACTGTCCCCAGGCTCCTACAATGGCAGTGCACCCTGGGACAATCCGATTTGCCTTACCATGTGCAACACCCCAAGGGGATCACCCAGGGGTGTCGGCGCTGGTAAGGGCCCTGCAAGGTCCTTGCCAAAGGCCTTGGTTCCCCCAGTGGCCCTTCCAGGTGGTGGTGTCGTCTCTAGGGGCGTTCCCAATGGCGGTGGTGCCCGAGGGGCCTTCTCAGGGGACAGCGGCGCTCCCAAGGGACCTCAGAGCGGCAAGGGCGTCCCAGGTGGCCCTGCCAGGGACGATGGAGTCCCCAAAGGCCCTGACAGGGGCTCTGGCACCCCCAATGGCACTTACAGAGTCGATGGCGCCTCCAGCGGCCCTCCTAGGGGCATCGCACCCCCAGGGGAGCTCCCAGTTGTGGTGCCATAGCCAGGGGTTCTCCCAGGGGCGACGGCGCCCACAGGGCCCTCCCAACAGCAGTGACGACCCCAGGGGACCTGTCAGGGGTGGTGGCGCCCCCAGGGGCCTATCAAGGGGCAACGACGTCACCAGGGGCTCTTCATACGGGCATTGGCGCCCCCAGGGGTTCTCCTTAGGGGCAGTGGTGCCCCCAGGGGCTCTATTAGAGGCGCCCCTTCCTAGGAACCCTATAGCTTTTGGTTGTGGTGACGTACATATTGCATACGTCCAGCAATTCCTTACTGAACTGTGATTGGAGGACTAAAATATAAATACACCAAATAACAGCCAATAGGAGACCAGAACAGTCAGTCAGCACAACACCCCATCTTATGTTTTCCTGTTGGATATTTATTCTCCTTTACATTGTTCATGATGCGATGATACTGGAAATGCGATGGGCAGAGTATTTATTCATATCTCCCATAGTTATAAATGTGGAAAAACAACTGCCTCCAAGCTCACTACAATGGCAGTGCCCCCTGGGACCATCCAGTTTGCCTTACCATGAGCAACGCCCCCAGGGAATCACCCAGGGGTGTCGGCGCTGGTACGGGCCCTGCAAGGACCTTGCCAAAGGCCTTGGTTCACCCAGTGGCCCTTCCAGGTGGTGATGTCGTCTGTAGGGGCCCTCCCAATGGCGGTGGTGTCCGAGGGGCCTTCCCAGGGGACAGCGGCGCTCCCAAGGGACCTCAGAGCGGCAAGGGCGTCCCAGGTGGCCCTGCCAGGGACGATGGAGTCCCCAAAGGCCCTGACAGGGGCTCTGGCGCCCTCAATGGCTCTTACAGAGTCGATGGCGCCTCCAGCGGCCCTCCTAGGGGCAACGCACCCCCAGGGGAGATCCCAGTTGTGGTGGCATAGCCAGGGGTTCTCCCAGGGGCGACTGCGCCCGCAGGGTCCCTCCCAACAGCAGTGACGACCCCAGGAGACCTCTCAGGGGTGGTGGTGCCCCCAGGGGCCTATCAAGAGGCAACGACGCCCCCAGGGGCTCTTCAAACGGGCAGCGGCACCCTCAGGGGTTCTCCTTAGGGGCAGCGGTGCCCCTAGGGGCTCTGCTAGAGGCGTCCCCACCTAGGAACCCTATAACTTTTGGTTGTAGTGTTGTCCATATAGCATACGTCCAGCAATTCCTACTCAACTGTGATTGGTGGACTAAAATATAAATACACCAATAACAACCAATAGGAGACCAGAACAGTCAGTCAGCACAACACCCCAACTTATGTTTTCCTGTTGGATATTTATTTTCCTTTACATTGTTCATGTTGCGATGATACTGGAAATGCGATGGGCAGTGTATTTATTCATATCGCCCATAGTTCTAAATGTGGAAAAACAACTGTCCCCAGGCTCCTACAATGGCAGTGCACCCTGGGACAATCCGATTTGCCTTACCATGTGCAACACCCCAAGGGGATCACCCAGGGGTGTCGGCGCTGGTAAGGGCCCTGCAAGGTCCTTGCCAAAGGCCTTGGTTCCCCCAGTGGCCCTTCCAGGTGGTGGTGTCGTCTCTAGGGGCGTTCCCAATGGCGGTGGTGCCCGAGGGGCCTTCTCAGGGGACAGCGGCGCTCCCAAGGGACCTCAGAGCGGCAAGGGCGTCCCAGGTGGCCCTGCCAGGGACGATGGAGTCCCCAAAGGCCCTGACAGGGGCTCTGGCACCCCCAATGGCACTTACAGAGTCGATGGCGCCTCCAGCGGCCCTCCTAGGGGCATCGCACCCCCAGGGGAGCTCCCAGTTGTGGTGCCATAGCCAGGGGTTCTCCCAGGGGCGACGGCGCCCACAGGGCCCTCCCAACAGCAGTGACGACCCCAGGGGACCTGTCAGGGGTGGTGGCGCCCCCAGGGGCCTATCAAGGGGCAACGACGTCACCAGGGGCTCTTCATACGGGCATTGGCGCCCCCAGGGGTTCTCCTTAGGGGCAGTGGTGCCCCCAGGGGCTCTATTAGAGGCGCCCCTTCCTAGGAACCCTATAGCTTTTGGTTGTGGTGACGTACATATTGCATACGTCCAGCAATTCCTTACTGAACTGTGATTGGAGGACTAAAATATAAATACACCAAATAACAGCCAATAGGAGACCAGAACAGTCAGTCAGCACAACACCCCATCTTATGTTTTCCTGTTGGATATTTATTCTCCTTTGCATTGTTCATGATGCGATGATACTGGAAATGCGATGGGCAGAGTATTTATTCATATCTCCCATAGTTATAAATGTGGAAAAACAACTGCCTCCAAGCTCACTACAATGGCAGTGCCCCCTGGGACCATCTCGTTTGCCTTACCATGAGCAACGCCCCCAGGGGATCACCCAGGGGTGTCGGCGCTGGTAAGGGCCCTGCAAGGACCTTGCCAAAGGCCTTGGTTCCCCCAGTGGCCCTTCCAGGTGGTGGTGTCGTCTGTAGGGGCCCTCCCAATGGCGGTGGTGTCCGAGGGGCCTTCCCAGGGGACAGCGGCGCTCTGAAGGGACCTCAGAGCGGCAAGGGCGTTCCAGGTGGCCCTGCCAGGGACGATGGAATCCCCAAAGGCCCTGACAGGGGCTCTGGCGCCCCCAATGCCTCTTACAGAGTCGATGGCGCCTCCAGCGGCCCTCCTAGGGGCAACGCACCCCCAGGAGAGATCCCAGTTGTGGTGGCATAGCCAGGGGTTCTCCCAGGGGCGACGGCGCCCCCAGTGGCCCTCCCAACAGCAGTGACGACCCCAGGGGACCTCTCAGGGGTGGTGGTGCCCCCAGGGGCCTTTCAAGAGGCAACGACGCCCCCAGGGGCTCTTCAAACGGGAAGCGGTGCCCCCAGGGGCTCTGCTAGAGGCGTCCCCACCTAGGAACCCTGTAACTTTTGGTTGTAGTGACGTACATATAGCATACGTCAAGCAATTCCTACTCAACTGTGATTGGTGGACTAAAATATAAATACACCAAATAACAACCAATAGGAGACCAGAACAGTCAGTCAGCACAACACCCCAACTTATGTTTTCCTGTTGGATATTTTTTCTCCTTTACATTGTTCATGATGGGATGATACTGGAAATTCGATGGGCAGTGTTTTTATTCATATCGCCCATAGTTCTAAATGTGGAAAAACAACTGCCCCCAGGCTCCTACAATGGCAGTGCACCCTGGGACAATCCGATTTGCCTTACCATGTGCAACACCCCAAGGGGATCACCCAGGGGTGTCGGCGCTGCTACGGGCCCTACAAGGTCCTTGCCAAGGGCGGCGGTTCCCCCAGTGGCCCTTCCAGATTATGGTGGCGTCTCTAGGGGCCCTCCCAATGGTGCGGGTGCCTGAGGGACACTCCCAGGCGACAGCGACGCTCCCAAGGGACCTCAGAGCGGCAAGGGCGTTCCAGGTGGCCCTGCTAGGTACGGCGGAGTCCCCAAAGGCCCTGACAGGGGTTCTGGCGCCCCCAATGGCTCTTACAGAGTCGATGGCGCCTCCAGCGGCCCTCCTAGGGGCAACGCATCCCCAGGGGAGCTCCCAGTTGTGGTAGCATAGCCAGGGGTTCTCCCAGGGGTGACGGCGCCCACAGGGGCCCTCCCAACAGCAGTGACGACACCAGGAGACCTCTCAGGGGTGGTGGTTCCCCCAGGGGCCTATCAAGAGGCAACGACGCCCCCAGAGGCTCTTCAAACGGGCAGCGGCACCCTCAGGGTCTCTCCTTAGGGGCAGCGGTGCCCCCAGGGGCTCTACTAGAGGCGTCCTCTCCTAGGAACCCTATAACTTTTGGTTGTAGTGTTGTCCATATAGCATACGTCCAGCAATTCCTACTCAACTGTAATTGGTGGACTAAAATATAAATACACCAAATAACAGCCAATAGGAGACCAGAACAGTCAGTCAGCACAACACCCCATCTTATGTTTTCCTGTTGGATATTTATTCTCCTTTACATTGTTCATGATGCGATGATACTGGAAATGCGATGGGCAGAGTATTTATTCATATCTCCCATAGTTATAAATGTGGAAAAACAACTGCCTCCAAGCTCACTACAATGGCAGTGCCCCCTGGGACCATCCAGTTTGCCTTACCATGAGCAACGCCCCCAGGGAATCACCCAGGGGTGTCGGCGCTGGTACGGGCCCTGCAAGGACCTTGCCAAAGGCCTTGGTTCACCCCCAGGGGCCTCCCAGGTGGTGATAGCCAGGGGTTGGCTCCCAGTCGGGGCCCTCCCAACAGCAGTGACGACCCCAGGGGACCTCTCAGGGTGGTGGCGCCCCCAGGGGCCTATCAAGGGGTAACGACGCCCCCAGGGGCTCTTCATACGGGCAGCGGCGCCCCCAGGGGCTCTCCTTGGGGGCAGTGGTGACCCCAGGGGCTCTACTAGAGGCGCCCCCTCCTAGGAACCCTATAGCTTTGGGTTGTGGTGTTGTACAAATTGCATACGTCCAGCAATTCCTTACTCAACTGTGATTGGTGGACTAAAATATAAATATACCAAATAACAGCCAATAGAAGACCAGAACAGTCAGTCAGCACAACACCCCATCTTATGTTTTCCTGTTGGATATTTATTCTCCTTTACATTGTTCATGATGCGATGATACTGGAAATGCGATGGGCAGAGTATTTATTCATATCTCCCATAGTTATAAATGTGGAAAAACAACTGCCTCCAAGCTCACTACAATGGCAGTGCCCCCTGGGACCATCCATTTGCCTTACCATGAGCAACGCCCCCAGGGGATCACCCAGGGGTGTCGGCGCTGGTACGGGCCCTGCAAGGACCTTGCCAAAGGCCTTGGTTCACCCAGTGGCCCTTCCAGGTGGTGATGTCGTCTGTAGGGGCCCTCCCAATGGCGGTGGTGTCCGAGGGGCCTTCCCAGGGGACAGCGGCGCTCCCAAGGGACCTCAGAGCGGCAAGGGCGTCCCAGGTGGCCCTGCCAGGGACGATGGAGTCCCCAAAGGCCCTGACAGGGGCTCTGGCGCCCCCAATGGCTCTTACAGAGTCGATGGCGCCTCCAGCGGCCCTCCTAGGGGCAACGCACCCCCAGGGGAGATCCCAGTTGTGGTGGCATAGCCAGGGGTTCTCCCAGGGGCGACGGCGCCCCAGGGCCCTCCCAACAGCAGTGACGACCCCAGGAGACCTCTCAGGGGTGGTGGTGCCCCCAGGGGCCTATCAAGAGGCAACGACGCCCCCAGGGGCTCTTCAAACGGGCAGCGGCACCCTCAGGGGTTCTCCTTAGGGGCAGCGGTGCCCCCAGGGGCTCTGCTAGAGGCGTCCCCACCTAGGAACCCTATAACTTTTGGTTGTAGTGTTGTCCATATAGCATACGTCCAGCAATTCCTACTCAACTGTGATTGGTGGACTAAAATATAAATACACCAATAACAACCAATAGGAGACCAGAACAGTCAGTCAGCACAACACCCCAACTTATGTTTTCCTGTTGGATATTTATTTTCCTTTACATTGTTCATGTTGCGATGATACTGGAAATGCGATGGGCAGTGTATTTATTCATATCGCCCATAGTTCTAAATGTGGAAAAACAACTGTCCCCAGGCTCCTACAATGGCAGTGCACCCTGGGACAATCCGATTTGCCTTACCATGTGCAACACCCCAAGGGGATCACCCAGGGGTGTCGGCGCTGGTAAGGGCCTTGCAAGGTCCTTGGCCAAAGGCCTTGGTTCTCAGTGCCCTTCCGGTGGTGGTGGCCGTCTCTAGGGCGTTCAATGGCGGTGGTGCCCGAGGGCCTTCAGACACAGCGGCCCTAAGGAGTAGAGCGGCACAAGGGTCCCAGTGGTGCAGGTCTGCCAGACGATGGAGCCCCCAAAGGTCTTGACACAGGGCCTGGGCAACCCCAATGGCATCTTCAAGAGTCGATGGCGCCTCCAGCGTCTCCCTAGGGACACTGCACCCCAGGGGAGCCCCTCCCCAGCCAGGTGCCATAGCCAGGGGTCTCCCAGGGGGCGACGGCGCCTCCACAGGGCCCTCCCAACAGCAGTGACGAC
>NW_024732238.1:5212687-5277687 GCF_018991925.1 Homarus americanus
GTGGTGGTATACCCAGGGGCTCTCCCAGGGGTGACGGCGCCCACAGGGGCCCTTCTAGGGACGGCGGCCACCCAGACGCCGTCCTAGGTACGGCGGCCACCCAGACGCCGTCCTAGGTACGGCGACGCCCCCAGTCTTTTTCCCAGGTACGGCGGCGCCCCCGGGGTTTTCCCAGGGAATGCAGCACCCCCAGGGGCCCTTCCAGGGACGGCGGCGCCCCAGATATTCTCCCAGGGACGGCAGCGCCCCCATGGGCCCTCCCTTTGACGGCGGCTCCCCCAGGGGCCCTCCTAGAGACGGTGGCGCCCCCATGGGCCCTCCCAGGGACGGCGGTGCATCTTATAAGTAAGAGTAGAGTGTCTTCCAATTACAAATATTAAATAATGATGAAAATTTAATTTGCAAAGAACTTACAAATTGAAAACAAATTATGAAGGCCTCGTATTCTTACCTAGCAGGTATAAGCATAATGTTTCTTGGGGCTGACAAAATATCATCCACATGTCTTGCTACTGTTTATTTAACCTTTAAACTTGTATATTTTCGTGTCTTTGGGGTGTATACTGGTGCCTTACTACAAAACATTGTGTAAATTATAGTCTTCTGTAACCTGTTGTGTGTGAAAAATGGCTCATGTACCAAGGGCATGTGTGAGGGACCTGCCATCCACCTCACCGAAACATTTTGTCGCGTCAGTAAATTCTCTTTATACTGTACAATTTACGTCATCTCTCAAATCATTGGGAACTCGAACAAGAAAAAACGCACAAACATTAACATTACGACAATAAATTACCCCCCCATCCTCCTCTACAAAACCTAACCCAAAGTAAATGTATAATGTACAGTATGTTAATGTTTGTGCGTTTCTTTCCAGTCATCGTAGAAGCTCACGAAACATTTGTGCTTATTTCTGGGAGTAGGTTTGTTTACAGAAGTCATCGCATTCCCCATCTTCATTTCCTCACCATTTTGGCACAGGCTGGAGAATGTTTTAGTGCAGTGTGACAATCCTAACTGAAGGGTGGATAATTAACATAAGAACATAACATAAGAAAATAAGGAGTCTGCAATAGGCCAGTTGGCCTGTGCATGGCAGCTCCTGTCGAGAGTTACTACCACTCTCTATCATCCATGAATCTATCTAACCTCCTTTTAAAACTTTCCAGCGTTCCAGCACTTACTACAAAGTTGCTAAGCTTGTTCCATTCGTCCACCACCCTATTTGTGAACCAGTTCCTTCCTATCTCCATCCTAAACCGAAACTTATCCAACTTAAATCCGTTGCTACGAGTTATCCTCCTCGGATATTATAAGAATTTTATCTATATCACCTCTATTGATTCCTTTCACCCACTTAAATACTTCTATCATATCTGCCCTCACTCTTCGTCTTTCTAGGGAATGCAAGTTTAGTTTCTTTAACCTATCTTGATATGGGAGGTTTCTAAGTCCCGGAATCATTTTCGTCATTCTTCACTGCACCGACTCCAGTGAATTGATATCCATTCTATAATAAGGGCACCAGAACTGAACCGCATAATCGAGGTGCGGCCTGACTAACGCAAGATATAGTTACAATAAGACCTCTGCACTCTTTTTACTTGCACTTCTAGATATAAAACCTAATACTGTGTTTGTCTTATTTCGAACATTAACGCACTGTTTTCTAGGCCGTAGGTCCGGGCTTACAAGTACCCCTAAGTCTCTTTCACAAGTCGACCTCTCTAGGTTGATGTTGTTAAGGCTGTATACATTGTCAGTATTTGTTCTTCCAATATTAAGTAGGCTGCACTTGCTGGTGTTGAATTTCATTTGACATTTCTCTGACCACTCCTTCAGTTTATTTAAATCCTCCTGTAGTGCATTTGCATCCTGCCCTGAATTAATCTGCCGCCCTATTTTGGTGTCATCCGCAAACTTGCTTATGTCACTGCTGATCCCAGTATCTAGATCGTTTATGTAGATTATGAACAAAAGTGGGCCCAGTACTGACCCTGGGGAACCCCACTGGTTACACAGCCCCACTCAAATATAACACCATCTACGCTGACCCTCTGTGTTCTATCGGTGAGCCATGATTTTATCCAATTTAAAACTTTCCCCTCGATACCATGAGCCTTAACTTTTCCCAGAAGCCTCTGATGCGGTACTCTGTCAAACGCTTTGCTAAAGTCTAAGTAAGTAACATGGTAATTTTCGTCATTATCTACTACTTCGAAGACTTTCCTAAAAAAACGTCAGCAGATTAGTTAGACAAGATTTTCCCTTTGTAAACCCATGTTGAGAGTCGTAGATTAATTTGCTTTTCTCTAAATGCAATCAAATACTATTTGCTATAATTGATTCAAGAAATTTCCCCACTACTGACGTCAAACTAATCGGAAGGTAATTTGACGCTGATGCTCTGTCTCCCTATTTGAATATGGGTACTACATTTGCCTGTTTCCACAAGTCTGGCACAACTCCCGTGGCTAATGATTTTGTAAATAAATTTACGAGGGGTCCGCTAATCTGTTCCTTACACTCTTTCAAACCTCGAGGGAATATTTCATCCGGCCCTGGGGATTTTGTCTTCTTTAATTTATTTATCTTCTCAAGAACATCCTCTTCTCTGATAGTGATATTCTTTAATTTCTTTTCTTTATTTCCCCTAAATATCAGTTCCACCTCTGGAATTTCCTTGTGAATTTCTTCTGTGAAAACTGATAAAAAGTAGCTGTTCAATGCTTTGCTTATTTCCTCACTGGCATAGATCACTTCCCCCCCTCCATGACTTCAAAGGCCCAACTTTGTCCTTGACCTTTGTCCTATATACCTGGATGCGATCGGATGCTATCTGCTATAATTGATTCAAGAAATTTCCCCACTACTGACGTCAAACTGATCGGCCGGTAATTTGACGCTGATGCTCTGTCTCCCTTTTTGAATATGGGTACTACATTTGCCTGTTTCCACAAGTCTGGCACAACTCCAGTGTCTAATGATTTTGTAAATAAGTTTACGAGGGGTCCGCTAATCTGTTACCCTACACTCTTTCAAGACTCGAGGGAAAATTTCATCCGGCCCTGTGGATTTTGTTTTCTTTAGTTTATTTATCTTCTTAAGAACATCCTCTTTTCTGATAGTGATATTCTTTAATTTAGTTTACTTTCTCCATCCCACCCTGAGCGCGAACAAATATCACGTACCCCACGCTGCCATAAAGCAGCAGGGTCTACCATTAGACAACACATTATGCTTTCAATATCTTCCCAGTACTTAATATTTGATATTGTTTAGGATACGTGCGTAATATTGTGTTTAGCGGATTTCTAACGGATTCTATAGGTTAATCTAGCCGACTTCACCAACCACACTTGGCAACACTGGTGGGTTGGGTAGACTAGCTGGTAGCAGTAGTAGGAAGTCACTAGTCAGTAAGCAGACGGCCAAGAGGTCATGCTAGAGTTTTGTACACGGCGTCCACTCAATCCCTATTACAGTTCTGTCACAACTTCTCACGGAGATCTGTAAAGCTTCCTATCATCTCGCAGGTAAGACATATTCCTATGTGTACTGTCACGAATGTACTGTAAATAACAAAATAAAATTTCTCGCGGTAATATAACACGTATATTCTCAACAGTTTGGGTTACCAATTCGGGAACATGACTTATGTAACTATGACTTGGAGTGATATTTACAGGGTTGTAATTAATTAGATTAGCAATACGATCACCGAGCAGGACGGTGTGTTGCCAAGTTTTAGGATACATAACTTAATTTAATACTGCTGGTACTATCTAGCTGATTAATATTGTGTGTTTGCGTGTGCTACTGTCATATATATATATATATATATATATATATATATATATATATATATATATATATATATATATATATATATATATATATATATATATATATATATATATATATACGATTTTCCTCATTAATGTTCGTGTTTACATGGAAGTTTATATAATAAATTTGATTTATGGAATCAATGCGCCCTTTTTACATTTTCTTAAATGAACTTGATTTCTTATTACTATTAATAATGGTAGTGGTAGTAGAGGTCACAGCTTCAGGTTAGAAATGTCAAGTTCATTTTTTTTAGTGAGTTATAATTCTTTTTTTTTAATTTACCAGTGTTGTGACAAGACCAACAATGGAGCGATTACAATATATTAATATCATTAAACCTAAGTTAGTTTACAGTAAATGTGTTACTTCCGTTGTGATATTTACAAATAAGAACCAGGCCACACCCCCCCCTTCCCCTCCCCCTGTTGAGAATATCCTGTTGCTACTGTTGTTGTCATTGTTGTTCTTTCACAAATCACCTCAAAACTAATGTAACCTTACATAAACTAACCTAACGTAACCTTACTTAACCTTGCCTACCCTAAGTGAAAACCCACACTACGTAGCGTTAGGCTGTTTAATCATGTGAAATAACTTGGGGCACTAATCTTCACGTGAGTCCACCAAATGGGAAGCCAAGGCAAGGTGCAGTACGATTAGGTTACGCAAGCCTTAGACGCTGCCCGGCCTTAAGTTTTGGCAATCTGTAGCGCTCTGATGTAACTGTAGCCTGTTAGAACTGCTGTAGTACAGACAGGTGTAAATAACCAGTTTAAATAAGTCGAAGGCAAATTTCTGCTCATAGGTTAAGAAACGAGAACTGTACTGGTATTGAAATTTTATATTCTAAAACAAATAAAATAAGTTAGTGCGCAGTTAATCATAAAATGAAGATAATGTCTCAGGTTGTATATGTACACACACCTTGATCTACTGCTAAACGTTAAGGTAAAAATTACTATAGTTTTCAGCCTCCGTTAAAACACGCCTCTTGAAGTACAGTCTCTGCTTCCCGTTGTGTCACATTAACAACATGAAACAATTTTATGTAATTCAAGGACTTTTTTCTTCTTTTTTTTTTTTAGTAAACTGACGTTGAAATCAGTATTCCCACTTATCAACACGACCCATATATAGATGTCAGGAGTCACCACTTATGTTCAGGGTATTCTATCCGCAGTTAGCAATTTAAAATTCTGTTCAGATACTTAATACTATAAACCATCTCCATGACAGTAACAAACCAACTCGCTAAGACTAAACACCATACAGGACATAAAGTTACTGTATTTTTACTGATTTTACAGCTAACCTCAATACAGACATGAACAGCATATTTGTTTGGACTTCCCATTGTGATTGCTGGACCTAGTGACATTTCATTATCACCCGTACTCAAGAGATAACTATGATAACTCAGTACACAGTATCTCATAACATAAAGAAAAACGTGAAGAATAATCATGGTATTAGTCCTCAGGAGAACATGGGTCTGCTGACGAATTATGTGGTCCCCTTCCTGATGGAGAACTGGTTGACGGTGGGTGTAGCGTGTCTGGCGGTGGTGGTGGTGAAGTTTGTCCTTTATTGGTCCACCTTGAACCAATTCACCCCAGATCAAGGCAAGAGTCCTTCCACCCGCACCACCCCTGCAGCTAGCCAACCAAAGTCGGGAAGGCGCAATGTTATAGGTGAGTGTTGTTGTGTCGTCTTGTCTTGTCACACACACACACAGAGGAGCATTCAGGAATAACTCGTCTCCATGTTAACAGAATCTGGAGGTGTCGGTGACGCTGATGACGATGAACTCAACGATCCCAACGTGGTGGATCCCCTGTGGCCAGAGGACCTCGAACACATCCCTTACAAACACACCAGGTAAGTGTCCCAGCCCACACACACACACACACACACACACACGGGGTTTTCACCTAACTGTACACATAATCTAAATGTTTGACAAGATTCAATCCCCCGCCACGTCTATATATATATAAAACAAAGAAGTCTGTCTGTCTGTTTGTTTGTTTATTTGTTTATTTGTTTGTGTACCCGCGTGAGAATCTCAGAAACTACTTTACCGATCTGTAGTGATGATGAATGGTGTTATATGTAGTGATGATGGATGGTGTTATATGTAGTGATGATGTATGGTGTTATATGTAGTGATGATGATGGATGGTGTTATATGTAGTGATGATGGATGGTGTTATATGTAGTGATGATGAATGGTGTTATATGTAGTGATGATGGATGGTGTTATATGTAGTGATGATGGATGGTGTTATATGTAGTGATGATGGGTGGTGTTATATATAGTGATGATGGGTGGTGTTATATGTAGTGATGATGGATGGTGTTATATGTAGTGATGATGGGTGGTGTTATATGTAGTGATGATGGGTGGTGTTATATGTAGTGATGATGGATGGTGTTATATGTAGTGATGATGGGTGGTGTTATATATAGTGATGATGGGTATGATGTGATGATGGATGGTGTTATATGTAGTGATGATGGGTGGTGTTATATGTAGTGATGATGGGTGGTGTTATATGTAGTGATGATGGATGGTGTTATATATAGTGATGATGGGTGGTGTTATATATAGTGATGATGGGTGGTGTTATATGTAGTGATGATGGATGGTGTTATATGTAGTGATGATGGGTGGTGTTATATGTAGTGATGATGGGTGGTGTTATATGTAGTGATGATGGATGGTGTTATATGTGGTGATGATGGATGGTGTTATATGTAGTGATGATGGATGTGTTATATGTAGTGATGATGGATGTGTTATATGTAGTGATGATGGATGGTGTTATATGTAGTGATGATGGATGGTGTTATATGTAGTGATGATGGATGGGGTTATATGTAGATGATGGATGGTGTTATATGTAGTGATGATGGGTGGTGTTATATGTAGTGATGATGGATGGTGTGTATATGTAGTGATGATGGATGGTGTTATATGTAGTGATGATGGGTGGTGTTATATATAGTGATGATGGTTGGTGTTATATGTAGTGATGATGGATGGTGTTATATAGTGATGATGGATGGTGTTATATGTAGTGATGATGGGTGGTGTTATATGTAGTGATGATGGATGATGTTATATGTAGTGATGATGGATGGTGTTATATGTAGTGATGATGGATGGTGTTATATGTAGTGATGATGGGTGGTGTTATATGTAGTGATGATGGTGGTGTTATATGTAGTGATGATGGATGGTGTTATATGTAGTGATGATTGATGGTGGTGTTATATGTAGTGATGATGGGTGGTGTTATATGTAGTGATGATGGATGGTATTATATGTAGTGATGATTGATGGTGTTATATGTAGTGGTGGTGGTGACGGTGGTAGTGACAGTGGTGGTGATGGTGATAGCGGCATGTTTCTGGTGATAGTGGTGGTGGTAGAGACTACTATCACCATTATCATTACCACCACCATCATTACCACTACTATCAACCAGTCTCTACCACCACCACATCATCCATCATCAGTACATATAACACCATTCATCAACACTACACATCGGTAAAGTCGTTTCCGAGATTCTCGTGCAGACACACAAACAAAAACACACACACACACACGCACAAACAGACATACTTTTTTGTTTTATATAGATAGATAATCTTAACCTTTCCAAAATAACATGAAAATTAACCTAACCTCCCTTCAAAACTGCAGGAAAATTAACATAACATAACCTAACCAAACGTTCCCAGTAGAACATGAATATTAACCTCACCAAACTTTTTCTAAAAGTAGCCCAGAGAATAAACGTACAAGCACGAACCTGTTGCAAAAGCTTTTGTATGTTAATCCTTCCACTTTCACGGGTCACTGTGCTCATCGTATTGCCAGAGGAGTTTTAAACTCATGTCTTCCGTCATCACACCCCTGAACACGGACGGTAACACGGACAAATTGAAAATTGCTCACAAGATGATGATCATTATTTTTAGGGCTTCTTAAAACTTGACATAGCTATTGTTATTATTATAGAAAAGGCTGTTTTTTAATATCTTTTGGTGTGTGTGTGCGTGTGCAGAATGTCGCCAGAGGAGAGCATCAAGAAGTCACAGGAGTACTACCAGTTAATGAACCAACGTCGCTCAATTCGGTTCTTCAGTTCTGACCCCGTACCTCGTGAGGTCATCGACAACGTTATCAAGGCGGCAGGTAATTCCCCCCTCCCTCTTCCTCACACCTGTCCTCCCCCACAACACACCTGTCCTCCCCCACCACACACCTGTTCTCCCCCACCACACACCTGTCCTCCCCCACCACACACCTGTCCTCCTCACCACACACCTGTCCTCCCCACCACACACCTGTCCTCCCCCACCACACACCTGTCCTCCTCACCACACACCTGTCCCCCCCCACACACCACACACACCTGTCCTCCCCACCACACACCTCCTCCCCCACCACACACCTGTCTCCCCACCACACCTGTCCTCCCCACCACACACCTGTCCTCCCCACCCACACCTGTCCTCCCCACCACACACCTGTCCTCCCCCACCACACACCTGTCCTCCCCCACACACCTGTCCTCCCCCACAACACACCTGTCCTCCCCCACCACACACCTGTTCTCCCCCACCACACACCTGTCCTCCCCCACCACACACCTGTCCTCCTCACCACACACCTGTCCTCCCCACCACACACCTGTCCTCCCCCACCACACACCTGTCCTCCTCACCACACACCTGTCCTCCTCCCCACTTACTACACGTACTATAGGCTACAATACACTGTAAAAACAATAAGAAATATGATAAACTTCATACGAAAAGAGATAACACGTAATAAACAAAAGCACAATGGAACAACATTATAAAAAAACAAGTAAATGAGATAAGAGAAGGAATAAAGAAGGTAAAGTGAGAGGTGAGCCAAAGTAAGAGAAGAGGTGTGGTAAGGTAACAGGTGGGCCAGTCAAAGTTGCATCCTAGTGGTATAGTATAAAGTGATGATGAAGGTGGTGATAATGACATAATGTAAGGGACAGTAGGATGATGAAGATGATGAAATATAATAATAAAGACAATATAGAGGACCAGTGTTTAGGGAAAATATCAAAGTATAACAACAGAGAAATTAAACGAAGAAGGAACCCAACTCCCCTTCAGGATGCCAGTGACCTTGTCCTAATTAGACCCTCCCTCACAATTTAACTAACCATTAGTCTTCAATCGGTAGGCTAGGATGGTGTCTACTTGGAGTGGTATTCATTTGGTTGGGGCATATTATAGGACTAAGTTACGGCATATTATAGGACTAGGTTAGGGCATATTATAGGAATAGGATAGGGCGTATTATAGGACTAGGGATACCTATGACCTACTGTAAACAACTCCAAACATCACACCCTACAGGCACAGCACCGTCGGGAGCACACACTGAGCCCTGGACCTTCGTGGCAGTACATGACCCTGACGTGAAGCAACAGCTGAGATCCATTGTTGAGTCTGAGGAAGAGATTAACTACACAAAGAGAATGGGTGAGTGGTTCATGGTGTATATATATATTCTCTCTCTCTCTCTCTCTCTCTCTCTCTCTCTCTCTCTCTCTCTCTCTCTCAACAGCACATGACTTCTTCTAACCTCTTCTCTTTTTTGTCAGTGTGCAGTTGAGTCCCAACCTAACCCTTACAGTTGGTGCTAGTCCCAATGAGTTGGTTGGAGTCTATTACGACGATTCCATTCAACATACAACTCTCCTCCCTACAGTACGTTTGGTAACACATCACATTTTTCTACTTCGTTCATGACGCCTCCCCCTCCCTCTTCCTCCAGGTAGCCAGTGGGTGAAGGATCTGAAGGGATTAAAAACGAACTGGGTGAAGGAGTACCTGACGGAGGCACCGTGGATCTTGCTGGTATTCAAGCAGGCGTATAGTTTGCTACCTGATGGCCGTAAGAGGAATCACTACTACCACGAGATCTCCACAGCCATAGCCGGTGGTATCCTTCTGACGGCCATACACGTGAGTCACTGTCTAACCGTAGCGTTACCACTCGTAGCTGCTGAACTCCAAGACTAATATATTCTGAGGGGCTACTTGTAGATTGGGATAGAGTAAGGACTACGTGATGATTAAGTACCCAAGCTTAGTTCACCTGATCAAGCATCCTAAGGCTAACAGAACCTAACCTACCCTAATCTTCCCACCCAGTTGTGTTAGGGTGTTTAATCATCCTGTGAAATAATTTGGAGTACCTAATAGTAAGGTTATCCAAGAGCAATAATGAATATAACAACAGTTTACGTTTATCATGTTATCTCTAACGCTGAGGCTTTACCGAGTTTAGGGCTTCGTTGACCTCTGGAGCCCCCAACTCAGTCACGCTCCCATGTTTGGGCTCCGTGGATAAAGCTACAACAACTTACAGTATAATACAGAGTCCTTCTCTTGGTTCTACAGACGGCGGGGCTGGTGACCTTGACCTCGACACCACTCAACTGCGGGCCAGCCTTCAAGACCCTCCTGCAGCTTTCCGACAACGAGAAGCTGCTGCTGCTGCTCCCTGTCGGCTATCCGGCTAGCGACGCCACCGTCCCCAAATTCTCGCGCAAACCCCTTGATAAGATCATGGTTGTAGTATAGTGCTGTGGCTGTAATGGTGTGACGTAGTATTAGATCAGCTGTCTTAAGTGAGGTATGTTATTGGTATATGGGATTTAAAACATGACTATATTACACAAATAAAATCTATATAATGGCTATGTAATTTAACTCCATCCTTCAACACAAGTAAAATGTCCAAAATACCGAAATGGTTTAAGACACTTGTGCTTCACTTGCATAATTCACCTACCACTGGCTGCATCCATGAAATTTTTTTATAATATAGAGTTTTTGAGGATTCCAACTTTGAAAACTTATCAGCCATTAAAAATAATTTGAGTGATTTCTTGGTTGAAAATTTCAGAATATGAAGCTAAGAAAAGTTTTAATAAGTTATCTGAGGTTAAACAAAAGGTTCCTGGCACAAATATTAATGTATCTATTTATTAAACAGCTTCACCACTATTCTTACTGTTGTGAGGAAAACGAACTTAATTTTTACTAAAATCATTTTGAATCTGAAGTGGCCACAGAACACTAACAATACAAAACTACTAATAGAAAAAAATAAATATTTCACACAATAATAAAATACTACTACTACTACTAATAATAATGACTCGATTTGGAAGAATCATAATAATGATAATTCAGTCTGGAAGCGTAATAAAAATGGTACAGTACAGCTTTACGTCAACACATACACCTTGTATACATAAATAAACCAGGTAAGAGAATTACTAAGTCCGTAAACAGTGCTGCTTTAATGGTCACTTTCCCTTGAAATTCCTACACATTTATTGGGATTCATTGTGGACAGTGAGGTAAATTATATACACTCCCTCAGTTCCTGTGTCTCACCGTCTATTAGTTTACTAACAACGGAAATGAGATGTAGTGTTTAATTTGAATGCGGATGTTTGTTTTAAAATACTGTGAAAATCGTGGCGAGTATCGCTATACGATTAAAATCTAATGTGTTAAATGAGTTTTCGTCCAATCTGTGCAATCAGTCCATCAACGAGAAGACCACTAATAGGTGTTGCATGGTTATCATCACTATGGTCATCTGGGTGTTGGAGACAGTGTTCATCTCCCTGCATCATCGTGTACTGTATTGTACCTTGTATGAAATGTTCTAAACAACCAATCACCTTGTGGCTCCTTCACCTTCCTTCTCAACATTGACACAACTTAAAGAGGCTGCTTTTGCACAGTCCGATCGTCATCGTAGTCATGAATGAACACATTAAATACAAAGACTATTAAAATGGCTTCCTACGACATGTACACACGAAGTGACATTTATTTTAATGCGATTGTCGACCGGACGTCAGCGTCTTTTCGGATGTGTGTGGGTATCGTTGCCAAACTGTGGCAAGCAACTGTAACCCCTGGCATGGGGCGTGGTGGAGGCGAAGCTCCCCTGACGCTGGCGTCTGTACAGGGGAAGTCCCTGGGGCTGGAGCAGGATGGAGTGTGTGAGCTGGGGCAACACAGTCGAGGAGTGTCGCCCGTGCTACACAACTCCCCACAAGTTTCTCTCTCTGGGATGTTATTTACCACTTCTCTTGAACAGGTAAGTGAAGCGTCACGGCCCCTCACCTGCACGCGCCACTAACAGCAGGCGTCGCTACACCTACAATAAACACGAAAGGGTCATGACAGGAGCGCTTCCGCAGGCAGGTTGAGCGAACGTCCATTTGTTGTAAATACCAAAAACAAGTTGGGTGTTGTGGAATGCCAGACGGAGGTGACTGCTCATGCTGGCAGTGCTTTTAAAGACACTGGACTGAGAATGAATGAACGTTACCATATGTGTCAACCGGTTATGAGGGTGAGGTGAGGCTATACGGTATAAAGAACAATGCATCTTACCTCTGGTCAAAGTCCCTCGAGTGAAAGACAACAAGTCCACTAACAGTCAAGTCGTGAGGCAAGACAAGACTGGTGAACAGCGATCATCAAATTATGTGCTTTATTGTCAAGTGTAACCTTTGACCTTCAGTTGTGACAGTGAAGTACATGACAGCAGCATCAAAACATCCGGACGAAGACACGTTTACATACATCAACTGGGCCTGACGACACATCAAAAATGAACCATTACGCAATAAAAACATTAATCAAACGGCTCAGCTACAAGCTACAGCACAAACATACATTCACAATGGGAGTCCAGAAATAAAAGAAATAGTGCAACAACGGAGAAACGTGTAGTGAGCAGAGGCGGCTGCTGACTCATGCACCACAAGGACACTCACTGATGGCTCCTGTGTGAACCATTACCAGGTTTGATAGTGAACTCCTGGAAGCTGTGTTGTAGAAATTGAGACTTTGAGAACAATGCTACATAACCCAAGCAGTGAAAACGGCCCAAAAAAAAACTCAACTGCGACAACATGTTATTTACACGACAACCCTGAGCAGCTTTCAAAGATACAGCACAAGAATATTAAGCCTGCGGTACACAAGGAAACAGTGTGTCCAGCATTGCAGCACCCCACTCGCTCTCCCAATTGTAAAGTGAGGTAACCATATACTGCTGCGTTGACTGTAAGTGCACGGGGAATGAACCAGTGACCCTTTGGGAAGTGGCGAGAGCTATATCTACTCCTTCCCTAAAGTGTTATGACCAAGGTGTGTGTGAATGAGTTACATTAATTAACTATGCTCATCTTTTTTTTTCAAGTTTCATCCATTTTATGTAAGTATTATTAAATATAACAACAAAAAATGATGGGCCTGGGGTTGCCCTTAAAGTAAGCCAGTTAGACGTGTTCGTCTCCAGTTTCGAGGAAAATTGAACGAACGGACTGACCCCTGGCCCAGGGTGGTAGACGACCCCAACTAAGAAAGGACTACACGTAGTACTAGGCGAGGTACTAGTTCTCGCCGTCTGGTGGAGTTGACCAATTTGTAACCTTTACCCCTGACTCTGTAACAACTCAAAAACGTGGCAGCAGTAGAAGGTAAGCATGAACTCTGTATGCTCCCCTGTTGGGCGCTGTACACGCATTGGCATTTCACCTTTGTACAGCTTCTACAGAATGCAAAGGGGTGCCCAATAAACTAGCCTCTCGCGGGGCAAACCTGAAATATGAATCTGTGGCAGCAGTAAGGGAGGGGGAGGGGGGGGGGTAGGGTTGAGACATGTTCAAGATAGTGGATCACTTGAAAATTAACCACCTTAACCTATAAGCTACCGTAATCTACTTTACCAATCTAACCTAACCTCCAGGTGACGTTGTGGTGTTTAATCTTCAGGTGAAATAAGCTGGTGTGCCTAATTTGTAAGTGATCCCACGTAGCTCTTTCAGTTCTCGAGATTTGTTGCCGCCATAGACAGAGAGGCAGTGGCCGTATTAGTTACACCACAAGGAGACCAACTTATCATACAAATGGCAAACACACCCATAATAATTACCAAAAAATATAAATAAAAATAAAAATAGATTTAATTAATATATTTGTAATGAATTAATATATCCATAAATTACTCTCGGGCCGTTTGATAACTTTTAATTAATATTTATAAACAAGTGGCAATGTTTTGTTTATAAGCTGGACACGTTCGTTTCTACGTACAGTACAACGGATATGACGTCATTATTCTCTACCGCCGCCTTCTAACGAAACTGACTATATTCACTAATTTCCACCTAAACATTACTCTATATTCATCCATATATATTTCCTATAATACAAGTTATTTATATATATGTACCATTTGTACCACAGGAAGCCTAAATATAATGGTTTGTCGACAGGTCTAGGATGGGTTGCCGCTTCAGCCGAGAGAACACCTGTTTTTCTCTATCCTGCTGTTTCTGCATGAGACCTCGGGCTGCCTGCTATTGGATAGGAGGAGTCGGCATTGTGAGTTATCTTCTCAACCACCACTACCACTATCCCAGCACCATTACAACCACTATCCCAGCACCACTACCACTACTATCCAACACCATCATCACCACCCAACACCATCACCCAGTATTGCTACTACTATCCAGCACCATCACCACTATCACCATAACCAATATTACTATCACCACTATCACCACTCCCCACCATCACCACTATCACCACTCACCACTATCACCACTCACCACTATCACCACTCAACACCACTAGTCCTTGTTCATCTTTATCTTTTAAGAGTCAAGTGTATGATAACGTTTCCATTACTTGGAGATTAATCGCACTGAAGGTTGGGTTGGGTTAGGTTAGGTTCGGTTAGGTTGGGTTAGGTTAGGTTAGGTTAGGTTAGGTTAACGTTTGGGGTGGTTAATCTTAAAGGTGAAATAAGCTGGGGGGACTAATCTTCTGGTGCTCCTTAAATTCTTAACATTAAAAGTGTCTTAAAATTCACTGAGTTCAGGATATAGATGTAATAAGGGTCGTCTATGGACAGGTGTGGGGAGGATTTGCGACCATCGTGGACTTCATCAGTGCTTATCTGCCCAACCAGTACTGTGAACGCTGTCTAGACTACGATCTCAGTAAGTCACACACACACACACACACACACACACACACACACACACACACACGCGCGCACACACACCACCACTCATTCTTATCACGTATCAATAACTTTGTGATAATTCCTCTAGCATAAAAATATATCAACATCTGACCTCAACTTATCATTGGTTAAAGGACACTTCAACCCACAGACACACAACATCAAATATAAATAATATTTTTATTAGGGGAGTAACCAAGTGGGATGGAGAACTGTTTTACATGGGTAGTGTTATTCATTACGTCCATACATTTATTCTGGATGTTATGTAATGAACTGAATAGTTATTAGTTGTTTAACCAAGTTCATACATTTATTCTGGATGTATATTGTATTAAAGTGTTGTTGTTTGTTGTTGTTGTGGTGGTGGTGACAGACGCTGACCTGAGCTACATTGGAGGATATATCAACGCCATCCAGGTCTTCTTCTCCATTCTCCTTATACACGGGACCAGAAAGGTCTGTCAGTCTTCCTTATGTTTATTCTTCCTTACACTGGCTCCCTATTCCACCCGTGTCCTCTCTCGGTGGTAACTGTCACCTATTCCAGCCTCATACAGTCACTCTTAACTCCCTGTCCCAGTCAAGTCCTCTTAAGTGTGTGTGTGTGTGTGTGTGTGTGTTGTTATGTGTGTGTGTAAATAATAATAATAATAATAATTAACGGTTTATTGAAAGAGCTTGGCAGCCAGAAGGCTGAAAATATACAGTTACATATTTGGGGAATGGGTTTCGAATTATAAATAATATACAAGTAACATAAGTGATACAAATAAGATATATAATAACTAGATGGGGAAAAGCTCAAACTACAGTGCATTTCAACATAGTGACAGTGCAAGAAGTAGTATTTACTGGCTAAGGAAGGGGAGGGGGTGTGTCTTATTGTTTAGTCCACAGAGTTCTTTAAGCTTACCATACCATTGACTGATGTTGGTCTGCTTCAGGTGTTGTAATTTGGTTGGGTAGTGGGACTTCTTTGCAGTATGTGTGTGTGTGTGTTACTATGTGTATGTGTGTTTGTTATTATGTGTGTGTGTGTGTTTTTATGTGCGTGTGTGTGTTATTATGTGTGCGTGTGCTACTATGTGTGTGTGTGTGTGTTATTATGTGTATGTGTTACTCTGTGTGTGTGTTATTATGTATGTGTTTTTATAATTGCGTTACTATATGCAGGAGTATGTGTGCTTTATTATATATGTACGTTTACCAATATCCTATACATATAGTCCCGTGTAAAAACAAAAAAAAGGCATCACACTAAGCCAACACCTGTGGGTCACTCAGGAGATCCGATGGTTGCTGCTGCCGTGGCTGACGTGGGCGGTGGTGAACCTGGCGATGCAGCTAATATGGGTGGTCATCACGCTGCCTTACATTCCTACCATCCGCGGGTTCGCCTCCATGTTTCAGCTCATCTGGGGTATCCATTTCTTCATCGTGGTCAAGACTCAGTATACTAGGGTGAGTCAGTACACGTGTTATTTGTTGTGAATTTAACCTCTATAAACTTGACTTAATTTTAACCCATATAAACCTGATCTAATTTTAACCCATATAAACCTGATCTAATTTTAACCTATATAAACCTAACCAAATTTTAACCCATATAAACCTAACCTAACTTCAACCTATATAAACCTGACCTTACTTTAATCTATATAAACCTGAACTATCTTTAACCCATATAAACCTGACTTAATTTTAACCCATATAAAGCTGACCTATCTTTAATCTATATATATCTAACCTAGTAGGTGGTAGGTAGCAGGCAGCTATCAAACAGGGAGGTACTACCGCCTGGGAAGATATTGGAAGCATATTGTGTTGTCTAATGGTAGACCCTGCTGCCATATGTGACCAAGTCCCAAGTTGCTGATCTGTCTTTCTGCCTCATTTACACACAATTGCAGGGTCTCAATTGTTTCTCTTACTATTGACAACACAACATACTATACATATAGCATTTCTCACTATTGATTATTGTTTTTCTTTTCTTTATTATCATTATTACAGTGTTATTATTATTATTATTTTATTTTACTTTTTATTATAAATTTGATTTACTATGAATTACTATTATTATTAAATTTTCGCCCCCCAGGCCCCGATGTGGGTCAGTGACCTGTGCCCGGGTGGGCTAATCCCCATAAAAAAAAACGAATTTTAACCCATATAAACCTAACTTAATTCTAACCTGTATAAACCTAACCGAATCTAATCCAGTTTACGATAAAAACTTGGGATACAAGATACAAATTCAGATTATGGGAAGGTTCGGATTACCAATGACCGGATTAATAAGTGTGGGCAGTACATTATTTGTAACAGATACGAATAAACAGAATTTAATATAGTTTGTGTTGACATATCTCCATTTTCTTTGACGCGCAAGTTAAAGGTATACCATTTATGGGTAGCTACTCTAAATATCTCCCAGAATATTCCACATCTTAACCCAGTTTTAACCTCTGTGATAGTGAAATTGTTTTATCAGCTTTGTATGTTCCCTGGAGTGTTTTATTAACCTGTGTTTGAGTATTCCTTAATGATGCAGTGGAAAGAGATCAAGAGTGTCTTGTGACTGTTAACCCTAATACGCCACGAGTGAGGAAGTGCCTTATTTGACGATAATCTCTCTCTCTCTCTCTCCCTCCCTCGTTCTCTCTCTCCCAACCTTGTTCTCTTTCTCCCTACCTCGTTCTTCTCTCCCTACCACGTTCTTTCTCCCCCTTTCTCTCTCTTTCCCTACCTCGTTCTTTCTCCCCCTTTCTCTCTCTCTCCCTACCTCGTTCTTTCTTCCCCCTCTCTCTCTCTCTCTCTCTCTCTCTCTCTCTCTCTCTCTCTCTCTCTCTCTCTTGCATCGCTTGTCATTAGGTGAGGAAAAAATATCCTTGTTATATATATCGTGTTAGTGGAGAGTCAACCTGCCCTGATCCTGCCATCACTGACTGACTGAACGACAAATGTTTATCCACGTGAGGGAGATTTTCCTTTCAAACACGTCTCAATATACACGTTGTGGAAGTACTACTGACCTATCACACAAACACACCTGTGGCTTATTCTTAGCCTCTGTTGCTACTGACATCTGATACAGCACGCGTTGGCATTTACCTGGCCTGGTGGGTGGGTGTGGAGGGAAGTCTTCTGCTTCAGTGAGCTGGAAGAAAAACGAGACAGAATTAACAACTTACACCAATAAAAACAAATGATACGAAGTAAATGACACGAAAACAATACATCTAGTAGCCCAAAATTTATTTTATTGTTAGTCGGTAAAATGGTCATACAAGTTTACAATTGATTTAGCATGTATACTTATAATTCAGGTATACCATCCGCATACACCGGACACGTACAGTATTTCTATTATACCTGTTAAATTTAAGAAATGGACAATTTGAGCCAAGGTAACGAAATAACCACTAAAACAATATGTAAATCACACCCAACTTCTAAACTACACAAGATAAAATGCCTTAGTTGCCAGTCAGGAGACCAAATTACAACGAGACTTTACCTTAACCAAATAATTTCACTTAACACTAATTAGGGGACAAAATTCACCTTAAGGATCTATGTAAATTCGATACCAGCATCACAACCTAACGTGGGTCTCCCTTCTCTCTCCTACAGCTGGCCCTAACCTTCACACCCCCTGAGGAACCACTCCGCCCCGTGCCCCCCAACTCCCCCGCCAGGAAACACAAGAGGCGCAAGAGACGCGTTGACCCCAGCCTGCAGCCGGCCATCCGTACCTTACTGGGGGCCGCCGCCAAGCTACAGTACGAGAAAACCCGCTTACGATACCAGGGATACAAGAACGATGATGACGACGATCCTGAGGCTATTGTCATACCCCGGAAGGGATTTCCAGATGAGATGAAAGACAAAAAGAAAAGTAGAAGAAAGGATATAGGTGATGGAGGAGGAGGAGGAGGAGGAGGAGGAGGAGGAGGAGGAGGAGAGGTGATGGTACAAAGTAATGATGATCCAGTCCACAGAGGGATTATACCAAGCCCTAATGAACAGGGTCATCAAGGAGAGGACCCGGGAAGCACCAGTATTAATACACATAGACACAAGAGGGAGAAGAAAAAGAAAAAGAAGAAGAGAGAGAAGAGAGAAGGAGAAGATGAAAGACCTGGAACAGACGGTCGACGGAGACAGAAGAGGAGGACTCGCTTAACAGGTTAGTGATTCCCTCAACTGTAATAACTTTTAACATCAATTAATATTTTTCTGCAACATTTTCATTGCCTTTTTTCAAGTAATTTTTCTTATTCACTCATTCGTAATTTGCCTTTTTTTGTTAATCTAGCTCTACAGGGTGTCCCAAAAACTAATTAACCCACCTGACACACAACGGGGTCAGATGGCACGGTGGAACAGGACTGGACGAATGTTGTGATGATGCCGCCTTAGTGAAAGGGTGTGGAGACTGGACAAGTGTGGTGCGAGATGCCACCGGGGGAACCTATTACCAAACTTAACCTGACCAAGCTTACCCTAACCTAACCAAGCTTACTCTAACCTTACCAGTAATAGACTACAGATAGGAGGAACCGAGTATGAATGTTAATACGTCTTCATACTTCCAGGAGCGGATGACACCTCACACATGGCGACAACAGATACAGGCGGTCCTGTGATCCTCGAGATGAAGGAAGTTTACATCACTGGTAACCAAAGTGATGACGTGACGATGGAAGATGGTGACGTCGTAAGCCATGGAGCCATTAAGCAAGTGACCCCTGTGAGAGATAGAGAAGACAGGACCGACTACATAGAGCCGGGTGGTCCTTCTGGTTCAAAAATTTTCCACACTCAGATCGACTGGACGCCCCGCACGTCTCACACTGAAGAGGATCCTGTCAAACAGTCATCTTCGCTGCCCCAGATCGACGAGAACCAGATGGAACGGTCATCCTCGGTGAAGGAAAACACCGAGTGTTCTTCTCCGACAGACACTTCTCATTACTCGCCGTCTGGGACACCGTGTCAGGAAGTCGTACAACCAGGGAAACCTTCTAAAGATCCCTCGCCATTAGGATCGTCAAGGGACTCGATGGCATCACCAGGACTCTATGGGGAACAATTACCAATACTAAGAATATCCAGGGACTCTTTGACATCGACAGGACTCCCCGAGGGTCAAGCACCTTCACTAGGAATGTTCAGGGATTCCTTGACATCACCTGGACTGTCTGAGGTCCCATCAACCTCATTAGGGATGTCCAGAGACTCACTGACATCGACAGGACTCCTCGAGGGCCAAGCATCGTCACTAAAAATATCCAGGGACTCGTTGGCACCACCTGAACTGTCCGAGGACTTTCCACCATCACCAGGATCGACAACCCTGGCAGGATACCCCTCACCAGTGGTGCTGGAAGAGATGGAGAACCTGGACCACTTCGAGGATCCTTTCGACAATGTGAGGTGTGTGAAGGTAGAGGCTGAGGGAGAGATTCCTACAGGTTCCCTCCTTAACCCTCCGGACAAGGGCTGTGTTAGGAGAATCTCTTATAAACTGGCTGTTGGCCGTAACTCTCTGGACATTGGAAATGACCCAAGTGCTGTATGAAGAGTCCTTTTGTGAAACACAGTGAGGTGCTGGATGACCACAGTGTTTACTAGGGCGTGTCGTCAGCGGAGTGTTCCTCAACATCTCTAGAATTGTGTAGGATGTTGAGTCGTCCACTACTAAACATTCTGTGCTATCTTTAGAGTCAATAACCGATTGTGTTAGTGTTTTGTACATAATGTTTTATAGGAGCTGTGCATGATAAAATTATAGGCATTATGTTAGTAAATACAGTATAATCCAAATTAGGAGAGAGACACATAGAGAAGCAGACAGACAGACGGACACAGAAAAATGTTTATTATTCTGTTTATTTTTCATAATATTAAGTACAGCTTATATAAGTTTCCCTCAGTGATATATTTTCCTTGGGTCACCTATATATTTGTCCGGACTCATATACGACTCCCATATTCTGCCCTGTTATATAAATACCTACAGTCATAATATTAATAGCCCAGTGTATTGTCCGTCATAGATTTAAAATGTATTTATAAATTACAATATATCTTTATAATTATACAGTATATTGATATATTTTTACTGGTGCTTTACATGTTGTATTATTTTAAGATCTATTTTGAACTATTGTAGGACACGTTTTGTTCTGGGTTGTGACGCATTTTGTACTTCTCCATGACGCATTTTGTACTTCTCCATGACGCATTTTGTACTTCTCCATGACGCATTTTGCACTTCTCCATGACGCATTTTGTACTTCTCCATGACGCATTTTGTACTTCTCCATGACGCATTTTGTACTTCTCCACGACGCATTTTGTACTTCTCCACGACGCATTTTGTACCATGACAATGTACAGTTTATACACCACCATACAAATAATTTCTAATAAATAAATAAAAAATTACATGTCAATTACAGAAACTTACCAGCCAAATATTCTTGTCCTTTAGGTGTGAGATAACACTGATATCATTAAGCTAAGTAACCGTGTGCTATTCTCCTGCCTCAGACTCCATTACACACTAACTGAGAAAGCTACCAGGAGTTTGTCTTGGGTTATATAATGTAATTAGGAAGTATGTTGTTGTGCTACTTAACATAACACTATATTTTTTTACACCTACGAGATGTAAATTAACAAACTGACACCTATTTTACTATTCATTTACGCCTAAGAGATGTAAATAAATAAATTAACTCAGTTACTACCAATACACCATCTTCATCCCGCGTATTTCTGTCAATCAGTCTGTCTGTCTTTGTCTGTCTATCTGTCTGTCTGACTGTCTCTCGCACGACTGCCTAGGAGGAAGACCCACACAGCGGCTGCGCCTCACTTCCTGCACCAGGATATCCACGTGCTCTCCTCCCATCCCGCTCACCTTCTTCCCCGTGCACCACGTGAAGATTAGACACCCCAGTTTATTTCATCAAATGATTAAAACACCCTAACACCACTTGGAGAGGGGTAGGTTAGATTAGGTTAATTTTGGTTAGGGATAGATTAGAATGGGTTGGATTAGGTTAGGTTAGGGTGTTTAATCATCAGGTAGAACAAGGTGCTATGCCTAATCTTCACGTGGTCCTTCATCGTTCCGGGTTATTATTATGTAAGCCTCAAGCACCTCAGCCTAGTATTACCTTCCCCCCCCCCCTTCCTACCCTCCCCCTACCCCCTCACCTTCTCCCAGTCCCCTAGCTACTCAACACAACGAATAGATACACATTAATTCCAGGTTTTGTTCTTGACTGCTACGTATAAGCCCTACCCTCCGCCTTTCTTGACTGACTAACTTCCTGCTGGATGTTTTGGGTTGAATTGTTGTTGTTATTTATGAGTTTCTCCTCGTTAGTCATTTGTGACAAAAAATAGCCTCACTGGTAGGGATCTCTCTCACTTCCTCAGTCGATAGGATCAGCAGGGAGACCAAGACGCAGTGTCTGGCGGTGTGAGGTGCCTGGTGGTGTGAGGTGCCTGGTGGTGTGAGGTGCCTGGTGGAGTGAGGTGTCTGGCGGTGTGAGGTGCCTGGTGGTGTGAGGTGCCTGGTGGTGTGAGGTGCCTGGTGGAGTGAGGTGCCTGGCGGCGTGAGGTGCCTGGTGGTGTGAGGTGCCTGGTGGTGTGAGGTGCTGCCTGGTGGAGTGAGGTGTCTGGCAGGTGTGGAGGTGCCTGGTGGTGTGAGGTGCCTGGTGGTGTGAGGTGCCTGGTGGTGTGAGGTGCCTGGTGGGTGAGGTGTCTGGCGGTGTGAGGTGCCTGGTGGTGTGAGGTGCCTGGTGGTGTGGGGTGCCTGGTGGGTGGTGCAGGGGGGCGTGAGGTGCCTGGCGGTGTGGGGTGCCTGGTGGTGTGGAGGTGCCTGGTGGTGTGAGGTGTCTGTGCGTGTGGGGTGCCTGGTGGTGTGGAGGTGCCTGGTGGTGTGAGGTGCCTGGTGGGAGGGGTGCCTGGTGGAGTGAGTGCCTGGTGGGTAGGTGCCTGGCAGTGCAGGTGCCTGGCGGTGTGAGGTGCCTGGCAGTGTGAGGTGCCTGGTGGGTGTGAGGTGCCTGTGGTGTGAGGTGCCTGGTGGTGTGAGGTGCCTGGTGGTGTGGGGTGCCTGGTGGAGTGAGGTGCCTGGTGGAGTGAGGTGCCTGGCGGTGTGAGGTGCCTGGTGGTGTGAGGTGCCTGGCAGTGTGAGGTGCCTGGCGGTGTGAGGTGCCTGGTGGTGTGAGGTGCCTGGCAGTGTGGGTGCCTGGCAGTGTGAGGTGCCTGGCAGTGTGAGGTGCCTTGAGGTATCTGGGAGAGCTGTTTTATTGTGTTTCCGGCATCTCCCAACGCTTATCACACAGCTCTACCGAGGAGCGAGGCGGGGGGGTGTTGTGGGGGTTTCATTGCTCTCCATACGTCCTCGGTTCTGTGTGTGTGTGTGTGTGTGTGTGTGTGTTCATAAGCTTCACCTTCTTAACACCAGTAAACCTAACCTAACCTATACTACCTACCTACGTTAAGTGCCAGACAGTCGTGAGTGCCACACCTGGACGCCAGCACGTAGTTCACTTGGCACTACTACTACGAAGACTGTCAAGTGGTGCCAGTGGTGGAATTTTAATAAACTCGGACTAGTAACTTAACCGAACATAACCCAACCTATTCATAGCTTAACCTATCCCAGGTTTGGGTAGATTAAGATAGGTTAGGTTAAGTTAAGTTAGGAATCCACCAAGTTTTGTAATATTCCGAAATCATAACATTATTTTTCACCTGTAATTATCAGCCTCTGCATCAATTACCTCCCTACGCCTATATTCTCCCTGTATGAATTATCTCCCTGTATCTATTATCTCCCTGTATCTATTATCTCCCTGTATCTATTATCGCCCTGTATCTATTACCTCCCTGTGTTGTGGCTGTGTCAGGGAGGTGTCTGAGGCGACTACCACTGGGAAAGTAATTACATTAACTCTCCCGTTACACACTGCAAATCTTCCTGGAAGCCCGTGTGTGTGTGTGTGTGTGGGTGTGTGTGTGTGTGTGTGTGTGTGTGTGTGTGTGTGTGTGTGTGTGTGTGTGTGTGTGTGTGTGTGTGTGTGTTGTGTGTGTGTGGGTGGGTGTGTGTGTGTGTGTGGGTGGGTGTGTGTGTGTGTGTGTGTGTGTGTGTGTGAACTGAAGTGCTGTGTGAGGAAAACGATTGAAAACACACACCACACATACCACACACAACACACACACCAAACACACCCCAACACACACTTGTCATCGACCGTGAGATAAGGCCGTCAACACGCCCCTATAGTGTAAGTCACGTCACCTATATGCCGTACCACCCGCCTCGCCCACCACCTAATTAACATATATATAACTCTTAACACTTAGCATAATTAATCCACTAAATACAAGATCAGACAATAATCACCTATAGCCGTTCAGGTTTTATTTTCCCATTTCTCATCAGCATTTAATTATGATTCATCACCTACGACACGGGTGAATGGCAGGACCAAGCAGCAAGGTTTAATGGGAATCTATGTATAAACTTTATCTGTCTGCCTCGACTGGTGGAAAAAAAATCAAGACCTTTCTTCACCTTAACCTGACCTAACCTAACATAACCTGACTTCACAAACACCTCTATAGGCCTATGTTAATTGGGTAAGAGGGTTTAGTATTAGGGAGGCAGTTCTATGCGTTCACACATCCTCAGGTCGAAGTGTGAATTGTCTTTTTGGGTTGTTACGAATCTGGATCTGTGTTAAAGTGAGACGTAAGGTGAGTAATGTGTGGTGGGGGTGAGGTGTGTGGTGGGGTGGGGTGTGTGGTGGGGGTGGGGTGTGTGGTGGGGTGGGGTGTGTGGTGGGGTGGGGTGTGTGGTGGGGGTGGGGTGTGGTGGGGTGGGGTGTGGTGGGGGTGGTGTGGGGTGGGGTGTGTGTGGTGCAGGGGTGGGGTGTGTGGTGCGGGGTGGGGTGGGGTGGGGTGTGTGGTGGGGTGGGGTGGGTGTGGGGTGGGGTGTGTGGTGCTGGGGTGGGGTGTGGTGGGGTGGGTGTGTGGTGGGGTGGGGTGTGTGGTGGGGGGTGGGGGATGTGTGGTGGGGGTGAGGGTGTGGTGGGGGTGCCCAGGGTGTGTGGTGGGGGTGGGGTGTGTGGTGGGGTGGGGTGTGTGGGTGCAGGGGTGGGTGTGGTGCAGGGGTGGGGTGTGGTGCCAGGGGTGGGGTGGGGTGGGGTGTGTGTGGGGGGGTGGGGTGTGTGGTGCAGGGGTGGGGTGTGGTGCGGGGGTGAGGGTGTGTGGTGGGGTGGGGTGTGTGGTGGGGGTGAGGTGTGTGGTGCGGGGTGGGGGTGTGTGGTGGGGGTGGGGTGTGGTGGGGGTGGGGTGTGTGGTGCAGGGGTGGGGTGTGTGGTGCAGGGGTGAAGTGGAGGGTGGGGCGTGGTGGTGAGGGTGGGGTGGGATGAGAATTAGAGATTGGGGTGGGGTGGTTGGGTATGGGGGATGAGTGATGTGGTGGTGTGATAGAGGTGTGATGTGGTGGAGGTGGGATGTGGTGAAGGTGGGATGTGGTGAAGGTGGGATGTGGTAGAGGAGGGGTGTGGTAGAGATGTGGTGTGGTAGAGATGTGGTGTGGTAGAGATGTGGTGTGGTAGAGATGTGGTGTGGCAGAGATGTGGTGTGGTAGAGGGGCGATGTGGTAGAGGTGTGATGTGGTAGAGGCGAGGTGTACACGGTGGCTGGGTGTCGCTCCACCAGGTTAAGTGAAGCCAGGCAGGTGCACAAACCCATTCCGTCACGTGACCTTCCCCACACCACTTCCTCCAATGCTTCTTGCAGGGCCCCCGTCATTAACCACAAATCTCTGAACTTACCCACAAAAAACTAACTGGGTGACGCTAAACAAATAAGACTTCAAGAAACTAATTCGTCAAATCAACCCCGTGACATAATCTTTCATTTCCTTTCGATGATTTTGGACACAGGTAACTTAGGAATGCACCTCCCCTCGTCTGTGACCGTGAACCAGTTATGCTGGGTGCAGGGCCGTTCACCTCGACCCACTCAGGTCACCATAGTAGCGGCAGGTCCAGTTGTACGTGAACACCTGTGTTGGTCACCTCCAGGTTTCTATCTCTCTCACCTACCACAGGTAAGTCCTCCCTCCCTCACCTGCCTCTCTACCCAAACTGTATCAATTTAAGGTAAATAATCCTATAACAGATAACTATGAAAATCCTGACTCAATATAGAAAGTTGCTCTTCTGTCTGTTCGCAATAATCCCTCAAGCTACTTAGCATATATAAATCATCTACGACTCCCTGGAAAAGGTCTCGTCTCTGAGCGTGTCCTCGTAAACTAACACGAGTTAATATTTTCCATTCAGTATAGCTCAGTTGAGTAACTGTATGTGTACATGTATTAAAGAATCAATAAACTGATATCTTTCAACGGTAGATTTAAGAAATATGTCAAGATCCCTGGCGTGGATAGTGTGGCTGTGAGTGATGTGGCGGTGTAAATAGTAGTCTGGCTGTGGGTGATGTGGCTGTGGGTGACGTGGCTGCGAGTGATGTGGCGATGTATACAGTAGTCTGGCTGTGGGTGATGTGTCTGTGGGCGCATGGCTGCGAGTGATGTGGCGGTGTATACAGTAGTCTGGCTGTGGGTGATGTGGCTGTCGGAGACGTGGCTGCGAGTGATGTGGCGGTGTATACAGTAGTCTGACTGTGGGTGATGTGGCTGCGAGTGATATGGCGGTGTATACAGTAGTTTGGCTGTGTATAGTGTGGCTGTGGGTGATGTGGTTGTGGGTGATGTAGCTGTGAGTGATATGACTATGTTCCAGGTCGGGATTCCAGGTCGCGGGTCCAGGTCAGGGTTCTAGGTCGGGGTTCCAGGTCGCGGGTCCAGGTCAGGGTTCTAGGTCGGGGTTCCAGGTCAGGGTTTTAGGTCGGGGTTCCAGGTCGCGGGTCCAGGTCAGGGTTCCGGGTCGGGGTTCCAGGTCGGGGTTTCCGTTTGTCTGTGGCAACATCTCAACCACTAACAACAATACCCAAAGGACAAGAACACAGGTGGACTAATACAACAAATAAATTAAACTTTCTGGTGATCTTATAATTAGTAATGGAAGAATAAATTAGGGAATGACTGCCAGTGTTTAAGTTCATAGATATATAATGAATTAAGATTTTTTTTTTTCATTATTAAAGTCATTCAGCATTTACTCAATTTTACATTTTTTTCGATTTTTTTTTTGTCGGTTGTTTGAGAAATGTATTTAAATCTGATTAATAATACAGATATTACTCGTGTGTTAACTTATTGGAGGTCTGAGTGGTGTGTGTGTGTGTGTGTGTGTGGGGTACAGTTGATTTGATTTGATTTTGCCGCTTACAGCGGCTACTTTATTGTGCACCCCACACTCACCCTGTGACCGGTAGCGCAAAAGGATTACAGAGTAGAGTTTACAACGGGTCCTAATAATTAACACCCGTTGTCAGGATATTATGGCACCGAATGTTACACAGTATTTCAATTACATCATTTGTTTAGTTCTATACATAAAGGGTAACTTATTCACAAATGCGTGAGTGCAGACGTGTGAGGCAGTATGTCTGGCCTCACACTTTGTTATTTACATTTGCGTGAGAAGTATTGAAGCACATTGTGTATTTGGTTCTGTACACGAGAACTGATATAGTTACTAAGTGCAAAAAAGTGGATACAAGCTTAATATGTCGGCTATCTTGCCATTAGAGATGAAGTGTTGTGCCATTTCACACACAGTGTGCTTGGACCTGTCCCTAAAAGGTTCTATCTTCACACAGTCTTGTTTACATCTGCTTGAGGAACATACTGCCAGAGGTACTTATATCCTAACCTTAATCTAGCGGTAACAACATCTTGTAATCTAGTGATCTTGTTACTTGCTCCATATACATGTTTCACTTGATACATCTCATCATGGTAAACTATGGATCGACTAGTGCCTGTTTGCACTAGTCTACTTGCGTCAAACTCATTAATAAGTTCTTTCCTAATTACAGTTTTAAGGGTCCTTTTTGACAGACCCAAATTGTATTCAACGGTGTCTTTGTTAGACGCGAGTTTGGCGAGGGCATCAACTCTGTCATGTTTTATGAGGCCTATGTGAGAGGGGATCCACAATAGTTTGACCCTGACACCCCGGTCAACAAGGCACGCATATTTGTGTCTGGCTTCAGAGACAAGAGCGTGACAACCTGAGTCGAGGGTACCAAGGGCAAGTAGTGAGGATAGAGAGTCAGTGACAGTGGTTTCAATGAATTTAATAGCTGTGAGTATGGGAACTAATTCAATTTGTAGAGTGGATGCCCAGTTGTAAATTCTAATTCCTTTCTCAATTATGTTACCGTCAGCCTGTGGGAAGTCTGGAAGTGCTATTGTTGTGACTCAATCTGTCGGGTACAGTGTAGTGCACGAGAGGGGTTTCCTGTGACTACCGATACCACACACACATACAACCTACCTTAACCTAATCTCCAGGTGAAATAAGCTGTAGGGGAATTAATCTTCAGGTGAAATAAGCTGTAGGGGAATTAATCATCAGGTGAAATAAGCTGTAGAGGATTAATCTTCAGGTGAAATAAGCTGTAGAGGATTAAATCTTCAGGTAAAGCTGTAGGGGGATTAATCGTCAGGTGATACAAGCCAACAATACCGGGTGACGGCAGCACTACATTTAAAACACGTGCAGAACTAAACGCGTCTCAACTTGCAGGAAACGTGTTAAGGGTAAGACTGTCTCCGTCTAGCCAGGAAATGGAGCCGACCACATACTTGATGACCCGATGGCTGAGGTAGAAAGGAGAGAAGAGGAGGAGAGATGGGTGAGAGGGGGAAGGAAGAGAGATGGGTGAGAGGGTGGTGGTGAGTGAGAGGGAGCAAGTGGGTGAGGGAGAAGGTGAACTGGAGGAAAGTGAGAGTGAAAGGGAAGAGGTGGTTGAGAGGGTGGAGGTGGGTGAGAGGGAGGTGGTGGGTAGGAGGGAGGAGAGGTGGGTGAGGGAGAAGAAGTGGATGAAGGAGTGGGGAGGGAAGGGGAAGTGAACGGGAGGGCGAACTGGGGTGAGGTAAAGGTGAGGGGGAACTGGAGGATGGGGAGGGAAGAGAGAAATAAGAGCTGGGAAGGAGAGAGAGAGGGAGGGAGGTTAGGAGCTGGGGGGTGTGAATGAGAGATGAGGGGGATGTGAGAGGCATCGAGTGAGAGGTGGACAGATACAAGGTGAGGGTGTGGCAGCTTGACACAGGTATCACAGAAGAGTGTCACTGCTGGCTGAAGGGAGATACCTGGCGTTGTTCAGTGCTCGTGCTGGCGAAGTCTTTTTATGGAACAGGACTGAGAAAAACAGAACAAGAAAACGAAGAGATGGCATATATTGACCCCACTCGTAACCAACTCGCGACGATCAAATTTCACTGCACTTTCGAAGACCATTTGCCCGCCATCTGAGTGCTTGACCCAGAGTGAGGATTTATTGCAGTTTCTGGTATTTCCGCGTAGGAGAACTGAACTAACGTAAGACACTTTGAGTATACGCTCCCTCAAGTCTTGGTGGGAGATGTAGTAATAATAATAATAATAAACGGTTTATTAATAGAGTTGCAGCCGGTGGCTGAAAATATACCGACTTACATTTGATTTAGACATAATGATATAATATGCATTGAATACATTTACAGGGCTGTACAGTACATAAATCAGGAGTTGTTTATTATTTTAACAATAGATGGGATGGTGCTGTTCTTATATCTATCGGTGCAGGCTCTTATGAGCTGTATTTTGTTGTAGTGGCGGACTGCGCGAGTTGGGTGGGGGGCTGCAGGTGGCAGGAGGTGGCGATGACGAGGGTGGTGCAGTAGTCCACTGCCAAACCTTTCCAGTGCTTGGTGGTGGAGGTCACTGAGGGATGGCATTTCCAAGGTGGAGAGAGCGTTGGTGTAGCCGGAGTATTCTGCGCCGAGCATGATTCTGCAGGCCCTTTTCTGTACCTTCTCTAGCTGACGTTGTTGGGTAGAGTTGAGAGAAGACGACCAGGCTGGTGACGCATATGTTAGTTTGGGGAGAATAAAGGCGTTGTAGATGGTCCTCAGCTCTGGCGTGGGTGTCCCAAGTGACCTAAGTCGTCGCAGCATGTAGAGACGGTACGAGGCTGCCTTGACTGTGTTATTTACATGGGCCTTCCAGTCAAGTTTGTTGTCTATAGTTACACCCAGGAGTTTGGCAGACTGCACCAGCTGGAGAGGATGGGCACCCACTGTGACTGCTGGGGCTTGCACTGGAGTGGTGGCGGTATTGATGTGCATGACTACGGTTTTGGTGTGGTTGATGGTGACCTTGTTCTCCGTAGTCCATGCCTGTAGCCTCTCCGGGATGCCTTGTAGCGATGAGTAGTCTGGTGCGGTGTTGTCCACTGAGACCCCCACAGTGCAGTCATCCACGTACTTCCACCTGTGAGGAGTGTCCGATAGAGCGTCGTTGATCAGGATGAGGAAGCACAGTGGTCCCATCTTGGTCCCCTGGGGAACACCACAGGTGAGGTGTTGGAATGTAGAGACCAAGCCCTGATACCTCACTGCCTGGCGACGTCCACTCAAGAAATCAGTGAGCCATGAGACCAGGTTGGTGGGCAGCCCGAGTGCAATAGCCTTGTTGATAACAGTGCAGTGATCAACAAGGTCAAAGGCCTTCCTATGTGTGTGTGTGTGTGTGTGTGTGTGTTTTCTCTTTGATCCTAGTAAGAGAGATGTGGGCCATTACCTTGTTGTCCTCTCCCCCCACTCCTTCCCTCCCTCTTGATGTTCTCCTCTCTTTTACCCTTTTCCTTTCTCTCTTTATCTCTCTTCAACTACTTCTCCTTCCCTCCATGTCTTTTCTTCTCTTCTCTACCCCACGCTTCTCTCCTTCCTTATCTTCCCTTCCTTCACTCTACTCTCACATTTCCATCCTTCCTTCTCTCTCTTTCCCTCCCTCCTCTCCTCTACCAGCCCACGTTTCTCTCCTTCCTTCTCTTCCACTTCCTTCGTTCTATCCCACGTGCCGTACCAGAAGACCCTCATTAAACACTAAAGACTTTTACAATCTATTTACCTATTTTAATTATCCAGGACCAATTTTTTACCCTCTCGTGATGTTTATTATCCACCTGTGTTCCATTCCCTCTTTTATCAGTTATTCCTCTTACGTATTTGTTTTTTTTATTCGGTGTGGGGATTTGTTTTGGTTTATTATTTCGTCTTATTTGTTGTCATTGATGTTTAAGGATTTATTAGCTTTGATTTGGTCTCTCTCTCTCTCTCTCTCTCTCTCTCTCTCTCTCTCTCTCTCTCTCTCTCTCTCTCTCTCTGTCTCTCTCTCGTTATCATCACTTTCGTCATTAAGTCTCCCACTTTGATCCTCATCATGTCGACCCAAACACCATTATTACTGTGTGTGTGTGTGTGTGTGTGTGTTTACAGTGTACACGGAAGGTTAGAAGCAAAAGGGAGTAATTTTAACATAGATGACCAAAAATATGTCCCTTTCCCACTGGCTACTGCCCACGATAGTCTAGGCATCGAGTCGCTAACTTGCTTAAGAGAACAATATTAATCCAGTTACCGATTCCCAGATACTGTAAGGGATGACAGTGTCACTAGGCTATCAGGGGGGCCACCATTAGGCTATCAGGGGGGCCACCATCAGGCTACCAGGGACCACCAACAGGTTACCAGGGACCACCAACAGGTTACCAGGGACCACCAACAGGTTACCAGGGTCCACCAACAGGTTACCAGGGGGGCCACCATCAGGCTATCAGGGCCACCATCAGGCTATCAAGGGACACCATCAGGCTATCAGGGACCTGTCAAATCTGGGGACCACCATCAGGCTACCAGGACCACCAACAGGTTACAGGGCAATACAGGGCCCTCACACGCCCTAACTGGAAGTGATGACCGACCCCAAATTCATTTGATCATTTGTCCTTTGGTCCTCTCCTCCTTGAAGCGTGTTGACACTAGCAGGAGGTTCACACTTCACTTTGTAAACAGGAAACCTCCACACACACACACACACACACACACACACACACACACACACACACACACACACCCCACACACACACACACACACACACACGAGAGCTCCACCGCTACCTGTAATATTGACAGGCCAGGTGACGCCCCTCAGGCCCTTCCAATCACTGAGCTATTCATCACGGAACACAGCTTATTGTCTTCATATTGCTGGGACGTATTACTTCTGCTAATTACATCTGGAGCCGGAATGTCATCTGGGCTGTATGTAGCGGGAGGAGGGAGTAAGGGTGTGTGTGTGTGCGTGTGTGTTAGTCAGTGAGAGACGTGTTCAACAGTGCCATACAATCCAGCACAGACGGGAGAGATAAAAGAGCCTCATCCAGCAACACAAATAATGGATTTCGTCTGTCATTCAGGTGTTGCGTTAATGACTGATGGTGTGACAACTCGTGGTCCTACTCCTTGTGTAGCGACGTGTTACTTGTTTACTTCATGGCTAAAAGAGAGTTCTGGTTCTCAACTGGCTCAGCCATGTTAATATTGTTATTATTATCCACTCTGTATCTGTGTTTTTTCTGGCTAAATAAACTGTTTCAATTCAATTCTAGACCAAATTGTTAAACCAGCGTCCTCATAAGATTAAAACATTATCCTCGAAGGGCAGCACTATCGCCCCTCATAAGATTGAAGCAAAGTTCTCTAAGGGTTAAAACACGATCCTCAAAGGGTTAGAATCGTGAATTGATCCCGTAGCTCGTCTTGGTTTCAATATATTGAACGGGGGTGAAAGGCGAGGGATGTGAAACAATGTTAGATATGTCGGCGCACGAGAACCAAGTTTTAGTACCAAGTGCCACCGAGCGACGAGGAGGCCAAGGCCAGTCATCTCAGTAATCAATAAAAAGGTCTCCTTTTCTATCTCTATTTTTCTCACTGTTCTTACCTACAGTAGGTAAATGTAACTACAATCAATAGTGGAAACAGAGTGAGCAGTGACAGCCATCTCTCTCTGACCAATCTCCTCTCTCTCATTGCAGTGACGTCACGCCAGTGGGCGGAGCATCCTGAAGCGAGTTTATAAATAGGAGGACGGCATCATGGATCCCTCAGTGCTTGCTAACATGGACAAGGAGCAGCTAAAGAAGCAGATCGAAAACATGAAGTATCAGGCCTCTATGGAGAGATGGCCATTATCCAAGAGCATAGCAGCGTAAGTACCAGTGAGCAGAAGGTTGTGTTCCGTAGTGAGCTGTGTAAAGTTATAGTGACGTGTGATACACTGTGGCCCTCCTGGTGGTGCTGTGGCCCTCCACCTGAGTTACCCATTCATGGAGGTGTGGGCGTCGTGATCGATAACAGTACAAGGGAAGACAGTGGTGATAGGCGGCAGTGTAAGGTGATGGTGGTGACACTGAGGTAAGGTTCTGGCCAAGGTGTGGTGCGAGTGGTGGTGATGGTGGTGGCAGCCAGCCGGGGATTCATGAACGTTGGACGCCCTTACACGAAAGAGGCTCCAGGCACATCGTCCTCCTGCTGGTGGTGGTGGTAATGGTCACTCTCATAACCACCACCACACATCACAGTGTCGCAAACACATCATCATGCAGTGTACATCTCACAAATGTACTTATCGTATCGTCATCACTCCAACGTCATAACACCGACGATCATAACACAACAGGATCATCACCACCACAAAGTCTACACACATCCATACACACCAGTCTTACATGATCAGCAAACCCCTACGATCAACCATAACCTACGACCACTATAATTATAATCCTCAACCACACTTCCTGGGGCTTATTGTAACCACCATCATGTGTGAACAGCTACAGTCCCCATTAGTGTACTGAATGTTGTGCTAAACTGTAATTGTCTTTAACTCATGTACAAACTGGGGTCTAGTGTGTGTATCGATTTAAGTGATGGTGATGAGATGTGGCCATGTTGGTGGTGGTGATGTGTGGCCATGTTGGTGGTGGTGATGAGATGTGGCCATGTTGGTGGTGGTGATGAGATGTGGCCATGTTGGTGGTGATGATGTGTGACCATGGAAGTGGTGGTGGTGATGTGTCCCCATGTTGGTGGTGGTGATGTGTCCCCATGTTGGTGGTGTGAGGCTATGATGCTGGTGGTGAAGACGTGAGGTCATAAATGTGGTGGTAATGGTGGTGATAAGAGGCCATGATGGTGGAAGTGTTGATGGTGACAATGGTGAGATTCACAATTACCGTGAACTACACACACACACACTTGACTTTACAAAGCATTAATTAGTGCATCGTTTGTCACCATGCTTGAGAAAGAGAGATAGAATGAAATATGAGATGAGCGAGAAGATAGACCGAGGAAAAAGAGAATGAGATAGACAGAGAGAAAGAGAGCGAGAATGAGATAGAGAGAGAGAGAGGGAGAGTGAGCGTGTGTGTGTGTGTGCTGGTGCCTGGCAGGACGCCCTGGTGCAGCAGCGGCGTCTTCCCGGCCGAGTGGTGGGTGCCAGCTTTAAGATGTTAGCATCACCGACCCGCGCCTTCACCACCACTACCCCCCCCCACCCCCCAGCACCATTACCCACCTACACACACACGTATATATGCATCCTCAAAATACACACATGTACAACTCCATTATACTGTACATACACAAACCATCACCAATCATCTTGTAAGTGTTGCTGTGCACGACTTAAATAAACAATCAGTTCCCTTAAGCGTACAATAGACCACTCTTGTGACTTGAGAGAGAGAGAGAGAGAGAGACTTACCCTATCCACCAACTAAACCCTTCGAGGTCTCTGAAACCTATAAACACATTAACAACCTCTCTATGAAGCTTCAAAAAACCATCTTAATTCAGTGAAGCAATTCCCTCCGTATATCAAGACTCGTGTTCGAACCAATGACTCGTAGAACCTTGTTGATAGTGGGAGTAAATTATACATATTTAGCCGTTTTATGCTCGTTTTCTATTGAATGAGTCTCGTTCGTATGATACTGGAGTTTAGAAAGAAGGGATTGACTTTTTTTATGGGTACGGTAAACTAAATCGGGATTCTGATTATCTCTTTGTGGTGAATACGATAAGATACATACTTACATACAAACTACACACAAATACACATACTACATACAAAACACACACTACACAACAAACACACACAGACACACACACACACACGCTACACCCAACCATAGTGTCACAGAAAGCAATAATTTCCCCCTCTCCTCCCCTATCCCGACTACACCATCAACACACTGCCTCGCTACAACTAACTCCCACTAAGCCCTGACGAGTATAACACACAGTCCTCGATGCCTCAGGGCGGAAGTCTCCAAGTTCATTTTGATTAATTTGTTGTTACTTGTAAAACATATCATTGTCTTTGTGTGTTTAGGAGGATGTTGGAATACTTGTCTTGCTTATGATGTTACAATAAAACACTAACGTCACTTTAATGTTTGTTGACATGGGATAATAATCAATTTACTTATCTCATAGTAATAGATAAAATTTTAGGTATGTTATGGTAGTTCCGTTTGGGTCGTATTAAGTGATTTTCTTCATTACTCGTTTGTTATGTGACGAAAGTGTTTGTAGTACAGTGTTTGCGATAGTACATTGGTTTTTCTACACTGATTTTTGGAAGTACAATGTTTTCTTGTGGTATACTGTCGATTTTGAAGTGTTCAGTGTTCTTTATAGTACAGTTTTTGTAGCGTATAATGTTTTTTCGTATAACTATGTGTGTTCTCAAATATTCAGGAGGCAGATCACTCACTGTAACGCCACGTCAATAACATAAACACCCCTCTCCCTGACCTGTTGAGTTAGTTCGTCAATGTTTACATATAATTAAGACAACCTGGTGTAGTCAAATGAAACAATAATGCCATGCTGAAACACCCGACCACTTCATCAACGTCACAAAGGCTCACTACTGCCCTCTGGTGATTTTATAATGCAAAACAGACAAAAAAATACATAAAAAAAAAACACCGATGGAAAATGTGAAAAGGTGGATCAATATTTTTTGTTTTGTTTTAATGCTGTTCGTGTTGGAATTTAGACTTAGTGAACGGTAATTAACTACTCTGCCAGTTGATGATAAGATGTGATTGAGTGGTTCATTTTGGCAGCTATAACGTGTGGATCGTTCAGTAAACAGAGTAGGTATACGTGAAATATCAAGGAAGACTTAGTTAATTTATGAGAAAAATGCATGGCGATGGGGTTAATGGTGTGTGTGGTGAGGAGGTCGTCACGCGCAGGGTCGTGACCTAACCACAACCACACCCCGCATTCTCCTGCACCTCTCACCTGCTTGGGGGTTGTCTGTGTGGGGGGGTGCATTGCCCTAACTCACCTCCCTCCCACTTCCTCCCGACTTTGTTGTAACCTGAAGATGCCGGGAGAGATACAGAGAGAGAGAGAGAGAGAATACCCCAGTAACTGATCATTAGTTACCAAAGTTATTATTACCATGAAAATTACCACCACAACTACTAACATCACCACCACGCCTCACTACCAGCACAAAGAACTCTCATCCACTATTAATAATTTTATCATTAAGATGAGTTAGTCAGCTCTGTGAATACCAACTAAGACTCACTCACTCACTCTCTCACTGACGTTCCCATGCACTAATGCTCTTATGACCGATTACTCGTCTCTCTCTTTCATCTATTTACATTGATGGCATCAGTCACTGGAATAATACTCTCTCTCTCTCTCTCTCTCTCTCTCTCTCTCTCTCTCTCTCTCTCTCTCTCTCTCTCCTAAATCAGTGGTATGTGAACGTATCTACTTAACACTGGAGTCTTCAACGTAATCTACGAGAGTCTTGATCCGTTATCGCTTGTGTCACCGATCAAGTTATCCCGTCAAGTACTTTCTCACTTCTTGGGAAAACTAACGTCGGCTCTGTTGAGGATGATAACATGGAAACGTTTAAGAATGTTGATGTGTGTGTGTGTGTGTGTGTGTGTGTGTGTGTTTTGTAGACTGAGGCAGGGTGGGTCACGTACACTTCTCCCGCAGTTACTTCACCGAATTGTCAGCTGAGAGGCGGCCAATGAACGCCGCCCCGTTTCCACTGTTGGCCCTGGGTGTCGCATGGTGGCTACTGTGTGTGTGTGTGTGTGTGATAGTAACTAATTTCCACAACTTTCTTCCACCCACAAGTACTAAACACAACGTCGTCACATCACAGACATACATACAAACTCCCAGCCATAGTAATACCACCACTAGCCCTACCAGTTCCTTTCCCTAGTTCAAGAAACACGACATACACACATCTTCTCAAGCAGTAAGTCACTATCTACCTTCTTCCTCCCTCCTCACGGCTCCCTCTAATTAGCAAGAGTGTTGATACAGGTAACAACAGCGCTAGTACCACCACTTACCCTCGTTAACTTGATACAGATGGACCAATAACCAGTTAAATATTCCAAACACAGGTATAGATTACAGGTAAGGTATAACGTACAGGTTAGGGAATAATCCAATTAATGACAGGGTTACAGAGACGATATCGTGTAAATATTAAATAAGTGAAAAATAATAATATAAACTACAAGTGAAATAACATAAAAAACCAACAGCATTATAATTAGTGTTTTAATTTAGTTACGACTTAAAACAGACTTAAGCCTTAATGTCGCACCGTTTACTCTCACTGTTGACGAAGCACCTTAGAGATAGGGGGCAACGTATGGACTCAAAGGAGGCAACGTGTAGACTCAAGAGGGGCAACGTATAGACTCAAGGGGGCAATGTATGACTCAAGGGAGGCAACTAGACTCAAAGGCAGACTCAAGGGGGCAACGTATAGACTCAAGGGGGGCAACGTATAGACTCAAAGGGAGGCAACGTATAGACTCAAAGGGGGCAACGTATAGACTCAAAGGAGGCAACGTATAACTCAGGGAGCAATGTAGACTCAAGGGCATAGACTCAAGGGAGGCAACATTATAGACTCAAAGGGGGCAACGATATAGACTCAAAGGGAGGCAACGTATAGACTCAAAGGGAGGCAACGTATAGACTCAAGGGGACAACAAGGAGCCAACTGGAGGCAATATAACTCAGGAGGCAACATGACCCAAAGGGAGGCACATATAGACTAAAGGGAGGCACAATGTAGACTCAAAGGGGGCAACGTATAGACTCAAAGGGAAGCACTATAGACTCAAAGGGAGGCAACGTATAGACTCAAAGGGAGGCAACGTATAGACTCAAAGGGAGGTTATTATTCTGATGTGTGTGTGTGTGTGTGTGTGTAAAACCCTACTCTATTTGAACGGATTTATAGCGACCAGAATTCTCAAACGGAAAAAGACTCACGGACTCCCACACAAAAGAGACACACACACGAACAGACGCACATACACGAACGGACGCACACACACACACACACACACACACACACACACACACGAAGAAAAACATACATTCCTCCGTCGCTCCTCCGGGACAACGAGAAACAAAAAAGAGAATGATGAAGGAAGGGGTGTAAGAAGAGAAGGCAATAACAGGAATGGGAGAAAAATAAGAGGAATTATCTTGGGTGGGAGGAAGGGAAGAAAGGAGAGAAGAAGGAAGTAGAGACAGGGAGGAGGAGGAGGAGGGAGGGAAGAAGGAGAGGAAGAATGGAAGTAGAGAACAGGGAGGAGGAGGAGGAGGAGGGAAGAAGGGAGGGAAGAATGGAGAAGTAGAGACAGGGGGAGGAGGAGGAGGGGGAAAGGGAGAGGGAAGAATGAGAAGTAGAGAACGGGAGGAGGAGGAGGAGGGAAGAAGGGAGAGGAAGAATGGAGAAGTAGAGAACAGGGAGGAGGAGGAGGAGGGAAGAAAGGAGAGGAAAGAGAGGGAGCAGGGAGGGAGGAAGAAGAGGGAAGAATGGAAGTAGAGAAGGGAGGAGGAGGAGGAAGGGAAGAAGGAGAGGGAAGAATGGAGAGAGGAGGAGGAAGAAGGAGAGGGAAGAATGGAAGTAGAGAACGGAGGTGGAGGAGGAGGGAAGAAGGGAGAGGGAAGAATGGAGAAGTAGAGAACAGGGAGGAGGAGGAAGGGAGGGAAGAAGGGAGAGGGAAGAATGGAAGTAAGAAAGAGCAGGGAGGAGGAGGAGGAGGAGGGAAGAAGGGGAGGAAGAATGGAGAAGTAGAGAGGGGAGGAGGAGGAGGGAAAGAAGGGAGGGAAGAATGGAGAAGTAGAACAGGGAGGAGGAGAGGGAAGAAGGAGGAAGAATGGAGAAGTAGGGAGCAGGGAGGAGGAGGGAGGAAGAGAAGGGAGAGGGAAGAATGGAGAAGTAGAGAACGGGAGGAGGAGGAGGGAAGAAGGGAGAGGAAGAATGGAAGTAGAGAACAGGAGGTGGAGGAGGAGGGAAGAAGGAGAGGGAAGAATGGAGAAGTAGAGAACAGGGGAGGAGGAGGAGGGAAGAAGGGAGAGGGGAAGAATGGAGAAGTAGAGAACAGGGAGGAGGGGAGAAGGAGAGGAAGAATGGAAGAGAGAACGGGGAGGAGGAGGAGGAAGGAAGAGGAGAGGGAAGAATGGAAGTAGAGAACAGGGAGGAGGAGGAGGGAAGAAGGAGGAAGAATGGAGAAGTAGAGAGGGGGAGGAGGGAAGAAGGAGAGGAAGAATGAAGTAGAGAACGGGGAGGAGGAGGAGGAAGGGAAGAAGGAGAGGGAAGAATGGAAGTAGAGAACGGGGAGGAGGGGAAGAAGGGAGAGGGAAGAATGGAAGTAGAGAACGGGGAGGTGGGAGGAGGGAAGAAGGAGAGGAAGAATGAAGTAGAGACAGGGGAGGGAGGAGGAGGGAGGGAGAGGAAGAATGAAGTAGAGAACGGGAGGAGGAGGAGGGAGGGGAAGAAGGAGAGGAAGAATGGAGAAGTAGAGAACGGGGAGGAGGAGGAGGGAAGAAGGGAGAGGGAAGAATGGAGAATAGAGAACGGGGAGGGAGGAGGGAAGAAGGGAGAGGAAGAATGGAAGTAGAGAACGGGGAGGGAGGAGGAGGGGAAGAAGGAGAGGGAAGAATGGAGAAGTAGAGAACAGGGAGGAGGAGGAGGAAGGGAAGAAGGAGAGGAAGAATGGAAGTAGGGAACAGGGAGGAGGAGGAGAAGGAAGAAGGAGAGGGAAGAATGGAGAAGTAGGAGGAGGAGGAGGAGGGAGGGAAGAAGGGGAGGGAAGAATGGAGAAGTAGAGAACGGAGGGAGGAGGAGGAGGAAGGAAGAAGGGAGAGGGAAGAATGGAGAAGTAGAGAACAGGGAGGAGGAGGAGGAAGGGAAGAAGGGAGAGGGAAGAATGGAAGTAGAGAACAGGGAGGAGGAGGAGGAGGGAGGGAAGAAGGAGAGGGAAGAATGGAGAAGTAGAGAACGGGGAGGAGGAGGAGGGAGGGAAGAAGGGAGAGGGAAGAATGGAGAAGTAGGAGGAGGAGGAGGAGGGGTTGACGAAAATTTCACCCTGATACCTGATACTAAAAACGTGGAAAAAGTCTTAAGTGGTGGAGAAAATGTAATCAATTAATGTTTAGTGACATAAATACGGATTAAGATTAGTTTAGCTTAGGTTGGGTTGCGTTGGAGTTGGCAAGATTAAGTTGGTTAAAAATAGGTTAGACTGGGTGAGGTTAGGTTAGATTACGTCTGGTAAGAATAAGTTGGTTAAAAATAGGTTAAGTTTGGTTAGGTTAGGTTGGGTTAGGTTAGGTTGGGTTGGGTTAGGTTAGGTTAGGTTAGGTTGGGTTTGGTTGGAGTTGGCAAGATTAAGTTGGTTAAAAATAGGTTAAGTTTGGTTTTGGTTAGGTTGGGTTAGGTTTAGTAAGATTAAGTTAGTAAGAAATGGTTCAGGATAGGTTAGTTTAGTGTCTTCCTTTGTCCAATATCTCCTGTACTAAGAAACACTCCCTTGTACACAGCTGACCTCAGTAGCCAGAATGAGTCACTCAGTTTCACATAGTGTTCCCAAATAGTGTGTCGGTCTGGTCACGCTGGAGTTCTGTGTAGAGGTGTGTTAAGTTTCCTGTGTAGAGGTGTGTTAAGTTTCGCATGTAGAGGTGTGTTAAGTTTCCTGTGTAGTGGTGTTAGTGTTTGTGTGTAGCGATGTGTTAAGTGTTAGTGACGATACAGTAAATCCTGGGGTGTAGCAGAGACAAACAGACTCTCTGCACAACAACACACTGTAAGTAATAATAATAATACAGTAATTCCTTCCTAAAACTTATTACGGCTGTCTTCATCAATTAACAATAACATAACGCCCGATAACTGAGCATTCAAGTAAAGAGATAACTGAACACCATATAACACACTTCCGGCAACTCACAAAAAATTACAGTTGGTGAACGTGGGTGAACGACCTGTGTTGTTCATTAGGGTAATTAAATGGTTGAACAAAACATTAAACTGCAATTAAGGTGATTAAAAACGTAGGGGATTGATGTTATATTGAATACATAACCTTTTACACACACACACACACACACACACACACACACACACACATATATATATATATATATATATATATATATATATATATATATATATATATATATATGTGTGTGTGTGTGTGTGAGGAAGAGAGTGAGTGGGGGATACTTGATAATATCAGTGTGAGCCATGTGTGTGTGTGTGTGTGTGTGTGTGTTGTTGTCTGTGTCTGTGTATGCGTGTGTGTGTGTGTGTGTGTGTGTGTGTGTGTGTGTCTGTGTGTCTGTGTATGCGTGTGTGTGTGTGTGTGTGTGTCCTCCCCCGTGTCTGTATTAACATTCTGAAGCCAATACATGTTACTAGAAACGCAATTACACAAACCCAAACTAAACCCCACCACAAAAAGCTAACCTAAGCCCCCGTCGCCACATCCACTATCCAACATCAGCCACAGGAATCGAAGCAACACCCCACACACGCCTATATCCTATGTTAACTTCAGCCTGTAGTAAGACCAACAGCTTTTACCATTTTACGAGCAATAAAACCGTAAGACAACATTGCATCAGACTAGCGATTGCAACAGTTATCCAAATAAACAGCGAACACGTTAGAATGTTGAGAATGTTGAAGGGGGAGATGTGCATGTGATGTGAGGTGAAGTGGTAGCCCCTTCTCTCACCTTGGGTTGGGTTGGAGTCGGGTTAACCTAGATTGGGTTAGGATAGGTTGAGATGGGTTAGGTTAGGTTAGGCTGGGAAGACAGAAACACAGACAAACACACTACCAGTCCTGTATCACCCATCAACCGCACATGATATACGGAATAAGTGGCGACACGCTCTACCTCACGTCCACGCCCCCAGCACCCTCCTCCCACAGTCCCCCAACACCCATATCTTCTCTCTCTCTCTCTTACTCCCCCTCCCATCATCGCCTGTCACCATTTATCACCACTATATTCTCGCCCATCATCATCATCGTCGTCATCATCATTATCTAACGTTTACAACCCATGCCCCATCATAATTGTCATTATTATTATCTGTCGTATATAACTAACCTGTCTCCCCCATCATCATCTGTTTCATCGTCTTCTCTCACGACAGCCAGGTGCCACCAGCGAGGGAGGGAGGGGCTGGTCTGTAAGAGGGTCGGCCCTGGAGGAGGGCGGACCTGGAGGAGGCGGGGCGGGTCTGGAGGGGGGGGCGAACCTGGAGGAGGAGCGGACCTGGGAGGAGGGCGGACCTGGAGGAGGAGGAGGCGGGTCTGGAGGAGGGGGCGGACTGTAGGAGGCGAGGGGGCGGACCTGGAGGAAGAGGGGCGAGGCTGGAGGTTTGTCACCCCACACTGCTTTCTCAGCTGATTCCTCTTAATTATGTATTGATTTTCACGATAGTTGCCAGACGTCAATAAACAACTTAGCATCAAATCCTACGACTTCTCAGCTTGTCTCTGGTGGGGGTTGAGGGTGATGGGGCGTTGGCGGTGGAGAGGCTAAAGGCACTCTCTCAGGGGCTGGGAGAGGAAGCGGGGATGAGGAGATCTGGTTGTCCTGGGGGGAGCGGGTGATAAATCTGAAGAATCTAGTTCCTAGTAATGGGGTCATAAAGGAGAAAATAGCAGTCCTCGGGGTGGGGGTTGGAGTAGGTATGTCGAGGAGCTATTAGGAGGGAGGAAGTGAGGGATGAGTGAGGGAAGGAGTGTAGGGGTGAGGGAGGGAATGGCTGACTGATGGTGTTTGGTGTGCCAATCAGTTCTTTACGTCACGATTCAAGGAAGATCTTTAGGTCTTGTTTGATATTCCTGAGACACTTGTGGTACTCTCTGTGGTGTCCTATGGTTGTTTTTCTCTACACACACACACACACACACACACACACACACACACACACACACACACACACACACACACACACACACACACACACACTGAGAACCATTAGTGATTCCAGACTAATGTTGTATTCAGAAACCATCCCAGTGGAGAATAATCAATGGTCCTTCAAGTCTCTCTCTCTCTCTCTCTCCCTCCTTCCCTTCCCTCTTTTCCCCTCCCTGTCTCTCTCCTTCTCGACGCTATCACATTGATCACACACACACACACACACACACACACACACACACACCGGAAGAAACAGGTAATATCTTGAAATGGCGAATCGAAACACTAAAAGCAAAAACCCACGCGTATTCGGGCATGGGGTGCGCTAATTGGTTCTCGTCCACTGAGACATTACCAATCATTCTCTATCACATATCAAGTACCAATCTAACCTAACGTAACTTATCTAACATAACATAACCTAACAGTGAGTCACAATTTTACTCTAGAGTAAGCAAGACGAACCAATCACCGCACGCCATTCCCTCAAACGCGTGGAATCTGGCAAACCTGGGAGCTGGTCGTGGCTGGCACACTACTGGTCGATAACTAAACTCATCACAGAAATATTTAATAACAAACTAATTCACAGGTGTACGGGGGAAAAGTTCAAATATTGGATTCACAAAAAGACCAAAGCATTTTTTTTCCTCGTAAGGGTGTGATGATAGCTGTAAAGACGTATTTAAACTCCTTCACCTTTAAAATTGTAAGACATAAACTACGTCTAAAATAGCATCGAAATTACCCTCAAAACTCTATCGTAATTAATGATTTTCTCTTATATTTATTTAAAAGGGAAAAATTACTTTACGATGCTTTTAAGAATCTGGTCTATGGTTCGTCTTGTGGGAGATCTGGGACATTTTTTTTTCTAGTATGTACAGCGACGAGACATGAAGTGTTGACCAATATCGAGGTTAATGATTTATTCTGTATGTTTTGTAAGTTGATAATATAGACCGACTGTGTGTGTGTGTGTGTGTGTGTGTGTGTGTGTGTGTGTGTGTGTGTGTGTGTGTTGAGAGTTGAGAGTTTTCCCACGTTCTTCCGACCCTTTCCTGTCACTTTCCACTCACGACTGACGTCATTCCCCTTCTACCATTTCCTTTTTCTATTTTTGTGGCTTACGTTTACCTTGAATGACGATAGATAGATAGATAGATAGATAGATAGATAGATGAATGAACTAGCCTAACAAAACCAAACCTAACCTTCCTAGGTAACACAACTGAGCTGAATAAAATCGCCTGACGAGCCAAATGAATGATTAAAAGTGGCGTCCCTGTAGTGATGGAGTTTAGCTAATTGCAGGTGAAATAAACTGTGGAGGGGGCTAATCTGCAGGTGATATGAATTTAAGACTTAATACATGATGGTTTCAATATCAATAATCTATCTGGCAGGTGAAGCACAGGGAGAGGGAGGAAGGAGGAGGAAGTGGGGAGATAATTTTAAACCCCACACCCTGTTTCTCCCTCCCCTGTGCCTCCTCCTCCCTCGCCCCTGTGTCCTCCTCTACCCCCCACTCCGTCTCAGCTGTCACAAGTTTTTCCTTCCCCTACTATGGTATTTCCTCTATGTCTTGGTGTACAGCAGTGATTTACAACACAGCCGCCACCCACCAATGTGTTCCAGGAAGTAGTCCTCGCCCCGCCCCTCCAGCCACCCGCCCCTCCCGCCCCACCCCGCCTCAACCCGCCCCACGCCCCGCCCGCTCGGTATTTTATTCAGCTTCGGTTTCTCTAAGATTCATCACGTCGATTCTAAACTCACTATACATGGTCTGGGAACACTGTAATTTGAAAGCCAAGAGGTGTGTGTGTGTGTGTGTGTGTTTGAGTGAATGATGGGGGCGACAGTGAGAGGGGTTAGGGAAGAGGGTGGAGGTAGGGGTGTGAATGAGAGGGCAGTGTGGTGAGGTCCTGACACCACCCTCAGCCCCTCCCACACACACAAGGGGCTCTGTCAGCGTGGGTGTACTGTAATATGGGTGTTGCCCTCGACAAGACTGGCCTGGACACACACACACACACACACACACACACACACACACACACACACACACACACACACACACACACACACACACACACACACACACACACACACACACACACACACTACACCCAAGGCAGTGTCTGCTTGTTGAACTAGTAGGTGTTAGTGTGCGGTGGAGGTCGGGGTAACATACACATTCTTCATTGTTTTGTCTGTGAAGTGTCTCCAGACAGACAGATACAGACAGACAGACAGACAGACAGACAGACAGACAGATAAACAGACAGATAGACAGACAGATACAGACAGACAGACAGACAGACAGACAAGCCAGACAGATAAACAGACAGATAGAATAATAATAATAATAATATTAATAATAATAATAATAATCTTCGACTCATGTACCGGGTTCCCATCTCATGTCAATCACTGTCTTCTGATTAATGGCCAACACGAGCCAGACTCCTCTCCCATCATCATCATCATCATCATCATCAGCCAGTCTCGTCTCGTGGCCTCACCTTCCTTACTCTATCGTTTGTGTCGAGGTTCTCGGTGTCGTTGGTGTGTTTGTTTGTCTGTTATGTTTAGTAGGTGATGTTATAGTGGCTTCATAACAGGTGGTCCAGGTGAATGGTGGTGAAGGTGGAGGCATGGAGGTATGGTGGTGAAGGTGGAGGCAGGTGGTGGACATGGAGGTATGGTGGTGGAGGTCAAGTGGTGGAGGTAGAAGGAGTAATAATCACTCAGCCACTTCACTCCATCGCTGGAAGACCCGTAGGAGGCTGTCACGGCTACACCTCCTGATTGTTTTTACCCCGAGGAGGAGGAGAATAGGGAGTAGGAGGAGAAAGATGAGAAGAATGACGAGGAGGAGGAAAAATATGAGAAGGAAAAGAAAAGGTGGAGAAAGGGAGGAGGAAAAAGATGAGAAGGAAGAAAGAGAATAGGGGGGGAGAGAAAAAAGAGAAGCGAAGGAGGGAGAGGACGAAGATAGGATAGAATGAACTTCCTTGCCACATCCCAGAGAGAGAGAAATGTGAAGAAATAAAAGCTGTAAAACACAAAAAAAGAAAAAAAAATAAAAAGTTGGTCTATAAAAGAGACAAGGAGGAAGATGAGGTATAGTAAATAAAGAAGAAGTAGGTCAAGTGCCAGAAAGGAGAGGAGGAGTCGATAGAGACGAGAGAAAACAAGAGGGACAAGAATTGCAGGAATAGAAGAAGATGACGAGAAGGACATGACGAAACAAACGACGATCAAAATAGGGACAATAAACGGAGGAATAAGAGGAAATGATGAAAGAATGGAGTGAATAACAGGTGAAGAGAACTGGTGAAGGAGGAAGAAAAAGTATACAATGAGGAGTAGGAAGGTGAGGAAGAGAAGGAAGGGGTAGGAGGAGAAGGAAGAGGAGGAAGAGGAAACGGTAGAGGAGGAGAAGGGTAGGGGAGGAGGAGAAAAGGAAGAGGAGGAAGAGAGAAACGGTAGAGGAGGAGAAGGGTAGGGAGGAGGGAGAAGGAGGAAGAGGAGGAAGAGAAACGGTAGAGGGGGAGAAGGAAGAGGAGAAGGGAGGAGGAGAGTTGATAAAATACACAATAACTCTCAGACGTTGCAACAGATGCCAGTTAGGAATTTATAGAGACCATAAATTACTCACTGTCAAACATTAAGACCCATTATAACTTGGGAGGTCAAGAGATGGGGTCTTGGGGGTCAGGAGATGGGGTCTTAGGAGGTCAGGAGATGGTGTCTTGGGGGTCAGGAGATGGGGTCTTGGGTTCAGGAGATGGTGTGTGTGTGTGTGTGTGTGTGTTGTCAGTCACCAGTCAAGAGGTACGGAGCAACTAAGTAAAATATGAATAATTTCTTCCTGATTTCATGAAAGACAACAACAACACTATAATAATAATAATAATAATAATAATAATAATAATAATAGTAGTAGTAGTAGTAGTAGTAGTAATAACTAAAGCGTAGTGTTGGGCAGACCTTCAACACAAGAGCACCAGTGTGGGTGTTGCTCCTGTGGTGGAGGTGTGATGTCAACAATTAGGAGTAATAAAATACAATTGAGTCTGTCTGTGTAAGGCGTTGAGTGCTCTCTCATTCTCTCTCAACCTACCTCCTTCCTTCTCTCCGTCCCCCCTCTCTCTCTCTCAATCTCTCCCCGACCTGGTGTGTGTGGATGAACACTTGTGCCACACCTGCTCTAACTCTCTCCTTCACCCCACACACACATTCAACAACACCTGTGCCCAATACACCTACACCCTACACCCTGTATCACCTTAGTCACCCTACACACACACACACACACACACACACACACACACACACACACACACACACACACACCATTAAGACACTACATATTTCATATCAACAACCCAGAGAGCAACAGATAGAGCTACGTGTACAGGTTATGGTGTTGTAAGTAGAAAGTTATGGTGTTATGGTGTTATAAGTATGAGGTTATGGTGTTGTAAGTAGAAGGTTATGGTGTTTAGAGAAGTGGTTTTATTTGTTGTAAGTAGAAGGTTATGGTGTTATGGTGTTGTAAGTAGAAGGTTATGGTGTTATGGTGTTGTAAGTAGAAGGTTATGGTGTTATGGTGTTGTATGTATGAGGTTATGGTGTTGTAAGTAGAAGGTTATGGTGTTATGGTGTTGTATGTATGAGGTTATGGTGTTGTAAGTAGAAGGTTATGGTGTTATGGTGTTGTATGTATGAGGTTATGGTGTTGTAAGTCGAAGGTTATGGTGTTGTAAGTAGAAGGTTATGGTGTTATGGTGTTGTATGTATGAGGTTATGGTGTTGTAAGTAGAAGGTTATGGTGTAAGTCAAGCGTTGTGGTGACAGGATGGCATAAAGATAAACGACACAGTACATCCCTTGTCTTCTGTCTAGCAGGTGGTGTTTGGGTTGACTGTCTGTCCACCTGTCTATCAATCAACCTATCTGTCTAACCATTCATCTATGCATCTACGGTATCTGTCTATGTATGTACAGTATGTAAGGATGTATGTATGTATGTATGTATGTATGTATGTATGTATGTATGTATGTATGTATTAACTCCTCTACCTTTGTGTGTGTGTGTGTGTGTGTGTGTGTGTGTGTGTGTGTGTGTGTGTGTGTGTGCAAAGGGAAGAAAATCAAGGAACAGGGAAAGAAACTCGAACGAGGTCACTCGATTCATGCTACTGAAAGCGGACAGCAATTAGACAATGAGGCAGCTTATTAGTGAAACGAACCGAGGACTTCACAGGATTACTAGCCCAGGGATAGAGTCTAGTCCACTCAGCCACCGAGATGTTTTGAAGTTGATCTCTTGATATTTTGATGGTGATGATGATGGTGGTGATGATGGTGATGATGATGGTGGTGATGGTGATGATGATGGTGATGATGATGGTGATGATGGTGGTGATGATGGTGATGATGATGGTGATGATGATGGTGATGATGATGGTGGTGATGATGGTGGTGATGATGGTGGTGATGATGGTGGTGATGGTGGTGATGATGATGGTGATGATGATGGTGATGATGATGGTGGTGATGATGGTGATGGTGATGATGATGGTGATGATGGTGATGATGGTGATGATGATGGTGATGATGATGGTGGTGATGATGGTGGTGATGATGGTGGTGATGGTGGTGATGATGATGGTGATGATGATGGTGATGATGATGGTGGATGATGGATGATGGTGATGATGATGGTGATGATGATGGGATGATGGGTGATGATGGTGGTGATGGTGGTGATGATGATGGGATGATGATGGTGTGATGATGGTGGTGATGAGGATGATGGTGATGATGATGGTGATGATGATGGTGATGATGGTGATGATGGTGATGATGATGGTGATGATGTTTGCAAATCGGTTCATAAATAACGGTAATATTAGCGATACTCCAGGGTAAACCAGAGAGGAATCATCCTGTGGAGGGAGGAGAGAGAGGTGGGAGGAAAGGAGAGTGTGGAGAGGTATAAGGGAGAGAGTGAGAGAGCGAGAGGGAGGAAGGCAAAGAGGGAAGGAGAGAGTGAAAGGGAGAGAGGGAGGGAGGGAGGGAGGAGAGAGGCAGGGAGGGTGACAAGAGGAGGAGGAGGAGGGAGAGCCCGAGCACAGGTCCCCCTCTTCCCTGTACCTCGAGGCTGCTGGGGGAACCAAAATACCTGGACGCAATATTTTCTTACAGGAGGCTGGAAAAAATCGCCTTTGATGACCTGTCAGGGCGGCCCACCACGGTAATGGAATATTGAAGATCCCCCATGATTGACTGCTGGTGGGGGTGGTGAAGGATGGGTAGTTGTGGAGATAGGCTGTGTGGGTATGTTGATGTTGTTATGGGTGGATGATTAGGATAATGTTCAGGACGGTGGTACGGTGGTAGTTGTAGTGGTGATAGCGGTGATAGTCGTAGTAGCGGTGATAATAATGGTGATGGTAGTGATGGTGGTAGTAGTGGTTATTTAAGTAAAGGGGTTCAAGGGTACTATCGTGGTAGTTTACACCTGCAATGACCAGCTGGGATCGTGACAGTGAAGTGTTTTCCCCGCACCGATATTAGTGTTTACCATGAAGTCATCACCAGACCGACCCCCCCCTTACATCACCAGACCGACCCCCCTACATCACCAGACCGACCTCCCTTACATCACCAGACCGACCCCTCCCCTTACATCACCAGACCGACAACCCCCACCCACCCCCCACCCACCCACCCACCCCAATGAGTCAACAAACAAAATATCGGAGTTTCAGTCAAAATCCCAGAAAATAAATACAGATATAACAGATATAATTAAAAAAAAAAGAACATCAGCCATTAGGTCAAATATTAAATCGTAGGTATTTTTTTTTCCCAGGTATATATGACTAGTTTTTATCAAGGTTTCTCACGCCTAACTGTTAAGTCCACACAGCTGTACTTAGCCGAGACACCTTCATACTGATTTAATGATAGAGGGCGGGAGGGGGACTGAGAGAGAGATGAAGACTAAATGGTGGTCATTTTGGGGTGAAAATTTGTCATCAAGCACAAGGACTGTCAGGACAAACAGACAGACAGACACATTACTGCTATACTATAAACCGTATAATTTCCTATATATATACACACAACCACAATCACTTCAACCACTATTTACCACCACCACCACCCTCTTCCTACCACCACCACCACCCTCTCTCCTACCACCACCACCACCTCTCCTACCACTACTACCACCACCACCACCTCTTCCCACCACTACTACCACCACCACTAATTCTCTCTCTCTACCACCACCACCCCCTCTCCTACCACCACACCAACCACCATAACTGGCCAATTAACTGTCCCTATTATATATAGAACATAAACTCCACCTACTCCCCCTACCCTCCCCTTTAACTCCATCCACACAAGTTACGGAGTTAAAGTACAAAGTCAGTTTAGGTAGTTAGTGGAGTAGAGACTAGTGGATGGGATAGTGTATGAGGCGAGGTGTGTAGCTTGTGGGTGTTGTGTGGTGTGGCTGAGAGGGTCTATAGATGAGGAGGTGTAGTGAGTATGGTTATGTGTACTGGATTAGTGTATGTATGTGTGCTCTCTCTCTCTCTCTCTCATAATGGAAGAATCTGTGGCCCGCATACCCCCGAACAGGATGGCGGTGCACATTCACCTATAAATCATAATGGTTTATCGTGACAGCGGTGTGTGTGTGTGTGTGTGGAGAGAGAGAGAGAGAGAGAGAGAGAGAGAGAGAGAGAGAGAGAGAGAGAGAGAGAGAGAGAGAGCCACCATCAGCAATTTTAAAGAAATAATATTACAACCAAGAAATTCTTATTTAACATGTTAGCTACTTATTTTATGCAGTACTCTTTTTCCACGATATTTATTTTCCAGCGTACTTATTTTACATGGTATGTATCTTAAACGGTACTTACTTTATACAGTACTTTTTTACACGGTACTTATCTTACACGGAACTTATTTTGACACGGTACTTTACACGACACAAGAACCGTATGTACCTGATCCACATTCCCCTCCTTTTGTTTTGTATAAAGAAGCATAAGATGACAGCTGCCCTCCTCCTCCTACACCTGAGCCTAAAATATATAAAGAGTGAACCCACCAATGTGTCAGTCACTTGGCCCAGGCGTCACGTATCAGAGAGAGGGTGAGACAGCACAGTGTTAATATTCCTTTTTTCTTCTTCTTTTTGGGTCCTGATATGTGAAGCAGGTGTCGGAGATTTAGTTGTGTTATTGAGAACAGGATATGGTAGAGATTACACGCACGCACGCGCACACGCACACCTCGATGCCACACTCACACTGACCACACCTCAGGAACAACAACAGTAAGGCCGGGCTGTTGCGACACTGTGCTGGGTGTTATGTTTAATTCCTTCCATACCTGTCTCACCCTGGCTATTAACTATTTGGCTAGCTGGCTCTCCTGTCTGTTTGTCTGGCTGGCTAGTTGTATGGCTGGCTGGCTGCCTATCTGGCTGTCTGACTGCCTGGTTGCTAGTTGGCTGGGTGGCTGGCTGGTAATGTGGGAAATGGCTGGTTGTGAACACATGAGTGAGTTTATGGTCCGGGCGGCACTACTTCACGCGTGAGGGGAGGAGAGAGAACGAAGGGGAGGAGAGGGAACTAAGAAGAGGAGATGGAACGGAAGGGAGGAAAGGAGAAGAGAGAGAGGAGATGGAGAGAGGAGATGGGAAGAGGAGGAGGAAGAGAAGGACAAGGAGAGTAGCGAGAAGATTAATAAACTAAACAACTTTATTGATGAGAATGACGAACAATTTTGCCTAACCAGATAGAGAGAGAGAGAGAGAGAGAGAGAGAGAGAGAGAGAGAGAGAGAGAGAGAGAGAGAGAGAGAGAGAGTATATAATAATCGGCTTTAATGGTACATCACAAAGTTTTACATGCTGTGTGTGTGTGTGTGTATGAATAACGTCACATCGCCCGGCTCTTGTTATAGTATATATACCTGACCATACCAGTACCTCTTGCCACACAATTTATCATACTTGCTAATCCTATAACAACAGCTACCTGGTCTCTGTGCGTTTCTCAGTCCCTCCAGTTTACATGATCTACATTACATTAGGCCATAGTGACAGTGTGAAAATTTCTTTGTTGTATATACCTCGTTGGCCAGTCTAGCTACACTCTTATATCTCCAATAGTAATTCCAACATGGGAGGGAATCCACACAAATTCAATGGGAGGATTATTCTCTCCGGCAGCTAACTCATGAAAGGGAGGGAGAGGGAGAGGGAGAGGGATGAGTGGTAGGGGGAGGGTGGGAGTAAGGGGAAAGGAAGGAAGAGTAGGTGGGAGGAGGAAGATAGTGGGAGGAGGAGAGGGGAGGGGAAAGGGAAGGAAAGGGTATGGTAGGAGGAAACAAGACGGCAGGAAGGGAAGGAGAGGGGAAGGAGACAAGAAAGGAAGGAGAATGGAAAGCAGGAGAGGTGATGATACCGGGAAGAAGAGAAGAATAAGAAAGCTGGTAGAACACGCTGGTTAAAAATATAATAACACACACACACACACACACACACACACACGTCTAAAAAAAGCAAGGCAAGGTAAGATCGTCGTCACCACCACTGTAATATTGACTGTAACAAGTGCCACCTTCTTCAGGGATCAACTAAGGGGCGCCGAATACAGGGTCTCGTCACAACCTCCCCTTTGTTCACCTCTTCCGTCACGACACAACCTCCTCACTCCCACCTCTGTGTTGTTTGTATGTCAACACAGAGGGAACAGTCTTCATTCACCAAGATAGCCGTCTAGGGCACTCACAGTGGTTTTTAATTCACCCATGCATCTAAGTGGTTGATGTGTGTGTGTGTGTGTGTTTTCCATCTCTTCATCGTCGACAGAACCATTACCACATCACAGAACTTAATGACCACCAGCACCCCACGACCCTACTGGTGTTGTGAGCATCACCTCTCTCTCTCGCCTTTAAGTGCCGTCATCACACACTCAGCTAATTCTCCCTCTTTCTCTCTCTCTCCCTCAGGATGCGTGAGTTCATCGAGGAGAACGAGAAGACGGACCCTCTGATCCACGCCCCAGACAAGAAGAACAACCCATGGGCGGAGAAGGGAAAGTGTGTCATCATGTAACCTTCTTCGCCAACTCCTTCACCATTCCCCCACAAGACCTCATCTCCTTTTCTTCTGTCTACCCACCAGTTTCTCCATCCCTCCTCCCTCCTCCTCCTCCTGTCGCTTTTTCCACGTCCATCGTCGTCTCGCCTCGCCCATCCATCTCTTTCCTGGTCATGAAGATGGCAGGTATTACAGCCACACACGCCACGCCCGTAAAAGTCCCCCCACACTGCCTGCCGGAGAACCCCCACGCCCCTAGGATCCCACACACATGGGTCGAGGCCGACTAATCAGTGTTCTGTCTGGCCGTCCACACACCGGATATCACCCCCGGAGTCCAAGGTCCTACTTCACAGGTTCTAACAATCAACGGACTTATAACTTGATGGACACTTTCTACCAGATTTCTACCTTCAGGGACGCTCCCGGCGAAGTACAAGTTGGTCTACACTGAAGACAACAACTCGAGGGCACACTCTTGTAGTAGACCACCGCCTACTTTCAACAGGGATCCAGGCAAGGTAACACAACACCGCTACCGTAAAGACAAGTGTTTCTGGTGCGGTGTGAGCGACATGCCCGGTGTTGTGGGTCTTGTTGGCCAACCTGGACGGGCCATGGCTGGAAGGGTGGCCAGACATGATGCCCATTTTCTAATTTTATATCATACGACGACTCCAACATATTTTCTCCGTCATTCACTCTGCTACGATACGTGTCCTTCACACTGACTTCCTTTAAGGGGTATCGAAGTTCAAACTCGTCATTCCCAATTTAAACTTAGGAAATAATTTAGGAGTATAATTTCCCAGGAACTCAAGTTTTAGGACTAAGTTTGGCAAGTTGATGCTCACAGTCGGGGCTCCCACAGATCCAACTTGTTCTACTTCGGACTACTGGATGTATTTTCAGTGAAACAATACATTTGGAAAAAAATATAACAATCACTCGTAAACAAAATCCAATTACAATCATACACAGTGCAAAAAAAAAAATCACCATTTGATGTGTTCCAAAGACTGAGAGGAAATAAAACTAAACTAAAGCCAAAGAATTATAACCAAAACACACCAAAGATTCAGAAGATTATTATTAAAAACTTAAATATGTTTTACCGCAAAAGAGTTGTTCACAGTCATGGTCATTTCCCCCTATGCCAAACCCAGTTATGCCCCGCTCACCTTCGTGCAAGCATTACCTAGTCATTAATTATAGAGGGTAGTAGCGTAGGTCCCCAGGCGGAGGAGTACCAAGGGGTGGTTGTCAGGCCCCCAGCGTGAGGGCCCCCTACAGGAGCTGTGGTCTGTCTGTCCCGGGAGGTCCAGTATTGGACCGAGGTTCTCTGCTGGGCAGCTGGCACTAACCAATACTTCTCCCTGGATAGACACTCCTCCTCCTCTCCCTCTTTCTCCCCCTCACTCACCATTTCTCTCTCCCTTACTCACACATTTACTCTCTAAATTACTCACTTACAAACACACTGACTTACAGGAATCACAGATACACTCCTTTAAAAACACACTTACTGTCCCCGTCTTTTTCTGTCTGTCTGTCTGTCTGTCTGTCTATGTCCCCTCCTCCCTTCCCTCAGCCCTCGCGCCAAGTACCAGACGCCACGCCCTTGACCTGAGCTACAAATAAGATTACTCATGTAACCTTCACTTTAAAACTCGTCTCTTAGCATCTGGCGCTCTCTCTCCTTCCTGTAGTAGTTTAAAGGTTGAGGCATAATTCCCAAAATAATCGAGAATTATTACTGTCATCTACGCCTTGGTTGGTTGAAAGCATAATTCATCGTGCCAGCTTGGGGAGAGTTCACGCCCACCTCGGCAGGCCTGAGAGCATAATAGTTGTCGAGAGAGATATTAACATTGATGTGTTGGACTTTTCAGGGGTAATTTTTTTTTAGTATGTGGTTGTCTATGGTTAGTTGACTGGATGGTTGCTTGTAGTTGACTAAATGGTTGACTAAAGTTGGCTAATTGGTTGACTATATTTAACTATGGTTGACGAGATGATTGCCTGTAGTTGAATGAAGTTGGCTAAAGGGTTGACTATATTTAACTACGATTGACTATAGTTAGTTGACTCGATGGTTACCTGTAGTTGACTAAAGTTGGCTAAATGGTTGACTATATATCAATACGGTTGACTATGGGTTATTTAACGGTTAACTATGTGACTATGGGTGATCATGGTTGACTGAGACGCACTACAGGTAATCATAGTTGCCTATAGTTGACTATGGTTAACTTTGGTTGAATCTGGATGACTTTGGTTGACTACAGTTGACTACGGTTAACTATGATTAACTATGGTTGACTACAGTTAACTATGGTTGAATATAGTTGACTACAGTTGACCATGACTGACTATGGTTAACTACAGCTAATTACGGTTGACTGCAGGTGATCATGGTTGACTCTGGTTGACTGTCTGGATGAATATATATAGCTACATGTACTTGACGTATTTATTCTTGTGTAACGAGGCTACTGAATCCCCTTTACATAAATAGTGAGTGTTCTTAATTTGTCTCTAATGACTGGGAACTAAAAAAAAAAAAGAGTTATGTAGAATCGATTTTTGTAGTACTGTTGCTCTTAATGAACTTCCTCCCCCAACTGCTGTAGATAATACAGTTATGTATAAAACAGGTTACAGCTGTAATAAATTTGTAACTTCCCATGTATTTGTTTTATTGAGTCCATTCAATGTGATGACCTAACCACCTATGAGTACGGTGTAATGTTATTTATTTATTTCTTCTTCTTTTAGTCCAGTGAGTACGATATCTTAACCCCTTGAGTACGATGACATTACCCTGGGTACAGTGAATTAGTCCACAGAGTACGATATCTTAACCCCTTGAGTACGATGACATTACCCTGGGTACAGTGAATTAGTCCACAGAGTACGATATCTTAACCCCTTGAGTACGATGACTCACCCAAGACAGGATGAATTAACCCCCCACAGACAGACAGACAGACAAAGTTCCCAGGAGTCTTAACCTCGAGCGTGAAAATATATCATGTCGTATTATCCAGGGGCGTGAGGGAGGGGGGCAGTGATCATATTAGCGGTAGGATAAAGATTGGTGTTGAGGGGAAGAAGGAAGAAAGAAGAGGAGAGAGAGAGAAGGAAAAAAGAGGGAGAGAGAGAAGGAAGAAAGAGGAAGAAGGAAGGAAGGGGAAGAAGTAGAAGAAAAAAAGAGAAAGAGAGAGAAGGAAAAAGACTCGAAATAAGTTAGAATGAGAAAAGAAAGACGAGAGAGAAGGAAGAAAGATAAACAGAGAAGGAAGGAGAAAAAGGGACAGGAAAAAGACAGAAAAGAACAGGAATAAAAAAAAACACTCAGACAGACAGACAGGCTTTTGCAATGGCCTTCGTATATGATCTGCAGGAAATATTAATACGTTCCCAATACTGTCGATACCAGGAAGCAAAACTTACCGTGGGTCTTACGTCAGTCTGGATAAATTAAGAGCAACAACCGTGGATTCGGAGGTAGCTGACATCCTACACACCATCCTTACACCAGCTGACATCCTACACACCATCCTTACACCAGCTGACATCCTACACACCATCCTTACACCAGCTGACATCCTACACACCATCCTTACACCAGCTGACATCCTACACACCATCCCTGACAACACACCATCCTTACACCAGCTGACAACACATCCACACACCACCATACACCAGCTGACATCCCACACACCATCCTTACACCAGCTGACACCTCACACACCATCCTTACACCAGCTGACATCTACACACCATCCTTACCAGCTGACAAATCCTTACACCAGCTGACATCCCACTTACACCAGCTGACATCCCACACACCATCCTTACACCAGCTGACATACACACCATCCTACACATCACACCAGCTGACATCACACACCATACACCAGCTGACATCCTACACACCATCCCTACACAGCTACACCATTCTTACACCAGCTGACAACTACACACCATCCTTACCAGCTGACATCCCACACCATCCTTACACCAGCTGATCAACCACACACCATCCTTACACCAGCTGACCAACCCTACACCACCTTACACCAGCTGACATCCTCACACACCATCCCACACCAGCTGACATCCTACACACCATCCTTACACCAGCTGACATCCTACACACCATTCTACACCAGCTGACACCACCCACACACCATCCTTACACCAGCTGACATCCTACACACCATCCTTACACCAGCTGACATCCATACACCACCACCCATTCCTTACACCAGCTGACATCCTACACACCATCTTACACCAGCTGACATCCCACACACCATCCTTACACCAGCTGACATCCCACACACCTCCTTACACCAGCTGCCAGCTGACATCCTACACACCATTCCTTACACCAGCTGACATCCTACACACCATCCTTACACCAGCTGACACCCTTACACCACCTTACACCAGCTGACATCCCCACACACCATCCCACACCAGCTGACATCCTACACACCACACCCACCAGCTGACATCCATACTGCAGCCACCTACACACCATCCCACCAGCTGACAACCCACACACCATCCTTACACCAGCTGACAATCCTTACACCAGCTGACACCTACACCACCTCCTTACACCAGCTGACACCTACACACCATCCTTACACCAGCTGAACCTACACACCATCCTTACACCAGCTGACATCTACACACCATCCTTACACCAGCTGACACCACACCATCCTTACACCAGCGACCATCCCACCAGCTGACATCCTACACACCATCCTTACACCAGCTGACAACCTTACACCTTACACCAGCTGACGACCTACACACCATCCTTATACCAGCTGACATCCTACACATCATCCTTACACCAGCTGACAACCTACACACCATCCTTACACCAGCTGACGACCTACACACCATCCTTACACCAGTTGACGACCTTACACCTTACACCAGCTGGACCCCCACCCCATGGACGGTGCATGAGAAGTAGAATTCACTACAACACATGCAGGAAGGGGTCGCCTGCCGCCTCACTGTCGCCTCCCAGACACCAACAAATCACTGACCCCCCCCCACCCCCTTCCTCCCCTGCCTGCCTGCCCTATGTGTATACAGCGGAACAAATAACAACAACAACAAAAATAACAATGAATACAGCTGCAGAGAAATAACAATAACAAGGACGAACACTTTCCCATAGATGAGGAATAAGTTTGAATAGTATTACACAGAGTCAACCACATCATAACACACACACACACAGGCCTCGTACCGTTCACTTCACCAAGTCTGTAGTAACAATGAAATTAATACTCACTGCACACAACTTGAGGCCATCTCTTACCATTTTAATTTCTTTTTGTCAACAAAGACTTGACCCGCTGTCTCGAATTGTAATCCTTGGTCAAACCTGAGAATTATTTTCCTTGAGAATCAATGTGTGTGTGTGTGTGTGTGTGTGTGTGTGTGTGTGTGTGTGTGTGTGTGTGTGTTCTGAATAATAAAACATGAAAAAAAAACGTGATCTGATTGTATACATCCTTGAGACAGACATTACAACACACTGGCCAAGGATAACATCTAAGAACAGAACCAATCAGATAACGCCATGCTATTTGTTACGTGAGAGTTTTAACCAATCACAGCCAAGCTTATGAACTCTTCCTGCTTCCCCCGCTGACAACAGACAAATAGGGAGGTGAACTTGCTGACCCCCAGTGCTTGGCCAATTGGTAACACAAACCACCTTTCTGTGCCATTTACATTTGTGTGATTAGGGTTAAGTGGTTCTCCGCCAGGCACAACAAGGGTAATTAGCATGAGGAGGAGGTTTATATGAGACACGAGTCAAACAGCTCATTGAGGGGAAGAGAGCGCAGGAGGTAAGGCAGACAATGAGGACTGTGAAGGTAGGTGTGGGTGTGTGTGAAGGTGTGTGTGTGTGAAGGTGTGTGTGTGAAGGTGTGTGTGTGAAGGTGTGTGTGTGTGTGTGTGTGTGTGTGAGTGTGTGTGTGTGTGTGTGTGTGTGCGTGTGTGTGTGTGTGTGTGTGTGGCAGCAGCTGGGAGAGAAATCATTACTCACTCTCTCGCGCCGCCTCCCTCAACTCCCCTCCCCTCTCCCGCCCCAGCTACCTACGTCCCCAACACACACACATACACTTTACAGACCAAATTTTCAAGATATAATTAAAAGTCGTCTCTTCGTGTCACATAGTAAAAGAGGTCTCTCAACCCCAGCAGCTGAAGTATACCAAAGACAACAGGAGGTAAAAGCAACAACTCTCTCTCTCTCTCTCTCTCTCTCTCTCTCTCTCTCTCTCTCTCTCTCTCTCTCATCACCACACACAACCAAACCCTCACATTAAAAACGGCACAAAAAATGCAATAAGTAAAGAGACGAATCCCACTTCAAAGGGGATACTGTTTGTGAGCTTCAACACCGTGACAAGAGAAGATTAACACCGTGAATGAGAGGGCGACTTACACACACACACAAGCTGAAAAAAAGGATGATTGGCATGCCTTCCTCACAGAGACATACCGTAATATAAACATGACAATCTCGGCTACTCTCTCTCTCTCTCTCTCTCTCAACTGTGTGCCAAACTAAACCTGAATCTTTAATGTGACCACCTAATGTAACCCTGATGTGACCTCTGTGACCCCATTGTGACACTTTGTGACCCTACTGTGACCCCTTTTTGTGATTATGTGACTCCTCAGTTGACGCTCTACACACACACACACACACACACACACACACACACACACACAAACTATTAACATAACCTATACACACATACGGTAAGTCTTCACAAAAACACAGTACCGTGTCAACTTAACTCCTCAAATGACCCCCTGAAGATAATGCAAAGATTACACACCGTGAAGAAACATGCCAAGGTATTGAAACTAGACAGCGGCAGTGTCAGAAGTCGCAGTGCTAAGATATTCAATTCAAGTCACGAACCACACACAGGCCAACCCCTCCCCCACCCCCGCCAGACCCCATGAGTCAGAACAGAACAGAACAGCCTCATATTGTGTATTGCAGACGCGTGGAACAGCTTACCCAAGTAGGTGGTCACGTCGCAGAGCATGACGACCTCTTGACACGTCTGGACAAACAAGGAGGAGACCCAAAGTGTCATTTGCAACGACAGAGTTCTAAAACATAGTGTGTTGTCACGTCACTAACCTAACCTAACCCAACCTTGATGCACGCTACTCTTGTGAAGGGAGATGAGGATATTTATGCGTGCGTGTGTGTGTGTGTGTGTGTGTGTGTGTAGAAGCCCATCACCACGACTGACACAAGAGCCAAGTAGCGGGTGAGAGGTAAATATTGGTAAGGCTATACAAGATTCTAAGACGAGTTAAATTTCCTTGAAGTTTAATATGATCTAATAACATCAACTGTCATTAAATTTACTGAACCTATTTAAAACTTAATAGCCTAAAGTAATTAATTATAGATAGGATACACATCTACCAAGACAAAAAATAACCTTACATGTTATTTATCGACTATAATAAAAACAACGAATATCTATAATGATTTGAGGTTTAAGATAAAGAATGGATCAGATAATTTATGGTCATCCTGTATAATATAAAAGTCTGTGGTATTAAGTTGGTATATGGTATTTACAGTCCCTCATCACATAACACCAACCCCACCTCACACGTAAGAGTCTCAAAGCTACACTCGCGTGGTAGTCGTCCAGTGTAGTGAAAGGGTAAACGTGTTATGCCACGGGAAATAATCATGCTGGGAGGATGGTAAGTGTCACATGAGAAAAGTTGTGCTGAATTAAAATGGTCTTGAGTTACATACATACATACATACATACATACATACATACATACATACATACATACATACATACACACAGACAAACACACATATTCTTTAGTGGCAGGAGAGAAAACACAGAAGTGAGATGCCGCAAAAAAAAAACACTTGTCTAGGGAACTTGGTGAGTGGTGAGGGTTGGATCACTCAGCCATACACCAATGGGTAGAGCGGAGTAGTGTGACGTCAAGACTCTAGGGTTTGGTCATGTCCAATAGGTGGAGTAGAGTAGTATGACGTCACCGACAAAGGGGTGAGTAAGGTCCAAGGGCTAAAAGCATAGTGTGACGTCAGAGTCCAGGATTTTGGGTCATGTCCAATAGGAAGAGTAGACAACTATGGCTTCAACTCAGAGATCAACTAAATGGGACAACATCACATCTATGATCCACCTTATGCCTTCCACCATGCTCCACCATGCTCCACCTTATGCCTCCCACTTTGCTCCACCTAATCCCCTCCACTATACTTCACCACGCTCCCCTCACCAAACTCCACCTTATCCCTTCCACTATGCTCCACCTCATCTCCACCTCCACTATGCTCCCACAGGCCCACCCCAGCCACCCTTCCTGCCAACCGCGGCGTCACATTAAGAGGGACGCCGGGATTTGTGTGTTCAACCTTTTTACACATCAAGCCATTAGGGAGAGCTGACGATGCCTGGTGAGGGGTCCAGGGGAGGGGGTGAGAGTCCAGGGGAGGGGGTGAGAGTCCAGGGGAAAGGGTGAGGGTTCGAGGAAAGGTGAGGGATCCAGGAAGGAAGAGGGGTCGAGGGAAGGGGTGAGGGTCTGAGGGAAGGGGTGAGGGTCCAGGGAAAGGTGAGGGTCCAGGGAAGGTGAGGGTCCAGGGAAGGGGTGAGGGGTCCAGGGAAGGGGGTGAGGGGTCCAGGGGAAGGCTGAGGGCCGAGGGAAGGGGGGAGGGTCGAGGAAGGGGTAGGCCCGGGAAAGGGGTGAGGTCCAGGGGAAGGGGTGAGGGTCCAGGGGAAGGTGAGGGGTCCAGGGAAGGTGAGGAGGGGTCCAGGGGAAGGTGAGGGGTCGTGAGGGAAGTGGGTGAGGGTCCAGGGGAAGGTGAGGGTCCAGGGAAGGGGTGAGGCCGAGGGGAAGGGGTGAGGGTTCGAGGGAAGGGGTGAGGGTCGAGGGAAGGGGTGAGGGGTCCAGGGGAAGGTTGAGGCCGAGGAAGGGTGAGGGGTCCAGGGAAGGGGTGAGGGTCCAGGGAAGGTGAGGCCCAGGGGAAGGGTGAGGGGTCTAGGGAAGGGGTGAGGGTCCAGGGGAGGTGAGGGTGGTTGAGGAGAAGAAATGGACTTATAAGTTTCATACATTGAACAAAAATAAAAAGACTCATCAGACAGTCATATCTTCTCAAATAGTGGGTTTATTTTTATTCAAACAGCTACAATAAGCTTCCCTTACTCATAAACAACCCATTAACTCATAAAAAGTCAACTTATAAACAATTCACCAACTCATAAACAATCACCGTTAAAGGAAGGGCATACAACGAAGGAATGACGTCATCGAGATATCCTTGTTTGTAAACAATGGTGGCGATGTCCTCCAAAATGAATGAAGGTCATGTGTGTGTGTGTGTGTGTGTGCGTGTGCGTGTGCGTGTGCGTGTGTGTGTGTGTGTGTCTGTGTGTGTGTGTGTGTGTGTGTGTGTGGGTGTGTGTGTGTGTCCCGAGGCTTGTATTTTGTGTTGTTTATGTAGGATGAGAGTGTACAGGAACCACAGAGAGCTGCCCACTGAAACAATCCAACCTGAAATATTTACGTGCCAACCTCCGGTAATCAGTCGCGTGGTTCTGACGTAACGTAATCACAGGTATAGGTTGAGACGGTGTTGTCATATTTCACAGCACCCTCCCTTCTCTTACGGTATTGTCAACCAGTTTGGGATTTTACGACAGGACCGGGTAGGTAATGTGACTCTCCCTTCATACTGGATCTTACATGCTACAGTGAGGACAAGTGTGACTCTCTCAACACTGGCAGGTCTCTCTCTCTCTCTCTCTCTCTCTCTCTCTCTCTCTCTCTCTCTCCCTCCCCATGAGAAACGTGTACCGACGGTGCTGCCCCTTGGACCAGCTTACTAAAATCCCAAGGTACTGTTACTCCCGCGAGATGAACGCTATCCAAAGGTGACCTGCCTGTACTCTTGTCTCTGAATTATTGACATGAATAAATATACAAGCCAAGTCTTCTCACCATCAAGCAACAGCCAGTCTACGTGTTCAAAGTAGCTATACTCCCCTGTGTATCCCTGCAACTAACTTAAAAGAGAGAGAGAGAGAGAGAGAGAGAGAGAGAGAGAGAGAGAGAGAGAGAGAGAGAGAGCACCAGGTAACAACAACAAAGCGTGATACGACCAGTTCACACCTGTGGCGCCTATCATCCAGGTGAGTGAGTGAGTGAGTGAGTGAGTGAGTATGTATTTATGTATGTGTGCGAGAGACACATCTACTCCTCTACTAAACAACAACAAGGCGTAGTGTAGTGTTAATACGCCCAGCTTCACGCCTCTTGTATCGGTCGTCCCTACACCTGCCGCGTTAGGGTGTTGTTATACAGCATCTCTCTGCAGCAACACAAGACTATACAACCCGCTAGGATATTTCTTCTCGGGACGGACGTGTTCAGTATTCTGGGAAGTAGGGATTCACCTCACCTTCACCTTGTTTTGCTGGCTTAAAGGTCTAGGAGGAAGGGGGAGGAGGAGGGGAAGGGGGAGGGGAAGGGAGAAGAGGAAGAGAGGGAGGAGGAGGGGGATGAGGAGGAGGAGCAGTAGGAGATGGAGGAAAGGGGAAGGAAATGAAGGAAAGAGATGGCCGAGAAAGCAGGAGGAAAAGGTAGAAGGAAGAAAAAGAAGGAAGAAAATCACATACTTTTACTCAACATGATATAGGTCAGAGGTCAAGGTCACAGTAATGTTGAGAAATTACCCCGACCAGTCACTTGTTTCAGGGGAGCACCAGACCATTTCACTCGCCTCTTGTTTCCGCCTCACGTTATTCCCCGGGAGGAAACACACGCACACACACACACACACACACACACACAGACGGGATCAAATCATCATACTAATTGGTTCGCTAACTCCCAATAGACTTCTCGAGTACTAACGCTAGTCTACATGGTAATTGGGAGTGGGGGGGAGAGAAAGGTGAGGGAGGGGGGAAGGAAGGGTGAGGTAGGGGGAAGGGGAAGGGGTGAGGGAGCGTGGAGGGTGAGGGGAGGGGTGAGGGGTGGAGGGAGGGGGAGGGAGGGTGAGGGTGAGGGACGGTGAAGGAGGGATGAGGGGCGGGGGGGGTGGTGGTGAGAGACGAGAATCAGTGTCCCTCAGCCATGATTAAAGAACGATGGTGAAGGCAACGCCGTCAATAGTCCTCGGGTTCACATGAAGGATGGCAAGAGGTGGGACGAGAACGCTACGATACCATAATATTGTAGCTACTTCGTTCAGAGTGTAACTCTCTCTCTCTCTCTCTCCAAACCTCGCCAGAGTGGCCAGCAAGGGGGAATTACCGTGAGAGGTATAGAGGGGAAGACTCCCTGATAAATGTTGAATGTAAGTCACCAGAAACGGATATATCTGAAGATTTAGAGAAGAGGAGGAGGG
>NW_024732238.1:5280187-5537687 GCF_018991925.1 Homarus americanus
CTGAACCCCCAGTTATGACGCCTTTCAAGACCACCCTATGATTACCCTGATAGATGTTGCTCTTGTTAGGACTGACACTGATAACACTCACATAAAAAAACCTCCACTTGATGATGACAGAATAATAGTAACCCCTGATGACCTGTCCAAATACCCAACTGAAAATTCATGAGCCATTACTCGAACAATTTTAAAGGCGGAAATTACTACAATAAACCCCACTTGTGATGCAAGACTCATTCCACTCACTCGCTTTCTTCCCTGTCCACAACGGGCGTAATAATGTGTAAATGGTCACTGTTATGTCTCACCTCAGGATGTAATGTAATAAATCAACTCTTGGTTATGAAAATACAGAAATGACGCGGTGTAAGCTTGACTTTCCATAATATTTACTGTACTCCCGCGCGGGTCAGGATAGCGTGATGGTTAAAATTAATATGTACGGGTAACACAAGATATTTTTAACACGAAAATAATTTCTGACAAAAACAATATGATAAGGACTTTTTACACAGACACACACACACACACACACACACACACACACACACACACACACACACACACACACACACACACACACACACACACACACATATACATATGATAAGGCATCCCATGTATTTGAGTGAAAAATAAAACACACAAAATGTCAAAAGACAGATAGTGAGATAACGTACAGCTACTGAAGCTGAAAGAGAGACTGTGAGAGTTGGCACACTTGTGATGGTTGATACCCGTCCCCCCACACACACTACATACATACATACATACATACATACATACATACATACATACATACATACATACATACATACATACATACATACTTACATACATACACGCACACACACACACTTCTTGCCATATTCTGAGGAGGAGTTAAAAGGTCAAGATCGCCCGGTGAGTCACTCTGGGTCTGGTCTCATCTCTAACGGGGTGGAGGACTCGATAAAGTGTTCTCTGGTCGGGTCCTGGCTCCAGGTAAGACCCCCATCATGTACAAATGTTTAATCTACAAGGCCTTCAGTCACTGCATAAACCTGGATCAAACTTAACCTACCCTACCATAGTACCCTACCCTGTCCTACCCTACCATAGTACCCTACCCTGTCCTACCCTACCCTAAAGTAACCTACCCTACCATAGTAACCTACCATGTCCTACCCTACCATAGTACCCTACCCTTGATCAAACTTAACCAACCCTACCATAACCAACCCTACCCTAACCAACCTTACCCTAACCTACCCTAACCTAATCTAACCTACCCTAACCTACCCTAACCTAATCTAACCCACCCTACCCTAACCAAACCAACCCTACCCTAACCCTAACCTAACCAACCCTACCCTAACCAAACTTACCCTAACCTACCCTAACCTAACCTAACCTACCCTAACCTAACCTACCCTAACCTAACCTACCCTACCCTAACTTAACCTACCCTACCCTTACCTAACCTAATTCAATCTGACCCGTGTTATTTTAACTTCACTTGACATAATCTAACTCCACTTGATTTACTTTGACTCCAGTTAATTTGATCTGACCAAACCTATCTTAGCCTAACTTAATTTAACCTCACTTAACCTAACCTAACTCAAGCTAACTCATATCCTAACCTGAACAGAAGACAATATTAACCCGGTACAAAACATGTATAGTTTTATATATGATTTGTCTACATGTGTGTGTGTGTGTGTGTGTGTGTGTGTGTGTGTGTGTGTGTTTTGGTGAAATTTCCTCTAGATATGGATGTTTGTATACATTGGGTGTCTGTATCTGCTTTGCCTTAGCTCAAGCACGTGTTCGTATACTCCCTTGGCTGTCTGTGCTGTGTATCTGGCTCTTGTCAGTGTGTGTGTGTGTTGTGAGCGGTAACAGACGGGGTTGCCGACGAAAGTTCTCTTCACCCTGACTCTCAGCTGTCGCTCTCACTCACTCTATTGATTTTGTTCCCTCTCTTCTCTCTCCTCTTCTTTCTCTCACTGACATACACTCTCTCTCCTTCTCTCCATCCCTCTCTCACACACCCTCTCTCTCACACACACACACTCTCCTCCTAGCTATCCCTCTCACCCTCTCTCATTATTCTCTCTCATTATCCATCCGTAAACTATCTATCTATCGCTGTCCTAACGATTCAGTCAAGCCTATGGGACCCACGTTCACTTGAGAGCTGCTTTATTAACACTCTCCCTTCCTCTTTCCTCCCACCCCACCACCCCCTCCTCTTCTTTCTTCCGCCTCTTCCTCTCTCCCTTTCTTTTTCATTTCTCCCCTCCCCTTCCCCTTTCACCGCCCCCCTTTCTCCCTATCCCCCACTCTCCCCTACCCTCCCTAAATGCTCGCACAGATAGATTAAAAAAATATTCTCCCTTTTTTCACCTCCTCCCTTTAGCAAGCTTTATTTTTTAACCCCAGTTTTTATCTCCTGCATTCCTCTACCTCACGTTCACCACACTTGTGCCTCCTCCTCTTCCTCCTCCCTCATTCATACTATTTTACCTCTTTTTTGTATATCTCCTCCTTTCATTTTCATTCAGTTTCTATCATATTCTTTCATATTTCATTCAGTTTTATCAGCTCTTCATTTTTTCATTCGATTTATATCACCATTCTTTTTTTTTCATTCAGGCGCTCATAATCCAACAATTATCTAAACACACATCACATGAAGTTGCACAACAACGACTGCAATTAAGACACTGAAACACACATACGTACGTTACTAAAATACGTGAACCAAGCATTTAACAGCCATTTAACAGCATGCATGTAATTAAAAACCTTATTACGATCGAGCATTTTTACTATGCTTTTTCTCTCTCTCTCAAAATCTGGGACAATGACGTAATTAAAACCAGGTAAAATGATAGTTTTTCAATTGATTACTCAGCCAGCGAAATAAAGTTCTTCCGCTTTTTACCGTCATTCTGTCATGCCGTGTGCTAATTCACTCATTTAATGGCGTTGGGTGATCCTGGTTGTGAAAAGGCGCTTTGACGTATACTGAACGCTTCCATTCTGACTCTAGCAACACGTGACTATGATATTGAGAATTTCTTTGGGATTATCTATTAAATGAGGTATTTAGAGTAGAAACGAGGACCCATGAAACGCTTGAGGGGTTGTCTGTATTAGAATTTGGAGTTCAGTGTTGACATGAACGATAAGACGCTGATCTGTGCCAGCCTGAGTCGAGAATTAAGATATTAATCCCCTGAAGCGATCTACTCAGCTAAATTAAAACAACGCCACAAACGATCAGCAGTGTAGATAACTAATTAAAATAAATTAAATAGACATGTAAAGTAGATACATTTTTTACTTACCCTCATATGATACATTTATAAAAAAAAATGATTATTCACCGGAGATTATAAATAATGTGTCATTCTCGCTCCGTCTGTAAACCCCTAAAAATAAGGTAACTCACTGTACGACAATAACAAAGGAGTACAGTCACTCAAAAAATTATCTATACAAAATCGTGTTGAAACAATATGCCACAACGGACGAAGGATTTGGACACCCCTATCGAGACAACAGGAGTCGTTCATCGATCACCCTAAGTAGTGATCGTTCTTTGAGTGACTGTACATTCTCAGGGTCATGGGTGTTGAAAATGGCCTCCGTCCTGATCTCTTGATGAACACTGGTAGGCTATACACAAAAAATAGAGTCACTTACCTAATCTTAAGTCAGAGAAGGTATTCAAATGGCCATCGTCCTCAAAGATGCAGATGTGGGGCACCTGATAAAGAAAACACTATATTAGGTAAATGGTAACTATCACCATCAATTCACTATCATTTAATAACAAGATATATGGTTTTAAAATATCCTTATCTTATTTTGAATCAATACACAGAGGCCGGCAGGTATATAATGCTGTTAATATTCATAGTACAATAAATTTATGTTCAGTGGGAAAGGTGATGCGTTTTATTAACTAAATGATCAATCTGTATACTACCCGAGTCCATTTATATAGAGTATGAGCACAAGTGAGGCACGGTGTCAGTAACTAAAACATGTTGACATTTTCCTCTATGATTTAAACAGTGACGTAATAATAATAATATGCACTACAATAAAGTTTTGTTTACCTTTAATGGAATTAAAAGTGCATACTTCCACAGCTAGTTAAAAGCCATTCTATATAACTAACAGCTTACAATGAACTCTGTAGTGCTTCTGTACTCGTTAAAGTATTATGTTCAACGTAACAATGTATAATGAACGCATTTAATGTATCATTCATTATCTACCAACTTATCACCATAAAAAAAATGTAAGTGATGTTAGATTAGGTTAAGCAGGATGCTGCGTTACTGTACCTCACCTGAGTGACCGGAGCAGCAGGTGGTGGTCAGAGGAAGCCAGACGAGGCAATCTGAGGACCCCCTGGTTAGTTGAGCTCTCCTATCCGCATTCTAGGAAAAAAATAAAGTTACGAATGTTTGAGAATGATGAGGAACTTGTTGACGAGGTATTAAAGGGACGGAGAGGTAATGGTAACGAAGCTGGCTCTCCAGGGACTGTATAAGGGAAAAAGTGTTGACTGGCTGGTGACAGTAAAAAATTAATTGGCTGCAGCTCAAATGGATCCCGTTCACTAAGGATCCCAACCTAGTCTAACCTAACCTATGCTATACTAACTTAAGGTAACCAAAACAAACGTAACCTAACCTATCCCATCCTACCCTAACCCTTCCTAACTCAGCAATTAGCAATGAAAGTTATTAAGACAGTAATCGTATATATATGAAGCCTGGCGAGCGAGCATGAGTGGGAAACCTGTGGCCAGGCAGTTTGGCGGGCGTGGAGAGGCGGTTTTGGCGGGCGTGGAGAGGCAATATGGTGGGCGTGAATTGGTCGTCTACAGCTCTACGCCACGAGAGATGAGCACTGGCCGGGTATGTGTACTCAGCAGTTACACGTCCACTATCTATAGAGTCTGGACTATACCGCCGGCCCTGGCTCTATCTGCTTTAGTCTCCCACTTCCCTCTGTATTTTACCACCACTACCCCCTATTACCATTACCATCACCCCTACTACCACTACTACCACTCTCACCACCCCCACTACTATCATCACTACCAACCTTACCGCCACTATTACCACCAACATCACCCCCCCACCACCATTACCACCCCCACCACCACCACCACCACTATTACACCCCCCACCACAACACCATCGCCACTACCACTGGAAAGAGAGTATGTTTGTGGTTACTGTCTCTAATGCTCTGCTATGTCTCTTTTGTTTTCATCATACAACTCCTTTTTTTTTCCACTTTCATGGCGGAGATATACAGGAGTACGTATGTGTCTGTTGATAAGCAAGATTTCCTCAACAATATCACTTTACATATCACTTTTGGGGGACTTCATACCATCATTCTAAACACCCCCAATAATCACACACACGTTTTGTCTTTTGAAATTTTCGAAAACGTCAAAAATACATAAAAAAAAGGCCATACATTTCAAACACAGTCCCACACACAAACCCTGTCATTATTCGCTTACCTACACGCCCTGTTAACTACACAAAAGCACACGCCATTTCGACTATAACTACACGTACGCGCCCCACCAAGCACAAACGAACGTCCCTGTCATCCCCACGCCCTGCCGAGTTGAAAACCATCCCGCCTCGCTAATCACAATCGCACACGCCCACGCCCCGTCAACCACACGCCCATTTACAAACGAGGCGCCTTAAAAAAACTAATCAACCCCGCGATGCAGTATCCCTATCATTTAATAAATTAAAACATTAACCGTTATAGCCGTTAAAACTGCTTGTAGCCGTTGGGAAAGCTGCACTTTTTTCCCTCGATGAAGTTCTTTGACCGTAAATTCTCGAATGCCACCTCTTCCTCTTCCAAAGATCCCTCTGTCAGATATCTTCCCTTCTCAATATTTCTTCGCCTTTCTCTCTATCATTCCTTTCAATAGAGCTTTCATACATTTCCAAGAATCGTCGTCTCCTTGAAGGCCACTCTCACCCAGATCTTTCACCCTATAGTCAATCATCCCAAGGTTATTACCCAGTGTTTTATTATTATTATTATTATTATTATTATTATTATTATTATTATTATTTTATATATATATATACTGTATATATATATATATATATATATATATATATATATATATATATATATATATATATATATACAGTATATGTGTGGCATCTTGACCCTTTCTCTCTATCTCTCTCTCATCTCTTTACAGCTCAATGGGTCTCTCATCCCTACAACCTCTCTCTCTCCTTCTCCTCCCAAAGATAATTTTCATAATACTTCGCCAACAAACATTCTCTTCAACAAAACTTACTCCGCAACAGTCCTCCAACACCACCTACACCCCACCACTTCTCCAACACGACCCCACCTCGCTAGAAACAACCATCAGCTGACAGTGTTGTTAACGAAGTTGGTCGACTTTACCCGCCGACTTGCTCTCCTTATTAGACCTGGCAGACAGTGTTGTGGGAATTGGCGATAAAGATATACTATATAAAGGAGGAGAGGAGGAGGGGAAAGAGAGGAGGAGGAAGAAGAGGATGCGAGACGCGGGGGGGACGTGAGAGAGGGAACGAAAGGGGAGTAAAAAGGGTGAAGAAAACGAAGGGGAGAGAGAGGGACTCACGACACAGTACAAAGAAGCGTAAGTCTATATTATGTATGATGGCCGCTCCGTGGACGCTAGAAGCCTTCCCCCTTCCTCCTCCACCACGACTCACCCCCACCCACCGAGAGTAAGAGAAGAGGAGAGGAAAGGAGAGAGAAATAAACAATAGAGAAGTAAAGAAACTGAATGAAAGAGAAAGAGACAAAAACAGAGGAACAAAGGGGAGAGAGAGAGGGAGAGTTAAAGAAGGATAAAGCAAGCACTTCTAATCCATATAAGCCAACTACTGTACATATAATATCAACTTGGCAAAGATTGTTCCAGGACACACACACACACACACACACACCTAAATCAGGATAATGGATTTTTCACGCCACTTACCTCCGGCTTCTGTTTAAGGCCGCTGGATCATGCGCACATTATCCATTTGGTTATACACACAAGACACCAACTACCATCCACCTATCCGAGAGTCTATAGTTAATCCAGTATAAACTTGTCTACAATAACTACCAAAAAACGTCTAATGCCCCCAGGACGGACGGACGGACGCACGCGCACACTTACATGTTCTCCTCTCTTCAGGATTCTCTCACTATGGTATCTTTGAGTCTAACCCAAGCCAGCCAGACCATCCACCCCACACCACCACCCCGCTGTCCCAAGGCAATGTGTGCCCTCTGATATAGGAGCCTGGAGTGTAGTGCATTGGGATTAATGATGAGTGATGGTATGTATTCTCGGTAAGGAGAAAGTGAGGGGATGAAGGGAGGAAGGGAAGGAGGAGGGAGGGGAAAGGAGGGAAGTAAGGAGGAAGAGTGGTGGAGAGAGTAAGTTGGATGGAGGTAGGGAGGGGGGAGTTGGAGGGAAGAAGTGATGGAAAGGAAAGAAGGAGAAACGAAGGAGTGAGAAAAATACAACTAAAAAAAACAGTGAAAGTGAGTTTATACAGACAGACTGAGACGAAAACATGACCTTTCTTACATACAAAAACACCCTCAAATAGCACAAATATACAGACAAGAGCCAGAAATAAATTACAACGGACACACACACACACACACACACACACACAGAATGGTTGCCCCTCGTGTAACGAGGATGGCCGGCCCAAAGGCCACCTAGAAGTGAATTTGTTTAAGGTGTAGAAGCTGTCGCCAACACAACAACCACACCCTAAGTTAACGAGCTGCATGACCCAGTGTCAAGGAATAGTCCGAGAAGACCGGACAACTCACCAACTACACTAGCTAACCATTACCCCGGAATACGATCCGCAAATCGATTAACTTCCAGGATCTCAATTACTGCTGGGTAGACAGAGTAAAATGGCGTAAAGAAACTTGCCCATAGTTGAACCCTGCCGGGGATCAAACCTGGGTCCGCTCGCTTGCCAGGCAAGCATGCTGACCACTACGCCACAAGTTACACACACAAGTCCTCACTCATACGTACTAACTATAACACACACAGACCCTCACAAACACACATACTCACAAACACACAGAGACCCTCACACACACACACACACACACACACACGCCTTCACAAACACACACGCTCACACCATCAAACCAGCCAGCTTTAAACTTTATAAATATAGAATAGGTGGCCCGGTGAGCTCCAGGATAATGAAACGTTAAGCCTGTGCCGCAAGTGGATGGAGTTTTGGCCCAAAGTGGATGGGTTTTATCCTCAACTGGATGGTTTTTAAAGTCCCACCTTCATCCTACCTCAGTATTATTCTTTATTTCCTTCAATTTATTCATATTCACCGATGATATATTAAAAGCCTCATCCTTTGTCTTCCTGCGACACACCCCACCTCTCCACCCTTGCCTGCCACACTGCCCATGGGGACCTTTTATAAATTCCGAGGACAAATTCCCGAGGATCCTCACGTTACATCTCTCCCACCTAACTGGAGACAAAAGAACGCCTATGCTTACGCTCGAACCTCCGTGTTATTCTGAATGTTTTCCTTGTGCCGTGGTTGAAGAGAGGAGGATGCTGGTTATAGGTCCTCTCTCACGTCAACCAGAGGAGGAAAATACAGGGCGATAGAAAAAGAACACCCTTATTTTAATATATGTCCCATTAAAAATCTGGGTATTCTTTTTTTTTTTTTGATGACCCTGCATAACGATCGAGTCCTGGAGAATATTGTCCCTGTTCTCCCGGTAATAATGCAATTAACTTCCATTCTGGCTGCTGGTAATGAATCCGGGAGTTTTACCTATTACATTATCAAAGGCTGTTATGATTAAAGGTGTGCGACCAGGGGAGTAACACTGTAGTGAAGGTAAGGTACTGTTATCGTATATGCGTGTGTAAACATTTTTTACATAGGAAGAGCAATAGTACGTTTACTCCAGGATAAAAAGATCATATAACACTAAGCTACACATGGCAGCACTACGAGGGACCTGTTCGCTAATAGCACCAGAGATGCTTGGTAAAAGGCTGCGTTTGCCTATCAGCAGAAACTCTTAAAAAACGCGAATTTCATTACCAAGAACAATTACACAAAACAATATAAAATACCCAGACTCCCACCAACACATTTTATTATTCTTTTCAACCCGAAACGTTGTATTTATTAGGGGCCTCACAGGTGTACTTATTTACTACAAGGTAAAAATGAAAATGGGTTTCATAAGCATGATTGCCCCTTTGGGACAATGTGGATACATCACACTATATTAAGCCTTCGATACGTAAAGAGCAGCCTGGCCAGCACGACACTCACCCGCCTATGGGGACAACTTTCTCTTACTAATTATTCAAAATCGTGATGTAAGGTACTGCAGTAGTTCCCTCAACTAATCTAAAGTTTGGGGATGTGTTTTCGTCATCATTACCAAACCCTCTGACTATGATTTTTAACTTCTTTCAAACATTAAAATTAACTAAACATATATTAATTTCCAATAACAATAATATTAAGAATACAGTAAAGCACAGTTCAAGATCCTATCGTTTTCCCCCAAAAAACTGCCAATATTGAAGGGAGGGAGACAGAGTTCAGGGGACAACTCAAATAATCCACTATGCAAACAGGGGCTCCAGTAAATCCATTTTTACCTTGGCTGTGGAGGAGGCGGCCAGTGTTCCAATATTCTCTCGGTCCCCAGATCGTTCAGTCTCACTCACTGATACTCGCACCATAAAAGACTGCCACTTTAAGGCAGATCGTTCGTTTGATGCAGCTAACTTGTGAGGTGGAAGGGAGCCCAAGGCAGTGCTGATGGTTCGAGCTGACGGTGTTTCTGTAAATGCAGCACTTTGTCTTGAAAGCATCTAATTTGTTATCATCAACTTCATATATTAAAACAACAGTGTATTATCATTTATACTGAATCATCTGACCTCAATATTAAACAATAAGTGGTTGCTTCACCTAATAACGAACCACAGGTCGTTGCATGTTTCCCTGTTGGGCGCTATAAACGCTTTCATATTAGTCACCGTGAATATTATTCTCGTGGTTTTATTATAAACAGATTGCGATGAATTCATGACATTTAACAGATTTCGTCATTAAATGATCCTATCACTGCTGCTGGCCCACTGCAAAAGGTCAAATATACCTACTGTGTTAGCTCTTCAAGGGTGACGCTAATGGAACTGATGCACAGAGAGGAAGTATTTTATCTTTTTCCAGTCACCGAGAATTTTTAGAATGTCATAGCGCGTCATAGAGTGTAACAAGCTTGGCGATGGAAGAGCTTGATGAGCACTGAATACAACAGTGACGTGTATATCGATGAAAAGGTTACAGCACATTGGGACACATTGGTGGCACAACCTCGACATATAGCGTCTCCAGCACCAGCTAGTGCGACAACGCTTCCCAACCGACACGCTTAAGTGGGGGTGCTGCCTGGGTCGGCCTCCTGAGTGCTTCCATCATTGTGGGGGCAGCTGCAGGATGAAGGCAACGATTGTACCCAAACGCCAAACATTCAATACCGGTGTCAGTTCCTCGCAGATAAAGGTTAAGTTATGTGCGATGATTCTGTTGCACCATATGTAAATAAATCTTAACTTAATTATTTTTATACATTAACCAACTTTTCGGTGAATCACGATTTTCCTCTTGCCGTCACTTATCGTTTATCACACTGGATTGGGAACATCATTCAGTCTTTCTGGCGTGAAGGTGTTTTAATTTCTTTTTTTTTGTTCTAAAGTAACATTGCTTCTCTGCGCGATGTTCCCGTCTCACATAATTACCAGTGACTCAATCACCTATCTCTCTCCTTATCCGCGATGTTATACAACCAAACCTTAGTAATCTTGTTATGAACTATGAACAATTTATCACTTAGCTGGAACCAAACCGTTGATTAAACACATTGCTAGGAACATCTTCAATCAATCGCATGCGAACAGAAATAAACTATCTTCCTACTAGCATTCTATACCTGGCCAGAAATAGCGCAACAGCACAATGCCTCCTTATTATAAAACTCAGAATAATTAACAGTAGGAACGAACGCATCTTTGTGTTCTGAACTTAAAATAAAACGCCACAGTTGACAAAGACAACAGAGGATACTTTGTTTCGAGCATAAAACATCAGTCCATACGGAGAAACACACTGAACTTATATTTGTATATCTAATCATAAATAGCATCACAAAGCTTACATTATAATGAACGACAAAAAATGCCTTAATCAAGTCTAACTATTTAAAAGGTTAATACAAGTGCGCACTATAACTTACGGACGGTATGCCTCCTCCTAGGTGAATTAACGATTGAAGAATGAATCACAACCTTATGGTATGGAGAGACTTAGAAAGCTGGAGTACCGATTGCCTGTCTTTGATCTAGTTGAGTATCTGTTATTAGTAGTACGGTAGTAGTGGAAGTAAAGTTACAGGTGCAGTTTACAATAAAAGGGACATGAAAGACGTTAAGTACTCTACAGCACTACCTAGACACAGCCTACATTAACGTGAAATATTAAATGTTTGTAGTGACTATACAATCCCTACTAAAAATCTACCAAATGTTGTCCTTTTTTTCTGTTAGGTTGCTCAAGTAGATCGATTCGTCTTGCCTGGTAATAAACAGCGCACCCAGAAATGACACCGTCAAAATATCTAATATAAAATAAACATGAAAACAGCCCATTTTTAATATGTCTCTGTATGTTTATCGTTCAACTGCAACGTACAATACGACCAATACTTTATTAACTTACGTCAGATAATGTAGGTTATGCATATTACTACATACACATATGAACTAATAAATAAACTTTGGCTTCTGGGAGACAACGACCACGGAAGGGCGAGGATAATTTTAGTCTGGCGAGATTAATCTTACTTTAAGTTTATTCTTTTACATGTTCGAAGTTAAATAGGTCAGGTCAATTTGGGAAGACTTGGCAAATTAGAGAACTAGTAATATCCTTTATACATACATCGTACATTAGCTCGAAGACAAGTGATAACAATGTCAGAATGATTACGACAACGATTTGGCTTTTAAAACAATGGCGACCCAAAAGGTTAAACAGGTCAAAGCTGCTCCTACCATCAGTTTACTCACCTTAGCTCTATGTTGTTGCTCCAGGCGCTTTAACTGTCACCCCAGTTCACTGTTGTTGCTCCAGGCGCTTTAACTGTCACCCCAGTTCACTGTTGTTGCTCCAGGCGCTTTAACTGTCACCTCAGTTCACTGTTGTTGCTCCAGGCGCTTTACCTGTCACCCCAGTTCACTGTTGTTGCTCCAGGCGTTTTAAATGCCTTGAAGGATGTTGCTCACTTGGTCTACTTTAAAAAAAAAATAACTACCGTCACACATCATGTTTATCAATTCATCACAAGAATTTAGATTAAGTTATGGTTTATAAGCGAAAATTTAACCCAATATAATGCAGTAGTTTTTTTAGATCTGCTGAGTCACGCTTACTAACACGCGTCCAGGATCCCACCTCTCTGAGAAACTAATTTTGTTTTCTCCGCACCATTGGTTGATAATTGTTTCAGAAGATTATCATAAACAGAGAATCTTGTTGGCAGAAATATTTTAATCATAAAACTGTGATGTAGTTATCGATGGTGAGCAGTGAGGCATCGTAGCTGAAATTCACCAACTCGTAGTTGAATGTAATTGAATTGTAACAGTTTATTTAGCCAGAAAAATACAGATACAGAGTGGATAATAATAACAATATTAACATGGCTGAGCCAGTTGAGAACCTGATCATAGAGTATACACCGGAGTACATGTAACTTGGTTTATATAAGAACCATTTGTACATGCATTCCAATGATCTTTTAGTGTACATCAACAGAGTACTGGTTTATACAACAAACTTTCTAACACTCATTTAGTATACATAAAGGAGTACAAGACCCTCCCTGTACACCACTTCTGTCACTCAACACACCAAGAGACAGCATCAAAACATCGGCGTGGACAGCCAAAGCAACACCCTCGTACTTCTCAACCATCAGTCAACAGATAAATGATGAGAAACAAAACATGAGTCTGGGGTTTTAAGGGTGAGAAGACGTCATAGATGGAGGAGGGGGCCCGGCGGTGTTTACGTGTCCCCAGCGGCGTCACGGATGAGATTTTTAATAAGTCAAGTTTTAATTAGTTGGGCTTTACAGCACAGGGTCGACTCGTGGTGTTTGGCAGACACCCTGGGATTATCTCTCGGTGATATTCATACCAGCGGGAGATTATAATTATCAACTCTGAAAGGGAGAGAGGGGGGAGGGTGTGGGAGAGAGAGGGAGGGATCTTGCAGAGACAGAGGCATAGAAAGTTAAAGAGTATCATAGAGAACAAGAAAGGCGGGGAAAGGGGTATTGATTATTTTAAGAGACAGGAAAATGAGAAATTACAAGAACACGGATTCAAGTGTGTGTGTAGCACTGTAGACCTGTGGAGAAATGATCATGTTCGCCTTGCAAACGAGCGGACATGGGTTCGATCCCGATCCCATGGCACGGTGATAATCTGAGCAAGCTTCTTTACGTCATTTGCCTTTGTTTACCCAGCAGTAATTGGGAACCTGATTTTTTTTCGATTTGCGGATCGTGTTCTGGGATAAGGTTAAACCACTGTAGTTGGATTGTTCCTTGACACTGAATTATGCAGCTCGTTAAGATGTGGTTGTTAAGTGTTGACGACAACTTCTACTTCTCAGACAAATTCACGCCCAAGTGGTCCCAGGGCCGGCCAACCTCGAACACGAAGGGCAACCATTTTAAGTGTGTGTGTGTGTGTGTGTGTGTGTGTGTGTGCTTCTTTGTTTGCATTTTGCACTGCGTAGAGTTAGATGTTGTTAGATGTAGGCCGAGGGAGTAGGAATTAACGCATCGTAGGATATATATATATATATATATATATATATATATATATATATATATATATATATATATATATATATATATATATATATATATATATATATATATATATATATATAGTGTTACGATACAAAGCGAGTTTTTAATCCCCCCTCCCATAAATTCTTCAACCTGTTTAATAAGGAAAATTACCTTAAAAGTTCAAACTTACTATTTATTAACAAAAGTATAACTAAATCTAATGACGGAATTTTATACAAAATATATAAAACAAAAGAAATCTGAAAACTCAATTAATAATAAATGCCCATTAAATCGTAACCATCACACTATAATATATAATCACTCAATCCTAACCATCACTACAGTGTATAACAAATAATAACTCTGGGGTCTGGAGCAGTAAGAGTACACTAACACTAGATACTTATGGTTTAGGAGACAGGAGACCAGATATTGACCTCACAGTCTACAGTATACTCTGTAACTGACTGAAGCACGCCAGATTTTCCACCTCCCGACCAGGACCAATCACAGGGCGCCACATACTATGGTACAAGACCGGCCAGTTATACCCCAGACTGACAAGAGTCTTCCCCTGAAACTGAAGAAGTAGTTCATCATAACAATAGATATAGATAGATAGATAGATAGATAGATAGAGGGTATTTCCCCAGGTGGTTGTCTGGAGAGGATACTGGGTCCAGTGTGTGTATGTGAGGCACCTGTTGAACCTGAGCCAAGTGGAGGATGTGGTTTAGTGAGGAACTTGTCACTCACCCACTCACCACCTAAGCTACCACCCACTCACCACCTAAGCTACCACCCACTCACCACCTAAACTACCACCCACTCACCACCTAAACTACCACCCACTCACCACCTAAACTACCACCCACTCACCACCTAAACTACCACCCACTCACCACCTAAGCTACCACCCACTCACCACCTAAACTACCACCCACTCACCACCTAAACTACCACCCACTCACCACCTAAACTACCACCCACTCACCACCTAAACTACCACCCACTCACCACCTAAACCATCCATTCACCACCTACACTTTCAGAAAATACACATCACATAAATATATCACCAATGCTTTGTTATCCTTATGAACTATGACAATATTGCAAGAAGACCGACACTCTGAATTAACCTCCATTCATTTCTCATTCATTTTTCTCACACACAATCCCAGTTGGACTTGTCTAGGTGAAGCCAGTACACAGGGGAGCGTCACCAACCCTTTCAGATACATCAGTCATAACTTTCAACATATGGGAGGAATTTTCAAGCCTTATTTTTCAGATTCGTTCGTTGAGTATTCCTTGTGCCTGGAGGTGTAAGAATGTGTCTAATTGGTGTTGATTTGAGCTGAAATACATACTTAACGAGCAAAAATAATATCGGTATTATTATGAGATTCTACGTTAATTACTGCCAATTAGGAGATAATGTTAACATAATCTAGTCGAAGTTGAGTCTCAGTATAATTATAAGGTAATTTTTGTTTTCGTCAATCAATCCATCAATGCCGTGTTCACTTCCCGGGAATATTTATCACACGACTCAGAGTAGGATGACTTACCAAAATAAATATATTTTGTGTGTGTGTGTTGTTCATTAACCCATACACCATCACGTTCTAGTTCGTAGGTGTAATAAAGACACACACACACACACACACACACGCACACGCACACACACACACAGGTTCCCTCCCTCCCATTCCTCCGCTGTAAATAGATGGGAGCCGTGACTGACTATTAACTCCAACGTCCTTGATAGTGAAGTATGACCTTCAACCTTTAGCCTACTGCGTTGCTCTCTAACCTAACCTAAGCACATGAGATATCCTCCTCTGTATGGCTGCTCAACTTGGCCTCAGTCTTATTTAACACTGAAATATATCGCGATAAATGGATATAATTACGAAATAGAGATAATTTTGTCTTCACAAACTGTAAAGGTATAGCATCACTACTAACACATACACACACACACACACACACACACATACACACACACACACACACACACACACACACACACACACATAAAGGTCAAGTTATTATTCTGAGCGTTACGAAATCTAATTAAGTAATAATTCACAGAGGAACTTAACTACACCACCAGTCTCGACTCCTGGCACCATGGTGGTGGGATTCACCACATTTCAGCTGGGAAGAAACTACACCATAAATGTCATCATAATTGTCTATGTCTCAAATAGAAAGTTAAATGCAAACAGTAGTTTTATGTTTTATCAGCTTAACATTAAACCCGATCTAAGCCTTAATATTGTACTTTTTTTAGGACTTCTTAATTTATTTAATATATAACATGACGACTTTGGTCATATATATCATCATGCACTTCTGTAATGAATTCTAATCCCCGGACCATTTGCATAATTAACAGCATAACACTGGCATGGAGGAAACATCAGCAATTAAATAGTAAGTTTGAACTTTTAAGGTAATTTTCCTTATTAAACTAGTTGAAGAATTTGTTATGGGAGGGCCGAGTTAAAAATTTGCTTTGTATCGTAACTATATATATATATATATATATATATATATATATATATATATATATATATATATATATATATATATATATATATATATATATATATATATATATATATATGAAAAACTTTAAGTAATAAATACATTAAAGACTCTTGATATATGAGCTCTGTTCAACTGTAGGAGCATCGAGTGCTACCATTATCCATGAACAACTACGCTGGACTGGCCATGTTACCCACATGGACGACAGTAGACTTCCAAAGCAGCTACTTTACAGTCTCCTAACGAATAGTAAACGTAATGCTGGCGGGCAACTGAAGAGGTATAAGGATAGTCTTAAGACAAACCTGAAAAAGTGCCAAATCGACCCCCTCACATGGGAGACGAGTACTCCACACCGTAAAGCTTGGAGAAACACCATACAAGGTGTCAATATTTCCGAGTTACCCCGACTGCATAACGAGGCTGAGCGCCAACGCCGGAAAGACGCTGCCGCCGCCCCTCCCGCACTAGATGTAGCCTCTCACATATGCAACTTCTGTGATCGACCCTGCCGGTCCCTTGGTGACACCCTTAATGACTCATATCATTGTATTATAGCTGGATGATCGTCATACTCGATTCCGAGTGACAACAAAGTAGTAGTTGTAGTAGTGTGTGTGTGTGTGTGTGTGTGTGTGTGTGTGTTGAGCTTTAAGCTAACAGTCTTGATGCAATGTACATGCCATTTTCACCCTCAGTCACAATTACATTACATTAAGTGTTTAGTTTTGCTGCCTTTCTCCCAACTAGCATCAAGAAGTGACAATTAAACTTACGTCCCTTTGAGAATCGAATCCCAGACAATAAAAAATTCTAAGTTACCCGCTCAATGGCTTTATCCCTAAAATCCTTGTGGGTTAAGTTGGACAAATGGTGGGACACAGCGGGCGAGCGACGACCAGCCCAGCAATACACGTTAATACCATTTATCCAACAGTTAGACACACTAATTCCGTGTTATTGTAGCGACCACCAGACACCCCACCCCACCTCACCTCACCCCACCCCACTTCACCTCACCCGACCCGACCATACCCCACTCCACCTCACCCGACCCCACCCCACCCTTCCCCACTCCACCTCACCCGACCCGACCCCACCCTACCCCACTCCACCTCACCCGACCCCACCCGACCCCACCCTCATCCTCACTAATATCCTGACCCGACCTCAGAATCACAGTAAAGTTAACCTAACTTCACTTAATTTAACTTGTCACTGACTTAACTTACTGTTCCTTACCCAAACCTTACCTTCATGATATAAAGAAAGATTTTGTATTAATTCGTATATTCTTTCCCTAGTTAAAGGTATGTAGGGCATCAAAACCGTGTGTGTGTGTGTGTGTGTGTGTGTGTGTGTGTGAGGTGTTCATGGACAGGTGATATTCATACACTAATATAACACCAATTCATTAACTCCGTCCGTCCACAAGTTTGTAAAGATCAATTCGTCTGTAAATTTGGAGCTAGAATTTCACTCCGCTGCTGGGTACAAATGCTGTGTCTATCCACGGGTCACATTCATCACGTCAATATATTTTCATTGTGGCCGTCCATCAGAATGAATCCGTCTGGCTCAAGTCATCCTCAAAGGTTTCAGATTTCTATTACACATCCTCCTCGATACTACTTCCCAATTACCATACCCATTTCATAATGTAAGTGGTGATTCGAACCTGGGATCTTTGGTATGTTAGTCTAGGGACATTACCACTCTGCCAGCGTATACATTGAGTTTTATTAGTTTGAGAAGGATATGGAAGAGAGACGTGGGTGTTAAGCTCTGAAATTTTATACCATGTAAGTAATTTATTTAAGAGGACGGAGATGGCAGGTGGTAGAGAGGAACATACGCATAAGGAAGATGAACAAGTAACAGGAACAGGAGGAGGAAGACAAACAGATGACAGAGAGAAGACAATGACGAGCAGATGCTGGGGGAGGGGGGTGGGGGGAGGAGATAAGTATGGCGTGAAGGCTGAGGTAAGACGCGAGGAAAAGGTCAAGAGTGTTTGGTGTTGTGTTCGAGCAAGAAGCGGTGAACGAGGACTGGCAGGTTATATCTATGTTGTATGGAGTCACTAAAGAGCCAGAAATGCCATTGTTTTTGTAGGTTTAGGAATAATGTGTGAGGAAATTTTAGTATATCGTCAGTGTGTGTGTGTGTGTGTGTGTGTGTGTGTGAGCGGGCCATGTGAATAAGTGTGTTCAAAACACTTAGATGTACTTACAGTGATTAATATATACATAATTATACATGTAGTGGTGAATACAGTACCTACATGTAAGCACAGTATAAACCTACATATACACATATTGAATAAATACCTACATGTACGCACAGTAAATACCTACATGTAGGTGTGATGGAGCACGTACTTGCACGTGTATCAGGGGAGGGCCGCCAGTTAAAGCTGGTGTGGTGTTCACGAGCGGTGCTCTGCCTCTGATGCTCACACCGCGCCTGCACAAAACTCCACCGGCCAAGCAAATTCTCACTGAACAACACTCCCCACGTCATGTTCATGTGATGGCTTAATACCCTGTGAGGTGATTTTAAGTTATGTTTGCTTAATGCAAGTTATGTTTCGTTAAGTTAGCTTACATATTAGTTAGGCACTTAGGCTAGGTAAAATGTTGTTCTAATACGTGCTTACCAGCTACCAGCGTCCTAATTACCTATCAGTTGCGAATAAGCTCCTTAGCTATTATTACAAATATAAAAAAAGTTTTCGATTACTTCCTTAAGTATCTCCTGGTGTGGTACAGAGAGGGCCTGGTAGAGGCTGCATAGGCTCCCTGTTTCTTAGAATTCAGCAGGTAATGTGTTGACAAATGCACCCAGTAGTGCACAGCATTTATTTTATCACCGACTGTACAGTACAATAGATAGTGTATATGGAGGCAGCCCAGTCCGCCAATCTAGCTAATATCGATCTTGAAACTATTTACATCCCAGACTAACGCTCAACCTCTATGGTATGGAGTAAAGCCGCTATTAGATCCTGCATCTGGCCTTTCCCAATGTTACAGGGGGAGGATTATGGAACTTCTGTGAACCATTCCGAACGAGCGAATGTGCACTATAACTGTATGGTTTGCTTTGGATATGTCACTCATCTAAATTGAAACCAAACTCGACGATGTCACAGCCCGAGAGAGTGAGGTAAGTGCATCAGCTACATCCCAGAACGTGTTGCTGTGAGGTAGACATAAAAAGAATGAGAGAGAGAGAGAGAGTCCAGGGTTACTAGTACTATATATAACATCTTCCGTAATTGACAGGTACACAATGGGGTCGCTACAATCCGTGTATCCATTCACATTCAGAAAAAGTGTCACGTGTGTGGAAATCCTAATTAGATTTTTATTATTCGCATACCGATTAAAAGAGCATAAAAAGATTCCCCGGTTAATTGAATTCAGGGATAGGTCAGCTACCTGGGGGAAGTTAGATTAATGTTAGGTGTTTAATCAGGTGAAATAACTTGAGGTTTCTTGACTTCAGGTGATCCAAGGGTCGTTTAGTGGGGAATACTTGCCGGGATTACTTAACAGAGAGCATCGTGGGTCGTCAGAAAAGCTTTCACCGCCTCCGTCTTCGACTTATGGAGGAGAGTGAGACCTTAATCTCTGTGGAAATTTTCTCTCAGTTAGTCAGTCGGTTAGAGGGTGAAGTATGGCAGTCATAGAGCAGCTGAGGTTGCTAGAAATATGTCTCCGTGGGTAGACCGTGGTTAGGAGTCGGTGCTTGTGGATAGATCGTGGTTAAGAGTCGGTGCTTGTGGATAGACCATGGTTAGGAGTCCGGAGTTTGTGGACAGGATATGTATAGGAGGCCGTTGTTTGAGATCAGACCGTGGTTAGGAGTCGGTGCTTGTGGATAGATCGTGGTTAAGAGTCGGTGTTGTGGATAGAACGTGGTTAGGAGTCTTGTTTGTGGATAAAACCGTGGACAGGGAGGCTGTTTCTGTAGATAGCGTAAGGATGGTACACGTAATGAGGTGTTGTACTTATCCACCAGAGTACTGTAGTGTATGACCAAGTGCCTGGCAGAGTTAGTTGTTCATTTCCACATGCATATTTTGGTTCAGCCCAGAGAGGGAGGGGTGGGAAGGTGACAAAGAAAAGCTCCTCATTTTCTTTTTTTCCCTCTCTATCTACAGATCATCCAGGGGAGTTAGGTGGTTCACTTTCTTTCTTTTTTCTCGCTATTACTTTTAAATTTTTTTTCTCTCTTTTACCTCATTTTCTCCTTTTTTTTTACTATTCTTGGTTAAATTCCATCATTACGTCGTAACTTATTTGAGTCAAGTTAACCCATTCTCACGTTACTAGTTAAGGGAAGAATTATTAACCTACGATCCTTGGAGACTATAAGCAACCAGAAGAATACTGTGCTGTGAGGAAAGAGGTAGTAGCTCACACCAGTCTCCTCGGGTTGTCAGTTCTGCTTTAAGAGGGCGAGTGTGTGTACCAGAGTATTTTTTTAGAGTAACATGTTTCAGATTCTCTCCCCGCTAATTTTATATTCATTAGTAAGGAGAGACATTGTTTTTTTTTTTTTTTGGGTTTTTGTTTAAGAGGTTTGTTGTGGTATTGATAGTGTTCAGTATTTGCCTTCGTTATTGAGAAGGTTTGGTTCTTTGTCACAACTGTGCCAGCTAAACCACCCACCACCGCCCACCACCACCCCACCACCACCACCCACCACCACCACCCACCATCACCACCACCCACCACCACCACCCATCATCACTCACCACCACCACCACCCACCACCACCACCTCCACCTCACCTACCACCACCACCCACCACCATCACCACCAACCAATCAACCAACCCACCAACCAACCACCCACCCAACCCACCACCCCACCCACCCAACCAACCAACCAACCAACCAACCAACCAACCAACCAACCACCACCACCACCAACCACCCAACCACCCACCACCAACCCAACCAACCACCCACCACCCACCCACCACCCACCACCACCCACCCATCACCCAACATCACCACACCCACCACCACCACCCACCATCACCACCACCACCCATCACCACCACCAATCTACCACCACCACCTACCACCACCACCACCTACCACCACCACCCACCACCACCACCCACCATCCCAACCAACCAACCCACCAACCAACCCAACCAACCCACCAACCCCAACCTGCCACCCCAACCAACCAACCCAACCAACCACCCCACCCACCAACCACCACCCACCAACCACCACCACCCACCACCGCCCACCACCAACCCCACCCACCCACCACCCACCACCCACACCACCACCACCACCACCACCACCACCAACCACCCAACCACCACCACCCACCACCACCCCACCACCACCACCACCACCACCACCACCCTCACCACCACCCACCACCACCACCACCACCACCACACCACCACCACCACCACCACACCACCACCACCACCCACCCCACCACCACACCACCCACCACCACCACCACCACCACCACCACACCACCACCACCACCCACCACCACCACCCACCACCACCACCACCCACCACCACCACCACCACCACCACCACCACCCACCACCACCACCCACCACCACCACCACCCACACCACCACCACCACCACCACCACCACCCACCACCCACCACCACCACCACCACCACCACCACCCACCACCACCACCACCACCACCACCACCACCACCACCACCACCCACCACCACCACCACCACCACCACCACCACCACCCACCACCCACCCACCACCACCACCACCACCACCACCACCACACCACCACCACCACCACCTCACCACCACACCACCACCACCACCTACCACCACCACACACTAGCACCACCACCACCACCCACCACCACCACCACCCACCCACCACCCACCACACCCACCCACCACCACCACCAGCAACACCACCACCACCACCACCACCTACCATCACCACCACCCACCACCACCTACCACCACCACCTACTCACACTATCATCATCACTCCTCTTATTCACACCTTTGTATTATCTCAAGCTCTCGGTATATTTACTTAATCTGGTGTTTGTATTGATCCCCGTAAGTCTAGAGGCGAGTGGGTGTTATCTTTGTTATTATGAGCCTTGAGTTACCGCCAATAGGAACCTTCAGTTGAACACCACTACACACACACACACACACACACACACACACACACACACACACACACACACACACGGAGAAGGATCATCACACTGTATACCAAGTTTATTTATATTCTTGCGGTCTCATAAATCTATAGATGAGAGAAAGAGATACAGTGACAGGAACATAGAGAACTACAGGAGAGAACTACAGGTAAGGGGGAGAGAGAAGTGTAGGAGAGGAGGAGTGAAAGAAGAGAGGAAGTGGAGAAGAGGAGTGAGTGGAGGAGGTGTAGGAATGAAGGAGTGGGAGAAAGATGAGGAAGAGAGAGTGAAGCCTTGTTCTATTTGTTCATTCCTCTGTCTCTGTTTATTTCTATCTGTTTGTCCGGCTGTCTCCATGTTCTCTCTTTCTCTATTCTACCATTTTTCCCTCTGTCTCTCTCTTTAGTGTTCGTTAGTTTTCTTTTTCTGTGTTTTCTCTCTCTCTCTCTCTCTCTCTCTCTCTCTCCCAGTTATTATATAAGTCATCCTCTACATACTGAACGGTGGGGGAGAAGAGAAGGCGTTGCGTGGATAGGCTGTTTCCTCCACGACCACTCCTCCTCCTTTCTATCCCCCCACGATCACTCTCCCTCCTTTCGATCCCTCCACGATCACTCTCCCTCCTATCCCCACGATCACTTCCTCCTCCTTTCTATCCTCTCCAATGCCCCCTCCTCCTCCTTTCTACCTCACACCATTCTCTCTCCTTCCTATCCTCCACGCTCCCTCCTCCTCCTTCCTATCCCCTCCACGCCCTCCCTCCTTCCTAGCCCTCCACGCCTCTCCCTTCTATCCTCCCAACCTCTCCCTCTTCCATCCTCTCCACGCTCACTCCCCCTCGTTCCTATCCCTCCATGTGTGTGTGTGTGTGTGTGTGTGTGTGTGTGTGAGGAGAATTCTTATTTTTTTTAGTCATATGTTTATATATCCTATTTATATCTAGTATGTGTTTATTTATTTATTTATTAGAGGCAGGAGGTGGGCGCCGGGCATCAAATATTCTCTCAAGTTGGGTCATAAATCTTATTGGTCAGAGTTGTAGTAATATATGAATCTCCTGGCGGGGCCGAAACCCCTGTATTTATATGTAGAAAAAAAGTAAAAAATAAATAAAATAAATAAATAAATAAAATAAAATAAAGAAAATATCGTTAACCCATCACGAAAGTCTATAATTAATGTAAATATATAAATTAATCTCTCTCTCTCTCTCTCTCTCTCTCTCTCTCTTATGTAGAGTATAGTTAGGTTAGGTTGGATTAGGTGAGGTTGGATTAGGTTAGGTTAGGTTAGGTTAGGTTGGATTAGGTTTGGTTAGGTTAGGTTGGCTCTACCTCCTACGGGTGTTACTGTGCTGTGTTTACTGTCATCGATTCGTGTATTAAATATTTACCGAACGGATGACTGGGTGGATGTATGTCCTGAATATGTGTAGTGGTGATGTGTTTTATCGGTGTTTTTATTGGTGTTTTTGTTTTATCGGTATTATTGTTTTGATATGTTTTTGTTTTGATGTGATTTTGCTCTGTTGATGTTATTGTTTTGTTGGTGTTTTTGTTTTGTTGATGCGATTTTGTTTTTCGTACTGCTGATGCGCATTTGTTTTATTATGTCGATGTGGTTTTGTTTTAGTCACATTCATATCTGTTGAGACGAAAGATACTACAAGGATATAAACACAACTTCCTGTACTGTGTTATTGATAAGGTTATAATCCGCCTGTGAATAAAAATATGAAAAAAATAGTTTATATGTTAATGGTATATTTACGAGCCTTTTCAACGAGTTATTATAAATATTAATAAACAAATTACTGTATACTTCACGTTCTTCATCATAGGGTTAACGAAATCCATCATTATGAAATTATAACGAAATCCATCATTCTGAAATTCCTTATAACATGATAGACAATTAATCCGAATTCAATATACTCCATATAGTCTTCATATAAAACCAATACCCATTAAACTAATCTGATATATTAAACTCACTGTAATTAATTATACACGGGGAAAATTTAGTAAATTATATTGTTGAACGAACAAAACAAAAGCTTAAAAGGAAGAAAAAAGCCTGTTGTTTATCGTTGCAGAATCTGAAACACTATAAGGACAATGAGTTGAATCGCAGTTTAATGAAGATTGGTGGATGGATCCTCTCGTGGTCAAGGAGAGGCTACTGAGAGAAGAGAGAGAGAGAGAGAGAGAGAGAGAGAGAGAGTCATCAGCACATAACAACCTGCTATGCATATATATAGATAGATAGATAGATAAAGAAGATAGCTTTGATAGATTGTTAGATAGACAGATAGATAAATAATAATCAGTAAAATCATCACACGACAATTACACTGCATCACACCGTAACAACCATCCACCAGTAAAGAGCTCCAACCATCAGACTCAACTAGTTATAAGTCAAAAGATCAAAATAACTAGTTCAGTTTCTAGCAGCGAGTAAGATCATTAATAATTTCCATTAACATACGAATCTGTGTCTATGAATTATTAGGAATGTGTGCAGTTCGTGTGTTTGTATGTAATGTAAAATTCTGTGTGTGGTTTGTGAAGATTAATATTGCTCGGATTTATATGTAGTACTAAATATTCCTCCCAGATTTATATGATACAATATATTCTCCCAGATTTATTATAGCACGAAATGTTTCCCCAGTTCATATAAGACGATATATATTACCTAATTTTATAATATACAGGTATATAACACTAAAATTCCTGAATACACACAACAAAAATATTACCTAAATGTTATAAAAATATTTCTCCTAAAAATATTTCCACCTGAGACCAAACCACCAGAATAGAGTATCTTTTTTTCCTCTTTTTTCCCTAGCTATTATAAGACTCCTTGTCCCATTCCTCGTAGAGACTGTGGTGGTGATGGTGCCCCCTCGCTCGTTGTTGCCCCAGTTCCTCCACTGACCCCTAACAAGGGTTGGTTGTCGGTCACGCTATCTGAAGATCAAGGCGGATTGGTAGAGAATGGAGATGACGTCACCCCCTCCTCTGTCTCCGTTGAAATAATATATAAATTCTTTCTGGGAGAGTATATACCCTATCTAGAAGGAGTACAGCTCTTATGTCCTCTGTAGGAAATAGGCATACACACACACACACACACACACACACACACACACACACACACACACACACACACACACACCACAACACACACACACACCACAACACACACACACACACACACACACACACACACACACACACACACACACACACACACACACACCACAACACACATACATTCCCCCACCCCCACACACACACACACATACATTCCCCACCCCACACACACACACATAGATTAAAACCACATGTTAATTTCACCCATATCTATACATTAAACCCACACTTAGCTATAGTCACTGGATGTAAACACGATAAGGGAATCCGATGGAGTGCAAGATTTTATTTTTTATTTAATATCATTATCTGTTTGACACCTTGTATAAAGACGCTATAACAGAGTGACGAAATGATTACCTATTTAAATACACATCAACGTATATAGTGGCTACATTCCATTTCCTTCATTATACCATATATTTGTATTTAAAACATTCTTCAACTTGGGTCTATGTGAGTCTATATGATCATTTACATACATATACATACATACATACATACACATACATACATACATACATACATACATACATACATACACATACATGCATACATACATACATACATACATACAAAATTACATTATCCTGTCTTAATATTTGTCTCTGTATGGATAAAAACATGATAGAGGCTGAGAGAGTAAAAGTGAGAGAGTGAGAGAGAGAGAGAGAGGAGGGGGGGACTGAGTCGTCTTCATACAGGGTGTTGGGTGATAAATTGCCGAGTGTTTTAAGAGGTGTTGTTCCTGCAGCTATTTGTCAGGGCATTGTCTCCCAATGGTGAGACGCCTCTTCATTCTCTACTTCACTTTTTTTTTTTCTATTTTCGCCTATCGCTTCTTTCCCCACCCACACGACCTCCACCCCCACACCGATCTCCCTCCCACCCCACACCGATTCTCCCCACCCCCACACCGATCTCCTCCCACCCCACACCGATCTTTCCCACCCCCACACCGATTCTCCTCCCACCCCACACGGATCTCTTCCCACCCCACACCGATTCCTCCCCACCCCACAACCTACCCTCATCTCTATCTGACCCCACAACCTCACACACCGACTTCTTCCTCACCCCACCCCACACTAACCTCCTCCTCACCCCACCCCACCCCGACCCTCCCCACTCCTCCCCATCATGGCACGGGCCGAGGTTGTGTTTGTTGAGACAGCGAGCCAGTAAACTGAAGGACTGCCGCCATCACTCAACCATGTGTTTGTGTGTGTACTGTCCACCTGTACTTGGATCATCTTCTCGGACAAGAATACTCGGGAACACCTGAAGATGAGATACTCCAGCTTAGTTCACCTGATGATTAGGTACCCAAGCTTTATACACTTTGAATTCGGTACCCAAGCTTTATACACTTGATAATTCGGTACCCAAGCTTTATAACACTTGATAATTCGGCACCCAAGCTTTATACACTTGATAATTGGTACCCAAGCTTCATACACTTGATAATTCGGTACCAAGCTAATACACTTGATAATTCGAACCCAAGCTTAATACACTTGATAATTCGGTACCCAGCTATACACTAATTAGGCAACCCCAGCTTAACTCCCGATGATTAAACATCCTAACGCCAACCCAACCTAACCTAACTCCAACCTAACCTAACCTAATCCCAACCTACCCTCCCCAAGTAACGTTAGAGGTTTATCATAAGAAGAAATAAATGGGGTGTCTAATATTCAGGCGATTCATTTCCTCGAGGATCTAACTGGTGTGTGTGTGTGTGTGTGTGTGTGTGTGTGTGTGTGTGTGTGTGTGTGTGTGACCTAGCATCCGGCATCAGCACACCGTCGGCTGTCGTCAACCCAGGTAACCAGGTACCCTCCTCCTCCTCCTCCTCCTAGTACACTTTCTATACCTCCCTCCGCCTTCACAACTTTCAGTTTGGGGAAGAAAATGATTGATTCCAAGTGGCGAGGGGGAGGAGGGAGGAGGGGGGACATAAAAACACAGTTTGGCACACGAACGCATAAACAGACGAACACACAGACGGACACGAACACACAGACGGGCATAGACCACTAAGTACCCCCACCAGGACAGCAAAGAATAACTATACCTTTAACCGTGGGGACAATAGTACGGGGCTCTCTCTCTCTCTCTCTCTGGTGGGTGGAATCATTCCTGTCTCCTAACGTAAAGAAATATTACCTCCTCCTGTCTCTCTTTATCTCACTGTCTCTCTCTTTCTCGCTTTTGTTGCGTTGTCTCTTCTGTTTCTCTCTCCGTATTTCTCCTTCTATCTTGGTCTTTCTGTAGATCTTTCTCTCTCCCCCTCTTCGTCTTTCTCTTCATCTTTTCTTTCCGATTCCTTTATCTCTCTATCTCTCTCCCTCTCGTCTCTCTCCCCTAGTTGAAGGGCGTGTAATCCTAGGAAGCGAGAGGAAACACATGTACCATATTTTGTCCAGCATGAAGGGTGTTAATCCCCCCCCCCCTTCTCTCTCTCTCTCAGCTGTAACCCAAACCTACAACGGCTGGCCCTGAGACCAGGAATGACGCTAATATTAATGTTTCTACCATAAAAGAGCCTACTGCAGGCAGAAGATGGGGTGGGCGAAAGTTCGCTTGGCGTAGCTACCATCACCGCCACCATTAACACCACTACCATTACCACTATTACCACCATCCCCACCACCACCACCATTACCACCATCCCCACCACCACCACCATTACCACCATCCCCACCACCACCACCATTACCACCATCCCCACCACCACCACCATTACCACCATCCCCACCACCCACCACAATTACCACCATCCCCACCACCACCACCACTATTATCTTGCACCCAGATGTATCGCCGAAGTGTAACACTGTCTTGACCCGAGAACCATTAGGGCCAGTGAATTTAATCTCTGTCTCCTTCCCTACCTCTCTCCCTCTCTCTCTCTCTCTCCTCCAAACACTTACTCCATCTCCTCTCTTTCTTCTATCTCTCTACTAAGACTCTCCTCCAATCCTTCTCGCTTTCCTTTCCCTTACTTCTTTCCTTCTCTCCCTCTCTTATTTCTCTGTTCTCAATCTATCCTCTCTCCTTTTCAGCTCTCTTCCATCCCTCTTCTCTCCTATCTTCCTTCTTTAGATTTTTTTCTTCTCTCTTCCTTCATTTGTTCTATTTCCCTCCTCCCCTGTCCTTCCCTCTCTTTTCCTTCAGTCTTTCCTTCTCCTCTCCTTTACCTCTTTCTCTCCTCTCCCGTCTTTTCCCCTTCTCCTGTTTCCATCACACCTCTCCGTCCCATCCTTCCTTCACCCTTTCCATCCTACACACATAAATTCAACATCACATACAGGTAAAATTAATAAACTCATCTACCTATCACACGCAGTAATGCAAACAAAATGTGAAAAAAAAAACACGCACACACACACTTTACGACAAGTCTAGGGAGCCAAACCCAGATTTCATTAGAAGAGACGAGTGGCTCATCAACACGAACCAAGTTTAGTGAGTGAGATTGAACCAGTTGACTCAGAATTCTTAAAAATATTCGTGTTATGTAAATTAGGATAAAGGAGAATGTATCTTAGTTATGTTATTAAAGTTTTTGTGAAGTGAGGGTGGTAGTGGTGGTGGTTGATGGTGAGGTAGATAATGGTGATGATGAGGTATTGGTAGTAGTGGTGATGTAGATGGTGTGGGGACCATCTCACCGACCAGTCAGCCAGCCAGCCAGCCAGCCAGTCAGCCAGTCAGCCAGACAGCCCCCTCTGTGTACACTCTGCTCCTCGCTCGCCTATGTTTACCTCCCCTTGTTGGTACAGTGACTCCGTATTGTGGTGGTGGGGCTTCCTATGTTATGTGACGGTGGGGGCTATTATATGGTGGTGGTGGTGGTGGTGGTGGTGGTGGTGGTAGTGGTGGTGGTGATGGGGCTGTGTTGTATGGTGTCGGATTGATCTTGACCCTAACCACAACACTATACCCTAACCACACAACACAACACAACACAACAACCCAAACCACAACACACTCACTCACTACATACATCTCTCTCGTCGTGATTATTATCCCCACTGCACCCCACATCCCACCTCACCACCCCAAACCTCACCCCACACCCCAACCCACACCTCACCACCCCACCACCCCACACCCCAACCCATGCCCACCACACCCCACCACCCCACACCCCAACCCACACCTCACCACCCCAAACCTCACACTCCACCCCACCATCTACCATTCCCACACTCCTACCCACACTCCACACTTACTACCCCACACCCAACTCCACACCTCACCACCCCACCCCACATCTTCTAACCTTATTATTCACCATCATCTTCACTGACTCAGCACCCCTACCCCATTAACCATCTTGACTTACACCCTGGGTCCTCATTACCACCCCACCACCCCACACCCCAACCCACAACCTCACCCCCCACCCCACCCACAAACCCGACAGAAACAACGAACCAGACAATAGATATTAACCACTCCCAATATTTATGATCCTATAAGACGGAAGCGGGGGTTAGCATCGTTGTTAATCGTCCATCCAGTAAATATTTAAACACCACTTCAGTTTGTTTCTCTCCATCATCAATATATCCCTGGATTTACAAGCATCCCTATAATCCATAATGAGTTGGAGTATTGTTTAGGTCTTGTGGTGTACTGCGTCTTTAAATAACCGATATCATTTCATGGGAGATTTAATTCTTTTTTTTTCTCCTTAATTGATTGAGTATGATGAATTAAAAAAAAGCTATTTATAATGATTTAGCCTAAAGGATTAAGGTATTTTAGTCCTTTGAGTACAATGAGTTAGATTAGTGAATTGATAGTGATTTATTAATTCATTGAGTACGATGTCAACAACCTGAGTACAGTGAATTAGACTAGTAAGATATTTTAATTCCTTGAGTACAATATATTAGACTAGTATTAGAAAAACCTAATCCCTTGAGTACGATACCAACACCCTGAGTACAAGGAATCAGCCCAGTGAGTAAGACATCTTAACCCCTTGAGTTCAATACCTTTACCCATTGATTACGATGATTTAAGGAGTTTTGTGGTGGTGGAAGAGTGTGGTGGTGGTAGAGGATTGTTGTGGTGGTGTTGTGATGGAGGTAGTGTTGTGGTGGTGGTGTTGTTGTGGTGGTGGTAGTGTTGTGGTGGTGGTGGTGTTGTGGTGGTGGTGGTGTTGTGATGGAGGTAGTGTTGTGGTGGTGATAGTGTTGTGGTGGTAGAGTAGTGTTGTGGTGGTGGCAGTGTCAGTGGTGGTGGTGGTGTTGTGATGATGGAGGTAGTGTTGTGGTGGTGGTGTTGTTGTGGTGGTGGTAGTGTTGTGGTGGTGGTGTTGTTGTGGTGGTGGTGGTGTTGTGAAGGTGGTAGTGTTGTGGTGGTAGAGTAGTGTTGTGGTGGTAGAGTAGTGTTGTGGTGGTAGAGTAGTGTTGTGGTGGTAGAGTAGTGTTGTGGTGGTGGTAGTGTTGTGGTGGTAGTGTTGTGTTGGTATTGTTGTGGTGGTGGTGTTGTGGTAGAGGAGTGTTGTGGTGAGGTCGGCTGCCCACCAGAGCAACAGCCGTGCACGAGGTGGCAAGCGAGGATCAATGATGCCTAAAGCGTATATGCCCATAAAATGCCTAGTGGAGGAGTCCGGGAACGCCCTCCTCCCTGCAGTAAAGAGTCTACGTATGTCTCTATGTCTGTGTCTACGTATGTGTCTATGTCTGTGTCTGTCTATGTCTACGTATGTGTCTATGTCTGTGTCTACGTATGTGTCTATGTCTACGTGTGTGTGTGTGTGTGTGTGTGTGTGTATGTGTGTGTGTGTGTGTGTCTATCTCTGAGTGTGTCTGTCTCTGTTCGTGTGTATATATGTATGTAACTGTTTGTGTCTACGTGTGTGTATGTGTGTGTGTGTGTGTGTGTGTGTGTGTGTGTGTGTGTGTGTGTGTGTGTGTGTGTGTGTGTGTGTGTGTGTTGATCAAGTAGGAAGCTTAACTGATCATTTTATCCTACTAGACGAGGAAGTAAGCGAGTGGGGGGGTGAGATGGGGGTTGTTGGGACATAAATCTAGGTGATGATGACAGGAAACAAACGCAGATACAGACAAGGACAGAAATAGACACGGATATAGATACACATAACAAGGACACAAGCTCAATGGAAATACGTACACACAAAAATTAACACAAAAATACAGACACAGATACAGACATGGGGGTACGGGGGGGGGTGGGAGGGGTCAGGCCATATTCCCACCACTAGTAACTTTACGCTGCTGTCCTAATCATGGTCAATTACGTACCGTTAATAAGACCCGCGTCATTGAGGGTTTAATATTCATAATTACGTGATGTGATACTGGCTGACGGTGAAGTGAATTAACGGTGAAGTAAATTAACCTCTTCATCACTCGATATTTTAAGTTTATGAAGTAGACAGTGTAGTGATGATGTGGTACGAGTGTGTTAATGTTGTTGTTAGTTGTTCTTTTGATGCCCGTATGTTGATCTTCTCCTTTGGTTTGATTTAATAAGTACGTTTTAAGTTAATATTTCAGTGTATTGTTTCTTTAAGGCGTTTATTTGCAATCAAAGCATAACCAAAGTATGTCTAAATTAGGTTAAGTTAGATTAAATAGGTGAGTAATGTTTTTCCTTTAGTTTGTATTATTATTATCTATATGGTCGTCCCTATGTACATTACTATTTTAATCTAAAAAAAATATATATATCGTTTTTTTAGCTGCAATTCTTGTTTATCGTGACATTAATTCATTAACGGGTGAGGACATATTGGACAAAATTTCAAAACAATGGGTCTGCACTTATATTTATTGCTAAGCCGATGACGATAACAGACACACACCACCTATTGTCTTCAATCTTGTTAATGAAGAAAGTTTCCCTCGTTTACCAACAAGATAACATGTTGGTTCACACAGCACCTCAAGTTCCTAGAACACTTAATCACTTCCCACAACTGTATACTTACACTTAAATTTAATGGCCGTAGTTATGCCTGATGGTTCTATCCCGATGGCCATATCATGCCCTAAACATAAGTTCCTGAAACATTTGACCACTTCCAATAATTTACACTTAATGAGGGTACTGTAGTGGACGTCTCCCCTACAACTGCCTACAACTGCGTAGCCACAGCCACCACCTGCTACCACCTTCCCTAGCAACCAACCAGATGTTACCGTATCTTAGCAACGGAACTAGTCACCGGCGACTTTCTGGGTTTTCCCAACATGATTCATAGAGGACTGGCGGCTGCTGCTGGGTATATAAGCTCTGTCTCTCCATTGAGATTGATTCTGACCATTCTTCTTGAACAAGCAACACCTCCTCCTCCGCCGCTGCCTGGCAGCCCTCGCTTCTCCTTGCCTGCCTGGCGGTCCTCGCTCCTGCCAGCGAGCATGGCGACCCACCAGCTGTCCTTCTCTGAGCTTCCTCACCAACCAGCTTTCTCATTCTGGTCTCTCTTCTTGAACAAGCAACACCTCCTCCAGCAAGCTCCACGCTGTCAACATTCATTCAACCAGGAGGCCAGCAACAGGCAACATCTTCTCTAACGAAGCTCCTGCACATCTACCTCCTTCAACACGCTACTCACCGAACGTCTCCACTGAGCAGCCCCTCACCACACGACACCTCCAGCACCAGACTGTCTATCATATAACTTATATTATACAAGAAAACCACATTAGAGTTTCCTTCCATCCTGAGTGCTAGACAACATTAATATCTCGATACCCCTACAATGGTGACCCCGGAGATTAGCACTCACACAGGATGGAGGAGACACTGATCACGCTCTCAGTCTTCAAGCAGCATAGAAGAATGGCGTATCCACACAGAAGCAGCTCTGCTACTCTAAGCAGACACCAGCTCCTCTTCCTGCCCCAAGCACCACATCCTACGACCCCAGCACACCCGTCCTGCCTCAGACAATGACCCAGGCCCACACACACCCCAGCAGGCGCATCTGACGACCCTGTACCTGTCGTGAGGGAAGCACAACATTCATCGCCTCCACACACACTTTTTCTCCCTTCTCCCACAGATAGTGTGTATCTAGACAGTTGTATTTCAGCGATCGGCTCATCACGCCATCGCCGTTGTCTCACATGAGGCATGCACCGCCCGGTCTGCCTCACATGTGCTAAGCAACTCTACAGACAACAAGTCTCCTACACCGCCTGGAGGGAAGGGGGAGTATTGTAGTGGACGTCTCCCCTACAACTGCCTACAACTGCGTAGCCACAGCCACCACCTGCTACCACCTTCCCTAGCAACCAACCAGATGTTACCGTATCTTAGCAACGGAACTAGTCACCGGCGACTTTCTGGGTTTTCCCAACATGATTCATAGAGGACTGGCGGCTGCTGCTGGGTATATAAGCTCTGTCTCTCCATTGAGATTGATTCTGACCATTCTTCTTGAACAAGCAACACCTCCTCCTCCGCCGCTGCCTGGCAGCCCTCGCTTCTCCTCGCCTGCCTGGCGGTCCTCGCTCCCGCCAGCGAGCATGGCGACCCACCAGCTGTCCTTCTCTGAGCTTCCTCACCAACCAGCTTTCTCATTCTGGTCTCTCTTCTTGAACAAGCAACACCTCCTCCAGCAAGCTCCACGCTGTCAACATTCATTCAACCAGGAGGCCAGCAACAGGCAACATCTTCTCTAACGAAGCTCCTGTACATCTACCTCCTTCAACACGCTACTCACCGAACGTCTCCACTGAGCAGCCCCTCACCACACGGCATCTCCAGCACCAGACTGTCTATCATATAACTTATATTATACAAAAAAACCACATTAGAGTTTCCTTCCATCCTGAGTGCTAGACAACATTAATATCTCGATACCCCTACAATACGTAAGCAGGATGTCTTACTGTGACGTTTGTGCGTCATAATTACGTCAGGTCTCAAATTCGTTATCGAACCCTGATATAAATAATAAAACCGTATTTACAACCTATTACACCTGATTTTTATTTGACTTCTATTAATATCTGTTATGTCCATTTTATGAGAATAAAAACGACTTACACTTTTGTTTGGGAGATATTAGTGATTCCTCTATGCATTACAACACCCACATCTTTCAAGTCTAGCTAAATTTGTCTAACCTAACCTAACTTAACCTAACCAGAGCTTAGCCCGCCCTACCCTAAACTATTCAAGCCTGACCTAACATAACCTGACCTACCCTACCTTAGCATGACGGTCCTAACCTAAACCCCAAGGTAACGTTAGTATGTTGAATCACGGGGATGGACGAGTGTGAGTGTGTGTGTGTGTGTGTGTGTGTGTGTGTCTTTGCCGTTTTTTCTTGTACACCGAATACCGACATTGTCTATCTATACATAAACCTGTATGCTAATCTGTATGCCTGCATAGTCTTTTACATGCCAAACCGATCCTGTTTGATGATTTTAGTGAATAAAAATTATTATTATTATTATTATTATTATTATTATTATTATTATTATTATTTTCATCATCATAGCGATTAAACACCATTGGCGATGATACAATAAGAATTACAATTTCCGATCTTATTGATCGCAATAATAATCTATTAGATACTAAGATCGCAGAAACAGATTATACTATTTAATCTTATTATAATATTATTCCCAAGAACTTTATTTCTTTACAAACCCCTACGAACAATGTAGATATAATTATATTTACACGACAACTGCTCTCTGGCTCACTGACAGCTGGGCAGGTGTTTGTAAACATCACCACTCGGCGTCCCGTTCAAACAAAGCCTGTGAAATACATAACCTTGAAGTGGCCTTTCCATATCTACTAAAATATATTTATTTTTACAGTAAGTTACATTTCAGAAGTGCTACACATGGAATTGATGTTTTTCTACCCATATGTTATACCTGTAGGAAGTGAATACCGTCTTTCAGTCCTACTAAACCACTGTCCACCTGCACTTACATGTTTTTAAAAGAGGGTCACCACTAAACTAGCTTGAAGGCACTAGTAGTTATCAGATCGAGTGTCAGTACTGCAGGAAAAACGAACTTAAATTTACGTAAAAAATATCAAGAATGCTGTTGACAAAAATCAATTCTGAATGTCTGTTAGCAGGATTAAACCACCAAGTATTGTAAATCCTCATATATCTGTATGTTGAGTAATACTTAACAGTAGTGGTCATTTTTTGTTAGTCACATATCACCTTTTTCACATGAAATTTTTATTTTTTCGCTAGTTTTCTTGCTGTTTTATATGAATCTGACATTTATCTTTGGGGCAAATCACTTTTTTCTTCTTTTTTATTCATACCCCAACAATGTAGGGGGCCACGTTCGGAATGCGGGGTTTTGGGTAGGGGGGGGGGGTTGCTGAAAACGAGTTATTTTCATCAAAAATAAATGTCAGAGTCATCTTAACCTAACCCGGCCTAACCTAACCTAGCCAAAACCTAAACTTTTCGAATTACCTTATAATCCGTAACCAGAAATCCACATGGCCAGCTTTTCGTTCCTTTCTTAGGAGCACGAATTCTTTGTGTACACTGCCACTGATGCCTATCCTCTCAATAATGATACTGTGAATTGCACTAGGGGGCAACGCACATTTGTAGGGAAAACTCCGTGAGTTCGGAAAAATGCCAGTGCTTTGGAATTTTCCTCGAAAAAGTGCTTGATAAAGTTCCAATGAGCTTTTCTGCAACCAACACATCCGTCGCTTCTATTTTGAAAACAATGAACCAATTATGGTTGACCTTTCTTAACTGCTTGTGGGTTGACCAATCAGAGACAGTTTTCCACTTTTCTGACATTTTCTAGTTATTCATGTCACAAAAGCTGTAATCATTTGTTTATGGTTGTGAAAGTGCTCCATGGTATAAATACAGTTTTCATTAATTTTTTTACAACCATTTCATAATATTCTACTGGACTGTACTGTAATAAAATTGACACCGAACTAAAATTAATCTGTATGGTGGTGACACATGTTCTTTATAACTCTAAGAGTCAGATCTCTCTCTTTAATAGTGTGAAGCTTCTACTGTACAGTATACCAAGAATTTGATGATTTCTTAGCTTGATTCTAATATTTCTAATTACAGCATATGTAATACAGTACAGCTGCTCCTCGACTTACGACGGGGTTAGGGACCCAAATCCAGATCATAAGTCGAAAATGCATAAATAATACATAGAAAATCTAAAATGGGTGTCTCTCTTTCTTCTCAGCACCACAAAACTCTCACTTTTAAGCTTGCCAGCCATTTTAAAGTGAATTACAAACGAAAATTTTGTCAGTACACAGCGCAATCACTAACGTCGGGACTCGAAAATACGTAATTTGACAAAATTTTGGTACGACTGAGGCGGTCGTATGTCCAGGTGGTCGTAAGTCGAGTAGGTCGTAAGTCGAGGAGTAGCTGTATACTGTACATAATTATAATTTCTCTTCTTACAGAATATCATCAGGAAAATGTCAATTAGTGCACCAAGTGCTTTTCTTTTGAATGTCACGGGTCAGATTGACGCAGGGCGGTTCTTTGGAGGCGATAATCTACACTTAAGCTATTTGTTTACATATGGTCAAGACTGGGAATATGTATGGGTAAATATTAACATAATTGTATAATCTTATACCTGTACATAATTATAAGATACTGTGGTGACTTTCACATGCTTTACTTTGATACATACATTTGTTCATAGTTCAGCTTCACAAAGTGGTTTTCTAAGTGCATATATATATCGCTAGAGAGTTTATATCAGCTAAGTTTAACAGTTTAAAATAAGTACCATAAGATGGGGTGATTTCGGAGATAGAGAGAATTCGGACACAATTCGGAAAAAAGTTGAAGAGGTGACAGCTCTAGATAGTTACAGCAAGCAAAGTTTTCTTGGTATCAGAATATTGCCCTAAGTGCAGTATGTAGTTTTCATATGTGAGTAGCTATAATTTTCTAGTTTAAAGTGTAAGGAATAACTAGAAGTCAGTAATAATAATAAAAAAAAAATCAAATGTTGCTGAACTTTTTCTGGCAGGAGCATATCAGAGTACAGTACATAAGAGTAATGCAGGTATAGCTAACTAATGAAAAGTATGAGAAACAATCTGGGGTGCTTGATATATTCTATATACTACCTGAAAATGTGACTTGAATGGAGGCACCATACAGTATGTAAAAATTTTCTTTGACTTCGGGTGACTTCAGACAGCTCAAAAATTACTTGGGAGGCACAATCCTAATATTATTCATGCATATTTGCAAGAGTGCATGATATAAAACATATGCAGTAATGTCATAATGCATGGTACTGATACTGAAATACAGTAATGATAAAAAAAAGTGTGTACTGTACAATACTGTACTACTGTAATTTACAGCTCATGGGTTTAAACGAGAACATGCATACTGGGTCCCGGTATCCCGTTAAATTTGTTTAGCTGTCTCTCTTAATGTAGCTTGTCATTTTTACATACGCGGTAATACAATTTTCTTAAAAAGTTTTCCCTTCTCTTGACTCTTCATTCCCTTTTGGCCTATACAGTAACAGTACAAGTATATGTAATTTTGTTGCTACAGATGTTTGCCCAATTTGTTCTGAGTTTATTGATGTCCAAAGTCACTCCCAGACAGTCTGGCCAGGCTCTTAACAGGTATAATTAACACTGTACCTCAAACCCCTATAAATCTTCTCTTCATAGAAAATATATTCTGTTTCCTAAAAAAAAATTTGACATGTATGGATAACGCATTAGTTCACACACCAATAAGGTATTTAACATACTGTATACTTTTAGCCCAAAAAACCTCAAACACTGTCTGAAGTCACCCCATCTTACGGTAACTTTATTTTCTCTTGATGTTTATATTTTATGTAAGATACTGTGACTGATAACAACCTCCCTCCCTCACCTTAAAGGGGCTAGAAGAATGTATTTCTCAAATTGCCCGTCGTAGTGATGATAGTCGGCAGGTGTTTGTGTGGAACTTCCCTATAGACATCACTTTAAAGTCAACTAATCCTTTTGGATGTAAGTATGAAAAGGTTTTGTATCTTCTTTTAGATATTTTTAAAGCATATTTATTAACCCCTTGTGTATGGGAGTCTCTCTGTGCTGAATAAAATCTTGTGGTGTTAGCCAAGTAAAATATTTAAAGTAAAGTACCCATAGTGGAGCGGTTAACATATTTCGCTGCCTTTATAATTGTTACTAAAAAGTTATGTCAGCTTATAGAGTGTAATTGTACAACTGAACTATGTGGTTTGCTGATTCTATACCTGACAGCTGCCAACTCAGTTTTTTTTTTTCACATCAAGTTTGTATTATACTTGTAGTGTTTGCAAATTTATCCCTTCACCACGATGTCTTCTTACCTTTTTTACTTTGGCTACCACCAGACGATTTTATTCAGCTTGGGAAGTTCCCTCTAGTAGTCAAGGGGTTAAGTAAAACTTTGCTGCTTCTACAAGATATAGATTCAAGCATATCCATAATCCATTAGCTCATAAATGCCCCCTTTTGCAAAGGAACACCTAACTTAGAACATGAATCCATCCCCCTCTCATCCTATTGTAACTTTAATATTTTCATCTGGCTAGTGCTAAATAATTACACTCAGCTAAGGAAACCCCATTGGTATTGTCAAAGTGTTATTCTGTATTGTAATCAATCCCAACTGATATACTGTACATTTTCCCTCCTCACCCCCAGTACTCCGTCTCCCCACCACAGAAAGACACCTATCCCGATACACCCTCCTCTCTCCCTCCTGCTCATTAGCAAATGCTTCGAATACACACTTCAGAGTTCAAGGTTCACACCTCAGGAAGAGATAGCATTGGCAACACTAATTGGTAAATGCAGGAGTGGAGCCAACTGTACTTAAAATATGTCCTATTGTATTTTATGATATGCTATGTTTATTATAGGAATAAATATGGCAGCTCATCCTCGTTGCACACAGTACTGCATTCAAACGTACGATTCTAGCTGATTTTGGAAGAATTTGTATTTTTATTATTATTATTATTTCACTTTGGTGCCGGTTAATTGAATCTGCCGGTTAAGGTTCTACTGTACACAGCTGGGTGGACGGAATGAAGATTTTCCTAGCTGCCTTCCAACTATGTGTTCTGCTTTGGTGTATCCCTTCCACTACAAACCCCAAGATATCCATCTGGTTTACTTATGAAGCAACCTGTTGAAATGTGGGGCAATTTTACACAGGTCACCACAGTGTATAGCTGGAAGAGGTCTTTGGGATACTAATTAATTCTTATAGGATTATTTTTTCTTCTTTTACCAGGGCCTCAAATTATCATCAGTATATATGGAACTGATGTCTTTGGAAATGTGGTGATAAGAGGCTACACTGCCTGTCATGTGCCCATCACTCCTGGGACACATACCCGCAGGTACTATGCTTACCCAATACTGTTACTCCTGGAATACATAGCTACCAGTACATACAGTACACTTATGGATTGTCCATTAATTTTATTTTATGACTGTACAGTATTCTACGTATAAAATAATCTCATCGGTAAATTTTACTTTTAGAATAATTTTGCATTGTACAGTCTTTCATTTCATTATTAATGGGCTTAGGCCATCAGGCCCTGGTCAACGTTATGCTTGTGTGTGGGTTTAAATATAATCTAACGTCTTGATAGGACTTAATTACAAGAGCCACTTAGCTTTAAGTGCTGCCAGATAAAAGGATTTCAGGAGCAGTCATTATTTTAATGAATACAGTGCAGTATACAGTATTCAAAATCATTCACAGCTGGAATTAAGGAATTGACAGATTGTGCTTTCTTACAGGCTCACCACTTTTGTGCCAGAATCTGCATCCATGGTGCAGAAATTGATATCTTGGCTCATTGGACGAAGACCAGAGTTTGTAGATCCAAAACTTATCACTCAGGGCAAAGGACGAGAAGGTAATATTTTCTGCTGGAAATGGGTTTTGCTGTCATTTACAAAGTTTACCAAAAACAAAATAATGTACTGTATTAAGAGTCATTCTGGCAAAATGGAAATGCTAAGTAGATTCAGCAAAAAAAATTTTTTTTTCCAGGAACTGTCTTATTTTTCTTAATTTAATTTTGCTAGAGAATTAGATCCAGTGGAAATTAAAACCTCATTCAGTATTGAGGCTCCATTGTACTGTACAAGTACAGTAAAGTGAACTTTGACAAATTCAGTAATTTTATACCCATACTACATTTGTTACATAATCATTATGCTTCCTTACAACCCTCCAGTAAAGTTGGTAACATAAAGTCCTAAAGTTTCAATTGGACTGACTGCAAATTTGGAAGATCATGCATCCATCATATACAGGTGTTATGGTTTGTTACATACAGTCATAGCTGAAGATGAAAGTTCAGAACTTAATATCAGAAGATATTATTTTCACCAACACTTCACAGTGACATGTGTCACCACAAGACAAAGTGCTGATTACCAAATTCAAGTTTTTATATCAAATGTCAAGATCACATAAGGTGAAAGGACAAAGTTTTTCTTGATTGTGATGCCATAAAATGTGATTTCCTACTGCCCTTTTTTTTGTCTACATGGAGTAGAACTATGCTGTATTGAATTTTTAAGTTCACATTTTAATTCTGTTAACTGATTCTGTATGTTAAGTAGCTAGCTACTTTACACTTATATTAAGAAAAGCTTATTGTTTTATTATTTCCTATTGTTACTTGACACACAAATGCCATTTAAGAGATTATGTTAACTCATTTTACAGTGACACGCGTGAGATCCCAGGGAGAAGTGACAGTCACATTTAATGTGATGATGAAGGACTTCATGAAATTCGGATATGATTGTGGGGGATCTGGCAAGACTCCTTATCTGGCTGCTACATCCCAACCACAAAAAAATATCACTATGCCAAGAGCAGGACAAAGTGATGCATGATTTTTACTAAATCTTAAAAATTCTTCTTTTACGTGTAATTGTGTGCCTTGCTCCATTTTTATGTATACCTGTAATTACAAAATACCGGTACATATTCTTCATTAGTGAATTATTCTTGGAGGTTAAAGTACAAGTTTTACACTGTAGCTATGGCACAAGATTTAAACAAAGTGTGTTGCATTTTTTTATATTTATAGCTTATAAATGAATACACATTTACTAGTGTTACTGTATACAGTATGTATTCATAATTTTTTTTTACCAGTGGGATGTGCAGTGTAAAGAAATTAGGTGAAACAGTGAGGAAGAAGAGTAATGGACCTGTGGCTTTGGTCACAAAATTTTATACAAAAAAGGGGCGGTGTTTTGATATTGTACATAGCATAGGAATAAAAAACAAGATGATTAGACCCTGCTCGACCTGCTTGCATATGTCCCTAATTCAAATAACCAATACGTACTGCACTGTATAAGCAAAAATGATCCGACAATAGAATTTTATCTTTTTTTTTTTACCTTTATATCCAAAAGAGTAATGTTTGGCAATCATGATGCAGGTTGATTCAAACTAAAGCCACTACCCTGTATACAAAGTCACTTAGCAAACTGGAGATGTACTACTGTCTTTATAAATACAGTACAGTATTAAATACAAATACTGTACCATTAGACATCATCAGGTATACAAAACACTGCTGTTAAATTTATGAAATATTCAGACTTCAATCTGATCCCTTTAGAAAGATCAATATCCATTTTCCAAAACTATCCATAACTCGCACACTACTCGGCGTCAAGGAAATTGGACTGGGGATCTTGTACTGTATAGCAAGTGCTAGTATTAGAGGGGACAGACATTATTTTATCTGAAGAACTTTACGGTTTGCGTAAAGTGTTGTGTTAAAAGGTCTTCCTTAACAAATGTGTTCGGAGGGATGAGAGGAGGTCTGTCACAAACGCTGTGTTGGAAGAGCTTCACCATTATGTTGAATGATTGGAAGCAGCAGCATGTTAGTTAATTATATGATATGTTGCCTACAGCAGGTCTTCTAGTCACATCTGCAGCTGGACATGTATTCATAACCTAGCCATGTCCTTCCCATGAATTTATGTATGGTATGCATGAATGTCTGCTAATCAGATTTTGAGCCATAATTTTTAAATGGGATGGGTTAATTTTTGTCCATGCTTTTTGATACTTTCAGTCCACAGCTGTGTTTCCTAACCCATCCAAACAGAACTTAACCTAACCAGTATTTCATTCCAAAACAAGGCTTCGATTCTGATTGGTGGACAGTCAGCCTATTTAACGAGCAGAATTATATCTGTATTTTCCTTTAATTTATATTTTCTGTTATAAAAATAAACAATATTAACAATTCAGACTTTACTGTTAACACCTTTACAATATTACCAAATAATAAATATGTGTACTTATAGTACATACGGTATACCTGAACGTATCTAAATGTTTGTGAATGAGTCTAAAAGAGGGAATGTGAACAGAAGTAAGGTGATAAAAATAAGTAGAGAAGGGAGACAGATGGAAGTAAATGTAAGCTTGAATGGAGAACGAAAGGATATGGGTGTTCCAGACATCTGGCAGTGGTTATATCCGCACATGGAAAGTACAATGATGACCCATAGACAGGGCCGAATTAAGGGTTTCATAAGCCCTGGGCACTTGTCTATAGTCAGTTCCTAAATTTGCCGATATAACATCTATTTATGTGCCTTATTTGAACTCAGACCCAAATTGTTCTCTTGGGAATGGGCTTGTTCTCTTAGCCCTATAACTATTTATACTATAAATATCTACAAATAACAAAGATTCACTACAAGGTTGACACTTGAAGCCATGTTTACTGAGGAGTTTCTGTCGTTTAGAAAAATGCTCCCGACAATAAATAAGTGGCAGAATTACTGAAAACTCGGGTAACCAAAGGGCTGGTAAACAGCTTTCCCAATGTGAATACTGTATAGCTTTTAGAACGTATTTGTAATACAGTGCTTGGTACCACTTCCAAAAGTAAGAGGTCATTTTCCAAACTTAAAAGGATTGTTACGAGTTGGGGATTTTGAATATAGTTAAAAGTCTACCCAGATCCCAACAGGCAACAACAAAAAAAAAACAAAGACAATCTGACTATAAAAGGGTAGACAAAGGATGCGAGTTTTCGTTGTGTATAATAAAGTACCATAAATTCCTTAACAAAAAATTCAGCTTCCTATAATTTACCCTTAACCATACTTAACCTAAACATTAACAGTATATACATATTTATACAACATACAATAATTTGAAGTAAGTGGACGTGGGGGAGGCAATATAAGATTACAAATACTTAAGTGCGGAGCTGAGATGGCTGACGAGCAAGGCTGAGTATTGTAGAAGACGGTAGGTAGTCACTGTGCCGTAGGTTTCCAGGATAGGTGATCCTGTGGTCACTTCCCAGAGTGAAGTCAACTCTCCTCAAACTCGAGCTGACAAAGAAGACTTGGAGGAAGTGACGCAACAACCAGGATATGGAGAAGGGAAACCCCGGAGTGGTAACTAAGACGAGTCATACTCGTGTCTCGTCCCTAGATGGCGTTGCTCGTGGTGCTGGGTAGGTAGATCAGGACAATAGATGGCGTGGTTCGTAGTGCTGGGTAGGTAGATCATGACAATTGGTGGAGGGGTTCGTAACACACCCCCCCTCCAAAGACCTCCATAGCGCGGGCGCGAAGGAGGTGATCACCTGGTGCGTCTGGAGAGTAGCTGCTGCATTTCCACTGGAGCTCGGGATAAGGAGTCTGCAATCAGGTTGTCCACCCCCTTTATGTGCCGGACTTGTAGATTATAGGGCTGGGTGAGGAGAGCCCAGCGGAGGATTCGCTGGTTGGAGGTCTTGTTGGTTTGGATGAACGTGAGTGGGTTATGGTCGGTGAAGACTAGGGTTGTTTGTGGGCAAGACTGGAGGTAACATTCAAACTTCTTTATTGCCAACACCAGAGCCAGGGCCTCCTTCTCTATGGTCGAGTAGTTGGTCTGATGTTTTTTCAACTTGGCGGAGTAGTATGCCACAGGGTGAAGGACATCAGTGGTTGGGTCGGGTTGTAGGAGCACAGCCCCAACTCCGACACCACTAGCGTCGATTTGCAGATGGAAGGGCAAGGTGTAGTCAGGGGGGTGGACTACAGGCTTGGAGGCAAGGAAGGCTTTGAGGCGGTGGAAAGACTGGTCGCACCTCTGGTTCCAGATGTAAGGGACCGCAGAACTGGTAAGGTCTGTGAGGGGTCCGGCCACGCTGGAGAAGTTACTGCAGAACCGACGGTAGTAGCCGCACATCCCCAGGAAGCGCATGAGTTCCTTCCTCGTCCTTGGAGTGGGGAAGGACAAGATGGCTTTAACGTTTGCGTCCTTGGGTCTCACCATACCATGCCCAACGATATGTCCCAGGTAAGTCACTGAGGCCCGGCCAAAAGCAGATTTAGCCAGGTTTATGGTGAATCCAGTCTCTTGCAGTCGTGCGAACAGTATCTCCAAACGCACCAGATGTTCGTCCCAGCCGTCCGACACCACCACCAGGTCATCCAGGTAGGCGAACGTCCCACCTAGGTCCTGAATTAGGTAGTTGATGGCCCTCTGGAATGTGGCCGGAGCATTAGAAAAGCCAAACGCCATAACCAAATATTGAAAAAGACCAAATGGAGTTATAAATGCCGAGATTATTTTTGCCCTATCCGTGAGTCCCACTTGATAATATCCTTTCAACAGGTCCACGGTACTGATAAATTTGGCACAGCCTATGCTGTCTATTATATCTTCAATCAAAGGTAAAGGGTAGGAGTCTGAGACAGTGACCTGGTTCACTTTACGATAATCGGTACAGAAACGAAAAGTGCTATCGGGTTTTGGAATGAGAAGGCAAGGTGAAGCCCAGGGGGAGGTACTAGGCTCAGCTAAGTTATGTTTTAACAAAAAGTCTACCTCCTTTTTCATAATCTCTCTTTTTTGTGGATTTAGTCGATATGCTGATTGCCTAATGGGTTGTACATCATCTGAGATTAGCTTAATATCATGTTTAAGTATATTGCAAAACCCTGGGAGGTCTGACGTGACTTTAGGAAATGTTGATAATAACTTAGTGAGATCTTTTGCTTGAGATGGATTCAGAACAGAAAAATACTCATCCAAGTTGTTGAGTATGTGACTGTTAGCAGGGTTTTCTTTAGGTAGAGGGAAGTCTAAATTCTCCAATAGATCCATGTCATCTGTCTCCGGCTCCGGCCCTGACAAAACCGTATGCAATACAGGTTGGCTTATAGCCTCTGGGATGTCTTCCTCTGACTGCCTGGAATGGTAAAGTTTCACGAGATTAATGTGAACAAGTTGTGAATCTTTTCGGCGATCAGGAGTATGAACTATATAGTTGAGGGGAGATAGTTTATCAGCAACTATATAGGGACCAGTAAACTTGCTTTTAAGGGGAGAGCCTGGAATGGGTAGAAAGAGTAACACTTTGTCACCTGGAGAAAATGATCTTTTAACTAATTTAGGTTGGGACTTCACCATTTTGTCTTGGACTTTTTTTAAGTTTGACTGAGCAATGGTTCGGACTTCAGTTAATTTGTCCCGTAAAGTGTCAATGTATTGGGAAACTGTTGCGGGCTTAATAGATGGAGTGTCAAACCACTGCTCCTTTACTATTTTAAGGGGTCCCCTAATTTGTCTCCCATATAGTAACTCGAACGGGGAGAAACCCAATGACTCCTGGGGACATTCCCTGATGGCAAAGAGTAACAAGTCTATGCTTTCATCCCATTCCTTTTGGTGTTCTATACAATATTTTTTGATCATTGATTTGAAAGTTTGATGGAACCGTTCCAAGCAACCTTGGGATTGTGGGTGGTAAGCCGAAGATGTACAATGGTCCACACTGAGGTCTTTCATCACCTGTTTGAAAAGATTGCTCGTAAAATTGGTGCCCTGATCAGATTGGATCTCTTTAGGAATGCCACTTTCCATTCACTGGGGACCATTTGTTCATCCAGGCATTTACAAAACAGAATCTTCAGGGGCTCTGCAAGCTCGTTGCACAGCTCTCTTAGCACTCTAGGATGCACCATGTCAGGTCCAGGACTCTTATGGACCTTTAGCCTGGACAGTTTATTTCTAATACCCTCTTCTGTGAACACAATGTGGGTCAGTGCTGTGTCGAACCGTCTGTCCTCAAACGCAGGAAGGTTAGTTGCATCCTCTCTTGTGAACACTGAGGAAAAGAAGCTGTTCAATGCCTCAGCTTTATCCTGGTCAGAATCTGCGTAACTACCATCTTCAAGCCTCAGGTCTGATACTCCTACTCGCGTTTTCAATTTCGACTTTGCATAGCGGTAAAACGCCTTTGGGTTTGACTTGACCTCGCGTGCAACCAGCCTTTGGAACTCCTTTTCAGCCCTCCTACACTCTATCTTTGCTTGGTTTCTGGCTCTTGCATACATCCTCCTGTCTTGCTCATCGTTTGACCCAACCCACGTCTTGAATTTCTGGGTTTTCTTCTTAATTTTGTCGACCGCCGCATGGTTCATGTGTAGGGATCCCCTCGTATTCTTAGAAGCACTGGGTTTGGTCTTGGGTATATATTTATCGATCAAATGGGTCATTTTACTAGTTATGATATTCAGCGTAGTGTCTGCGTTCTTGTACCTTAATAAGTCAGGCCAGTTGATACCCCTCATCTCTTCCCTCATCCCATTGTAATTTCCCTTGTAATATTTGCACCTTGGCCTGGCCTTATCTTGAACTAGGTAACAGTTAAATCTGAATGACAACACTGTATGGTGACTATGGAACAGCCTACTCTGGAGCTAGGGTACGGCATTAAACAGATCCGGATTCTTCCCTACACTCGATAAGACTTACTACACGACTGCCACGTGTAAGAACAGGTAAGCCTTATGACACTTGGAACCTAATATCCTACGGCTGTCACTCTTACTGTACGATAATACCAATATATGCGCACACATATGAAGGAAACTTTAAACCACCGTAAAGCAATTGTGAACAGAAGTGACTGGGAGGAATAATTAACAAGGAGTTACAAGGGAGGAAGGAATATGGTACTTAAGGTCGTGTCCTGTCACGGTCGCCATTTGTTACGAGTTGGGGATTTAGAATATAGTTAAAAGTCTACCCAGATCCCAACAAGCAACAACAACAAAAAAACAAAGACAATCGGACTATAAAAGGGTAGACAAAGGATGCGAGTTTTCGTTGTGTATAATAAAGTACCATAAATTCCTTAACAAAATATTCAGCTATCTATAAGTTACCCTTAACCATACTTAACCTAAACATTAACAGTATATACATATTTATACAACATACAATACTTTGAAGCAAGTGGACGTGGGGGAAGCAATATAATATTACAAATACTTAAGTGCGGAGCTGAGATGACTGACGAGCAAGGCTGAGTATTGTAGAAGACGGTAGGTAGTCACTGTGCCTAAGGTTTCCAGGATAGGTGATCCTGTGGTCACTTCCCAGAGTGTAGTCAACTCTCCTCGAACTCGAGCTGACATAGAAGACTTGGAGGAAGTGACGCAACAACCAGGATATGGAGAAGGGAAACCCCGGAGTGGTAACTAAGACGAGTCATACTCGTGTCTCGTCCCTAGATGGCGTTGCTCGTGGTGCTGGGTAGGTAGATCAGGACAATAGATGGCGTGGTTCGTAGTGCTGGGTAGGTAGATCATGACAATTGGTGGAGGGGTTCGTAACAGGATAAAAAAATTAATTAATTAAGATTTCCCGTAGGCCAGAGTCGCTTTTCATCATTGAAGTTACTTAGCAGAGAGAGATCACATTAAAAGGTTGGACTTAAAGGACATTATTTAAGACTTTGCTACAGCCAAGAACTGAAAAGTGTATTTTGTATGATTTATGAAACTATAATACAGTAAACCTGTAATTGAAAATAAACTGTTTAGTTGAGTTTATTCCTTTGTGGTTATTTATTCCTTTTAGATTTTATCAGATCTTTGTTTCAGGCCAGTCAGATGTGGTGAAGGTTTAAATACTAAGCAAACAGATACTTAATTAACGTCTATCATCACTTCGTCTTATGACTATACTGTAATATATTGTATTTCTCTCTTGCAAAACTTTATTGATTTTTTAATTTATATTCTATTGGCGTATAAAACTTCGTTGGCCATACCACAGTGAAAATTAATATTTCCCAATTTTTGTAGGTTCCTAAAACCTTCATAGGCACTTTGATAATCTGGCCTTACCCACAGAGTACCAAGTACATGTACAGTGATATCTCCGTTAGCCGGAACAATTGGTGCAGAGCACTTCCGGGAATGAGAGATTTCCGGGTAACAAGACGACTCAAAGCCAGAGAAAAATCTGTCATCCCCGGAATTTTCTAGGTAATGGAAAAATGTTCTCGGAAGTTCCAGAAATTGACCATTACATCATCTCTCGAACCCGAAAAAAAATTTCCCCATCCCCAGAATTTTCCGGGTATCGGGATTCTTTTTTCAGAATTTTCCGTTAAATATGCCCCTCGGAAAATCATTCCCAAACCCATAATTTTCCGGAAAATTCCAGCTATCGGAGAGTGCCGTGTTTGAGGGATTCCTGCTAAGGGAGATATTACTGTAATTGTAAAGGAAATAATGAAGTGAGATTTTTTTCCCCCAGGAAATAGTTACAAAATTATCTAAAATATCTTTGAAAATGGGTTGCTTTTAATGTTCAGAAAAGGCATGTACTGTACTGTACTAATTGGTTTCCAATTGATACTGTATCAGTACAGTATTTTAAACTAAATTTCTGAGTTTTCAAGATGAGCATGAAAATTCCACTCTTCAAACCATTGTGAACCATTTAGGCCTAATGATTCAAGGTCAGCTTAATGACCTGACCCAAAAATTAAGGATGTGGCCTAAATTATGTAATTTAGTAACAATCTTAGTCTTTTTTATAAAATAAAGGGTAGCTCATTAAATTGTAAACCATGAAATAATTTTTGTTTGGAAGATATAATTAAAAGTTCAGTCAAGTCTGCTCAAAAAAGATTAAAGCAATATACAGAACAATATTTCATGACTGAAATCATGAAGGTAAAGATTACTTCCAAAATTTATTAATTATTTATTACCAATTGCCTGCAATCAGTGAAATGTTACATTGAGACATCACCACACATTGACTTATAACAGTTTCAAACACTAAACAACAAAGCTTAAGCAAGTAAAAGGAATAAATGAATCCAGCATTTATGTCCTACAACTAACCCATCAATAAATATAACTATTTTCTAATGAACAACCAGCCAAGGTAGCTCCCACTTTACATCTGTTTGGATTGCTGTGATGAGATGCCAAAAAAGACTTAAATGTGCCATGGAATACAGTATTTATAATAATGTGACAAAATGTGTACAGCATAGTATCTGTAAATCGTGTACAGTACTGTAAATGATTTTGTAAAGGTGGGAAAGAGTTGTACCAGCATAATATATGACACTTGACCAGGTCATAAAATTCATATTTGAAGCAGTACGTGAGTCTTATATTTCTTACAACATTCAAGATAAATTCAAATGCAAAGGAGGTGTTTATATAGGCTTGGGCGTCTGGTTAGAATCTAGATCTTCGAGCGACAGGACCAGATCTTTAACAAACAGATGGTAATTATTATTATCATTTGCAATGGATATAATTTTGTCCGTATTCATTTCTTTGCATCAGTGGCATCAGTGTGGTCAATAACTTCATTATATCTGCGGCCTGTATGAGTGGTTGACAATATATAATTTTTATTTATTCGATTTGTAATTTTTATCCTTTATATTTTATTCGCATTTGTCTGCAGAACAGATATAATATCTACACAGTAGATATGAGAGGACCCGCCCGAAAATATTCTTTGCCTCCGGCAAGGTTTTCCGGCACCAGAGGTATGGCATCAATGTAAGCTTGCGTTCAGAACGAAAATATCGCCAAAATATTATTACGAAAATTGTAAATCCTCCACTTGTTTTGAGATGTTCTTAAGGTAAGAATGAACTTATCTTTAATAAAAAAAATTCTTAAATTAATATTGTAGTGGTCTTCCCCCCTACAACTGCGTATCCGCATTCTGATGCTACCGTATCCTTGCAACCAAACGAGCGGCGTCACCAGATGTTACCACCTTCCCTAGCAACGAACTAAAGACCGGCGACTTTCTCGGGTTTTCCCAACATGACTCATAGAGGACTCACGGCTGCTGGGTATATAAGCTCTGTCTCTCCATTGAGATTCATTCTGGTCTCTCTTCTTGAACAAGCAACACCTCCTCCTCCGCCGCTGCCTGGCAGCCCTCGCTTCTCCTCGCCTGCCTGGCGGTCCTCGCTCCCGCCAGCTAGCATGGCGACCCACCAGCTGTCCTTCTCTGAGCTTCCTCACCAACCAGCTCTCATTCTGCCCATCTTCCTGAACAAGCAACACCTCCTCCAGCAAGCTCCACGCTGTCCAGCTTTCATTCAACCAGGAGGCCAGCAACAGGCAACATCTTCTCTAACGAAGCTCCTGCACATCTACCTCCTTCAACACGCTACTCACCGAACGTCTTCTACTGAGCAGCTCCTCACCACACGGCACCTCCAGCACCAGACTGTCTATCATATAACTTATATTATACAAGAAAACCACCTTAGAGTTTCCATCCATCCTGAGTGCTAGACAACATTAAACCACGAATTCCTACAATATACTGTACAACATTTTATGAAATAAGGGTGCCTTTTACTTACCTTGAAATACTTCTTACCATAAAATATGCATTGAAAGAAAGTAAAAAAAAAAAGACGTAAAACGAAGAAACTATAATCAACACTAATCACCTCAAGAGAACCTGTACACTCATTCCATAAAGTGACAAATTCTACAAGTACTATTACTGAATCATATATATATATATATATATATATATATATATATATATATATATATATATATATATATATATATATATATATATATATATATATATACACTTGGTTTTAATACCACGCTCGCTGTATTTTTTAACACTGGTTACCGTGCAGCAGGCTCGAAGATTTTAAATACCCTGCATTCGTAGGTTTCATTTTCCTTGAATTGTATACATTAAACAATTTCCTAACTGAAACACATACATTACGTCTACAATGACATTAAAATACACTGACTCAAACTGAATTAGCTACTGGATTTTCACTTAAACATAGTAAAGAGGGATTTCGTGAATGACAAAACGTGGAATACCACGTGACTAACATAATGTAGTTATATCTTCTATGCATAAAATATTAATAATTCCTGTACATAATCCCAGTGGATACTTACCGAAAGACGCACCACACGTTACCAGTCTCGCTGAATGTGAGTACAGTTTCTTGAGACATCATATCGTTATTTCAAGTAAATCCTCAGCTAAACCTAACTCCGCGCACCATAGTCAGTGTTCCGGACAATGCTAAATTTGGCGGGAGTTTGGTGGCGGTAAGTTCGGTAACTTATTTTTTGGCGTACAATCTTATTTGTAAATATATAAATAAGAAATAAATGCACCAGACATCTAAAATGAAAATATGTCAGTGGTGATATAGTCAATGTTGATTTTCATTATTTGCTGAAGGTCAGGACAGCTTTGACTTAAAGAGCTCACCTGACTGACACTTCAGGTGAGTGAAAATACACTATTTATTTTTTCATGTATTTCATTGCATTCTTAAAGAATACCATAATTTATCCTTTCATACAACATATGAAAATTTTATCACTATATTTTAACTTCCCTTGTATGTGCACCTCAATAAACATGGCATTAGTATCCAGCTGTCTGAAATAAAAATTTTAATTGTTGGTGACAAAACGTCAATTCTCACTAGATACATTGTTCGCTAACGCCAATACGTTATTGGGTTTAGCTGCTCCCTTTATGAAAAAGCCTCCCCAATCTTCTCTATTCAGACTCACTTCTACCCATTGAATAGTAGTAGCCTAATCATTAGATACTCATTGTGTCAAGATTTATAATTAGTGATTTTTATTTTGCAAATCACATTGTTGATGGTGGGAAATATTATCAAGAGCCATCGTGGCTAATGCTACAATTTCAAGGACCTATCAAATGCGCAGATAAGAGTGACAAAGTCACTCAAATCAATACTCATGCATTATATTGAAAGAAATTTGAGAAATTCGTTCGGCATCTCAAAAATTTTAGGTTCACAGACAGCTGGACAGATTTTTGTTCCGTATACAGAAAGCAGCTCTGACAACGCCTGTTAGAATAGGATACACAATCCTCATTTAAGTTTCATGCTGGTTACAGAAAAGTATATAGTACTTTTACGATATAGCTGTATGAATATAATTTTACAACTTTGCTTCATTTAAGAGTTAGATTATCTGATGGTGTCCCAGGCATGTAATCTACAATGTAATCCTAAAAGGTCAACCCCTGCTGGCACTAACAAGATATTTCTTTCCTTATCTGAAGATGGTGTTGGTTCGAGTTATAAGCGCGAAATTGTGCCTCAGTCTAACTTTGAATACGCTTTTCTAATAATGTAATTATTCAATGTAATTTTTGAAAAAAAGAATGAACAAGAATCCTATAATGTTTGAGAGGGTGATTAGAAGGTGACAACACCATGATAGTGTAGAAGAGGTTGTGGCACGTGGGAAGAAGGCAGGGGATCACCTTGAGATTGTCGTGTTAACACACATTACAATAATCTGCCAATAATCCAAACTAGTATTTGTTTAGCAACATTCAACATGGGTTTTAAGCTCTAAGTTATTTGTTAATAAAAGCTTTTAGGCAGATAAGTCGATACAGACGAGTCCTTACAGAGTTCAGAATACATGAAGAAATTTTACTTAGGTGAATAATAAGCATTTAAAACATCTTATAAAACAGTACCCCTTAAAGTTTGTAACCTGTGTTCCATATTTTCTTATAAATTGTTTAGCACAGTATTTTGCTGACCAATAAGCAATGTTGCAGAATTTGGGTAAACAAACACATTCCTTCCATACCCTACATACAGTCTGCCTCTCATGCTATACTATTAACAGTGCATATTTACCGGGTACCAATTATCAATGCATGATATGTACAGATGATATCAAAGCTGCTATGCTTATGGATACAGAGTGGGAAAAAATTACAATTCTGTCAATAATTGTTCTATTTTCATCTTCATACAAATATATTATACATGCTAATGCATGCGACAAAAGCAATATGATCAGTATCGAAAAACAAATTTGTAAAGTCAATGAAGCACTGAAGTGAGTGTATAGCATGTAAGCTCTTCTTTTGCAATATCTCTCTATAACGTGTACTATACAAACACTCAAAACTCAACCACAGTTAAAAAAAGGGAGATACGCAACAAGAAAATATTGAAACAAATGGACAGCAACATATTTACATAATAATCATGTTATGTACACAATTACAACAGTGTTACATGGTTGTGAACGTATGTTACAGATAACAGCACTGACAGCAGCTAGTGTCGACACTTACAGCTTGGCTCTGAAGCACAAGACAGACCTCATACTAATACTGGTGTTCCGAATGCAGTATTAAAAAATCTTTATTTTTGTCACATTAGAAAGTTATTAGCAAACTGCTAAGAAAGTGCATTCAGCAGTGACTATTATTTACGGCTTCATAATACAGCAACGATTTCTGTATGTCTATAAATATTGTATACCTGCACTGTCAGCCACAGTGGCCGGCATTTGATTCATTTACGGGGGAGGCTGTTGCTGTTCTTTGAAATGTAGTCAAACTGATACTGCATTGAGTAATACGATGCTCTCATACCGAGTGAATTAATGAAACCTGTCAATGGAATATGAGGCATAACAGTGTTGTAATTATTCTCATAAATGACAAATTCTTCGTATATTAATTTGTACCTTTTACGGGCCATGAACAGTACCTACTACTCGATGAATAGTTGTATCCTATCAGTGTAAAATTGTTCTAATTTCTATGTACTGTGTAATTTTTTATGATTGCTATGCGTTGCTATGACACTAACAGGTCAATAGTCTGTGGAAAATGGCAAAGTGATTTTTACTTCATATTGCACCAGATTTAACTGATTGTCATGGATGTTAGAGACCTACGTTGTGTGTGGTGAGATATGTTAAATGATTTTAATGTTAGGTCAAATCAAATTAATCTAGTCTCTCAGAGAGAGTGATTACTGGAAACCTTTCTAATTTGTGGTGTATATGTACAAAAGGCTTTGCATAAAAAGACGGTTTCATAGAGAAATATGAAAGCAAAAGAAATAGTGTTATTCTTGGCCACCAGTCTTCGTTTACTTGAAGATTTGTTGAATACGTATACTGTTTTTCTCCTACTACTGTAATTGGATTTTATAATGTTCAAGAATTGTATTGTAGAAACTGGGACCAACTGAACGGTGCCTAATAACCTTGGTGGTTGAAATACCGAAATAAAAAACATCATATGTACTTTCAAAGAACAGTACAAATGACCCTATTTTTTAAGAGCACCTAAAACAAAGAGTCAAGAGTTATATGTTCCCATTACGACAGAATTTCTCGTCTGTGAAAGCTACCAAGATGTTTCTCAAATGTCTATTATTTAAACTATTCTTATCTTATTATATGAAAATTACCTGATAGAAAGTGTCAAAATATGTGCTCTGTTTGTTTCTCTGTATACTAACTCATTATGAGACTATTCTTCTTGACTCTAATGACAAATTCTGCAAAATAATCTTTTTATAAATAGTATAAAACAATTGCTCTGACTGGCTTATGGCTTCTTGTGTTTTGTATCTTGTCTTCTATACCAGAAGTTGACACGATAATCTATCAAGATTTATCACAACTTCATTCGATATAATTTAACATTTTAGCCTAATGACTTATTATAAAGATAAAATTATGAGCTGATGCACATCCTTGTCCACATTGAGCAATGAATTCAAAGGAGACAGTAAGTCTGATTACGGAACGGTCGTCTTTGTATAACAAAATATTACATATCCAAAATTGATCTAAACTGCAGTAATTTTAAGAATATGTGCAATATGATAAAACAGTTTTGGCATATCATAAGAATGTGAAAGGCAAAAAGATCAATATCTGCTGGCTTATTCTCACAATTAATTTTTGTCGTCAACACCTAAAACAATTTTACCACATATTTTAGGTAGAAGACAGTGACTTGTACACCTACACTAAGTCCTGACCATCTACGGGTGATGCAAGACCAACATGTGCTACCGTACATGACAAATTCTTCAACTAGACTTAATCAGAATACAGGATGTACTCGCCTGGCGAAGTTAAGACAGGCATTCCATGTACCATTTTATGATTCTTAGCTGGTGAAATGTTAGTAAACTGCAATATATACAGTATCATAAAAAATACTGCAATATAATGTATTCTTCTTAAGGGTAGTTTTAGAATAGGTCCAGAAAACTACAACAGTCTGGATACCACAGCCAAAAAATCATGATACTACACCATGTTCACATACAGAAGCTTTTGTAATGTCAGTTGATACTTATGGTTTATGAGTGACAAATAATGGCACACTGTGGGGAGGGGGGAAAGGGCACCACAGGCTGATATTTGACAGTAGTACAATGTCTTGACAAATGAACGCGTTTTGGACATCACTTATGTGGTACTCCATTGTCTACCAACATCCTACACACTCATAAGTAACGTTACTACCTTTTTATCTTAGATAGTAGCGAGCAAAGTGAGAATTTTGTGGCAATGTTCAGCAAGTAAGGCATCATGTCACACCTCCCATGTCTCTTACTGAAATAACTAAGTCACTTGTACTCTGCTGACATCACTGATTATATGTGCATCTAACACACTAGATATCTGTGCAGGTGAAACGTGTCAGAGTTTGTGCAGACAATGTGACACTAAGAGAGGTTCCATTATCACACAGCAGCACAACACTGACGTGACGCACCAGTACCACACGGAAGACTTACACATTACCTAGAAGAAAACAAAAATACTAATGTAAAGTTATATATATATAAAATTATATCCCGAGATGTAAAGTACAACACAAGACAGTTAAATCCTTTATCCATATGAAGAGGTACTTACTCATGGGTTTTCAAAATTATTCCAAACAAGTTCTTTAATATCAAGAGTAACTTCCTTCTTTCATACTAAAAATACAGGAATGTAATTTCGAAGAATTAAGACAGTGAATAAAAAATACATACTGTATATAGTATGTATGGGTTTCTAATAAATATTGATGTAATTCCCTTTAATTAGAATTAATTTATTGTCCATATGTAATACAAGTACAGTATCACACTTAGGTTTTGGTTCATTTCGTTATTCTTAATTCCACATCTATACATAAACCGTTGCTTACCTCCACTGATGAAATAATCACCGTGGATTCTTCCCAGTCACAGATCTTTATACAGTATTAGCATAAATAATGTAACATTTCAGTGTGTACTAACATTTTCGTTGTAAATACAGTAATAGGTAAATTTATGTTGATTCAAAGATAAAAGTGTTGAATTTTTGTTTAATAAACATTCATCGTCTACAAGGTAAGGTTGGTATATTGGCCCGGTGCACCATTGTTTTCCTAATAACTACATGGGAGTCATTACCAATGATTCCCCCTGTTTACATGCAAATTCTAAAATAAAAATTGCGTTCAAAGAAAATCTCATTACAACATTTCCTATACGTAAACATGCTGAGACTAGGTTGAAATTAAATGGGCTAGGGGGGTCTTATACCTAGATAAGATAATGGGGTGCACATTGAAAAGAAAAACAATCTCCAGAGTTCTTATATTGTACTTCAGTACGTGCTTCACAGCTTGGAAGGGCACTCCCCGAGCTAATAGGTTTGTACCAGCTTATTATATACAATATTTTTATTTGTTATTAAATATCATTATTATTACTATTAGTAATCATAATGTACAGTACATAGTGAAAATGTGAAGTAAACCTTAAACCTTTAGAGGACAGTAACCTTATAAGTAATCCTAACATGGTGAGGTAAACATCTTACGGTAAGACTTTCAGTCATCTCAAAAGTTCAGAAAACATACAGCGTATAACACAAGAACTTCTGATTTGAACTGTATAACATCCTTACATAACTTAGGTTTCATTAGGTTAAAACTGATACAATGACATAATTGTCATCAGTTATAATTATGAATACTGTAGTAAAAATAATTTGACAATAAACAGGCTGAAATTGAAATGAAGAGTGATTTTGCTGTCACTTACCTTCACAGTGAATACTTTGGCTGAAGGATTACAGTATACTGTATAGTTACTGTAGGAATGGGACTAAGATTTTTGAGGTCACGAGTCCAAGTTTTGGTCTATGTATTTTTTTCTTCTGCAAAGAGATTTATTGTGCTTGTCGACTTTAATACCTGAATGAATATATGATTAATTAATATGAGGGCAACCACAGGTCATGTACTTAATATTGGAAGAACAAATACTGTCAATGTATATAGCCTTAACAACATCAACCTAGAGAAGTCGACTTGTGAAAGAGACCTAGGGGTACTTGTAAGCCCGGACCTACGGCCTAGAAAACAGTGCGTTAATGTTCGAAATAGGCAAACAGAGTATTGGGTTTTATATCTAGAAGTGTAAGTGATAAGAGTGCAGAGGTCTTATTGCAACTACAGTATATCTTGCGCTAGTCAGGCCGCACCTCGATTATTCGGTTCAGTTCTGGTGCCCTTATTATAGAATGAATATCAATTCACTAGAGTCGGTGCAGCGAAGAATGACGAAAATGATTCCGGGTCTTAGAAACCTTCCATATCAGGATAGGTTAAAGAAACTAAACTTGCATTCCCTAGAAAGACGAAGAGTGCGGGAAGATATGATAGAATATTTAAGTGGGTGAAAGGAATCAATAAAAGTGATATAGATAAAGTTCTTATAATATCCGAGCAGGATAGGACTCGGAACAACGGATTTAAGTTGGATAAGTTTAGGTTTAGGAGGAGAGAGGAAGGAACTGGTTTACAAATAGGGTGGTGGACGAGTGGAACAAGCTTAGGAATTTTGTAGTAAGTGCTGGAACGCTGGAAAGTTTCAAAAGGAGGCTGGATAGATTCATGGATGATAGAGAGTGGTAGTAACTCTCGACAGGAGCTGCCATGCACAGGCCAACCGGCCTGTTGCAGACTCCTTATTTTCTTATGTTCTTATGTTCTTATTTATGTCAGGCCTTTTCGATTATCACGGCCGCCCACAGTTGTCAGCATCAATAACTCAAGTGTGTATAGGACGTTTGGATTTCACCCATAGTGTGGTTGTAAAGAGCCAGATCAACAGATCCCATTGAGCTCATAACACAATATGGTCCTCACCTTAGCCTTCTTTTTTGGTAGACTGCAACTTACAAAATTTGTGAGTACTGTACAGTACGAAATGGTGAATGTGCATATCATCTCTGATAAATTATTACAGTACTACTAAATTCGGAGATGTGTATTATCATATTACATATTTCTGGCAATTCATAGATTATGACATTGTTTACACAAGTCATTTATATAATAATTTTCCACATTTATGTCTGCCATTGACAAAATCCTTAGTCATCAGTTGTGCCGTCATTGCTAATCGTCACAAGCGGTTTCTGACATCTTAAAGGTGGAATTTCATTATTAATACAGTACAGGTACTGTACTAAATAACACAAACGTTATATTTCTTTTGTAATGCATAGAATAAGAACAGGTCATATAAAAATATACTAACTGTAAAAATACATGCAATAAATAAATAAATAAATATTGAATAATAAATAAGGCAAATATCTAAGAGGAACCTATTCTATATATATATATATATATATACAGGACTTGCAGTATGACTACGAAGTTTAGAGCGAAGTTAACTCCAAAGCATGTTCTCCTCGGCATCACCTGACATGGGCCACGTGCTGTTGGTGGGCAGAGAAAACATGCACATAAAATTATAGCGAAGGATATGGGAAATCATTATATAAGAGAACCCTTCTAATTCATAGCTGAAAGAATAATGCCACAACTGATCATTAATCAATCCAAACATTATGTTGGGCCAAAACTTAATAGTCTGCTGCGAGGGTATAAATAATATTGGTACAATACATTATAGTAACACTGTACTGAAAAGTAATGTACAGGATAACAAATGGGATATAGGCAAATAAGGAAATAACGTGTATCTTAGTTTTCATTAATTTTCTAGAACTTGATAAAAATATAAATTAACAGGGTTCAAACTTTATCTTATAAAGATGTTAAAGAAGGCAAACCATGCAATTCAATAAATCAGGATATAAATTATTAATACGAGTATATACTGTACTGTATAAAGAATAAACATGTGGCAACTTTCTTTAACTATTTAAAATAAATTTAATTTCGTTTAAACAATTAGTTTACAACAAAATAGGGGTGCAGGTTGATTTCATATCAGAAGCAAATTTAATATATAATAATTGCATGCTTTAAAAGCTTATATAAACATTCATAAGGCATGCACAGCTAAGATATAGTGCTTTGACACAAATCTGTAATGTCAAACACATTTACCAGACAACACTAGGGCATTTGTTTCCTTATGTTGTTGACGTTATAATGTTGTTACTGGGCTTCAACAACTAAGATTTTCAAACACGTAATAAGGTTAATAATTACACTAGTCCACCGACAATTGAAAGCTACGAGAGATAGAACTGTTTTCTTCTGCCACAATAGAATATTTTACCTATCACTGTACAGTACATCCGTTTCAATTCTTGTAATATACAAATAAACTCTGCAATGACAATATATGAGCAGTACGCTGTATTGCAAAGAATAATATCAATAAGACAAAGTCAACACATTTAACTAAAATGTGTGATAAAAAAATCGAATTTTATGGTTATTCCAAATGAGTGAAAGATTATCTGCCCTCACTCGTTTTATTAATTAGAGTATATTGCTGCTCTACAAACTCTGCGCATTTTCATTTTTAATACCCAAATTTACCCAATAAAATTTAATGGAATTAATGCATTTATATTTTTAAATAAATCTGCAAATATTTCAGGCAATTTGATGACGTTAAAATCTTCACAAACCCGAATTCTCACTGGTTATATGATTTTGCTAACTGCTTACAAAATTAACGTGCACATAACTGCATCTAACTTACCCTGCTTGGCTTAGGTCAAACACCTTGCCCCTGTTGGTGTCATTGCCATAGGATTTAGGTGAAGCATGACCGTCTACTCCTGACTGGTGGCACAGCAAGAAGGTTACAATCTCATTCCTGCCTTCCAAGGCCATTATTACAGCCTTTCCATCGCTAGAGATCTCACAGGCAGTAATGGCTTGGTCAGGGGTCATAACAGCAAGGCTGTTACCTGGAGGAAAAAAAAATCAATGATTATCAAGATCAAGTTGCGATAAATGTAACTAACTAAATATTCATATTCTTAAAGAAGCTTAATTTACACAAGAATACGTTCTCACAAGTGTCACAATTACATTTATTCTTATTACTAATTTCAATTCCTATGATATCACATTTTATCTAATCTATGTTGAGTTTAGCAGTCACAATTGTGGAAAATGTGACTTACCAGAGTGGATGTCCCAGACTCTTACAGATCGATCCCGACCCAGGGAGTCGTAGGTAAGACACTGTAGGCCTCGGTTGTCCAGTCTGATGGTGGTTGGCGGGGCAGTGTGACCTTTCAATGTCCACCGGGGATTACCTTAAAAGATGTTGAGTAGTTGTTTGATTAACAAGTAATAACTTCATCACACCTAAAATAAAAAATGCAGTTTAATACACAAGAACATTTGATCCAGTTCAATAGAGTTTTAGCGAGTGCTTCCATCTGCTCATTGGCCTTAGATTTTTTTTTCTTTCAAACCTATATCTTTGCAACTCAAAACTACCTAGCAGATATTTTTCATTAATGAATATATTTCATATTTTACTTAACATTTTTTCTGGACCTTTTCACTAAATAAAAAAACAATATTTTACTCATATATGAATTAGATGAATAAACAAATAGAAAAAGAAAGTAGAAACGGACATTTAGATTTGACGTTTTATCCTGGATGTGTTGGATCCGACAACGTCCAGGCTGAAATGTTCAAGGTCAAAACATCTGTGGCCGAAATGTTTGATACTGACATATAACACGACTGTCCATAGTTTACAGTGACTTATCCTTGAAGAGCTGACAAGAGGTATTCAAATGTCAATATCCCACTCAGGGCCGAATTCAGGAGTGGGCAAAGTGGGCAGCTGCCCAGGGGCCTCCACAATCTGGGGGCCTCCACATGTGCGGTAGTAGCTATATCAGGGCTGGTCGACTTGAAACCACATGAATGACTCCAGTCATGTCTCGCTTTTGTATGTGTGTGTGTGTGTGTTGGCAATTTGTACACTATCAATAAATATACAGTTAATTAAAAATTTCTCAATGTTCTAATTTCCTCAATATAACTGCATATGGCTTCAAAATTCTCCAAAGAAGTGTTAAAATTTCAAAATTTTCCCGGGGGGCTTACAGCGCCCCCCGGAACTCCTAGATGTTTAGGCTCGCTTCACTCGCCACCCCATCCTCTTGGGTAGTTATAATGAGGGGGGGCCTCCACAAAGAAGCTGCCCATGGGCCTCCACAGGTCGAAATCCGGCACTGATCCCACTATTCTGTATTTTTATTATATGGTTAAGCAAGTGTCAACATTAACTAGGTATCTAAGTTTAGTCATAGGACCAGAAATACTAAGACCAGCCACAGTACTGGTAATATCTAACACTACCCCCAGTCGGTAATATCTAACACTACCCCCAGTCGGTAATATCTAACACTACCCCCAGTCGGTAATATCTAACACTACCCCCAGTCGGTAATATCTAACACTACCCCCAGTCGGTAATATCTAACACTACCCCCAGTCGGTAATATCTAACACTACCCCCAGTCGGTAATATCTAACACTACCCCCAGTCGGTAATATCTAACACTACCCCCAGTCGGTAATATCTAACACTAGCTACAGTACTGGTAATATCTAACACTACCCCCAGTCGGTAATATCTAACACTAGCTACAGTACTGGTAATATCTAACACTACCCCCAGTCGGTAATATCTAACACTAGCTACAGTACTGGTAATATCTAACACTACCCCCAGTCGGTAATATCTAACACTAGCTACAGTACAGGTAATATCTAACACTAGCTACAGTACAGGTAATATCTAACACTAGACAGTACCGGTAATCAAGTCGTATGCCATCAACTTGGAGTCCTCGAGACCAACAATAACACAGCTCCCCGCTGAGGATATAGCAATGGAGATGATGTTTACTCCAGGCTTCCACTTTTTGAATAGTGTTCCACTCTGCAGGTCATACACTACAATGAAGTTCGGGGCCGGTTCATCCACCTCCTGACGGACACAATGCACGAGTCATTATTCATAGGACAATTTGGAATAAAATTACAAATAGTGTAAGCGTGAGTAACTTTGATTTTATCTAACAGGATGGAAAAGTCTTGTACGAGATCAGTGAAGTGTAATAAGAATGTTAGATACACTCGAAACTAATATCTAAATTAACGCAGTGTGAAAATACTCATGTTCTTCATTCTACCTAAAATATCAGTCTTCTAAAAGATCAAAACATTTTCGCATGCAAGGCTTTGTAACTCATGTCTAACACTATAACATGTACACAGACGGAAACTAGCACTGTATGTTTAAAGTGTAGAAGAAAAGACTAATGGATAGAACATGTGCCACAAGCCCGCTAGTATGTATGTAAAACAGGTCTGATATTCCGTCCAAAGTACACATAAGTATTTGTATTCGGAGTATCTTACCCTGCAGACACAGGAGACGTAGTGGCCCTCCTTGGTGATGGCGGCGTGGCGAGTAATAAACTCATGGTGAGGGATGCGTAAATCATACATCAACTTGCGAAGCTCCAGGTCCCACACTAACAGGGCTGACGGCTTCTGGGTCTCATCTCCGCACACACAGATTTTCCCGTTTTCAGACACCATTAGACTGTTCAAGAATCTATCCTCTCCAACCTGAAGATGACCAGAATAAAAGTTACTTATGAATTCCAGCGTCAAGTGCTAATAGTAAGTTATTTATCTGTCACATCCAACAAGTAGCTTAGAAAACACAAAGTAGCATGGTGCATATACAGTAGTTTTAATACATTTAGGAAGGCCACTTGGCATCATTAGAAACTACAGATGCTCATATACTTCACATGACTCAAAAGCAGTTTCATTAGAGAACACCATAATTTTGGGGGTCTTATGATTTATAACCTCGGCCTAACTCCGTGTGAGTGTAGAGAAATGTGTGCACAGTTATTAAGAGTTCTTTAGTCAGTATAATCCACATTTTCCATGTCGTCTTCCACATTCTAGATAAATTACTTACGTTGAAAGAAGCAGAAGGATAATCTAGATGCTACTATTCGACTATTTGGGTTCGGATAATTTTACCTTAAATCAAGAGATTCTAGTAAATGAAGTAGTTATCCGCACATATAACTCCATACAAGTGTTTTTCATAATACAAAAATTAATAATTTACCCCGAAACAACAACCAAGGGCAACTCCAATCCTAAGTATCATAATTACATATTGGAAATACACAAAAACAAGGAAATCCACTAGAAATCAAACATTAAAAGATAGAAACTTAAGGCAGTAGGACGCAATTTATGTTTCTGACTGTTAGTATGGATTTCATGTAGAGGATGTGTTTCCAAGTACTGTATAAGGAAACGGTAGTTATAATTTATCAAACCTTAAACGTGGCCACGCAGTCGCCGTTCTGGAGGTTCATCATGTTGACGTACATCCTGGAGCGGGAGAGAGCCACCACATGGTCCTTGTCATGGAGGCCAAAGTATGGCATCTTCTGGTTCATAACCTCTCGCAACTTCATCACGAACAGCCCCTCGTCAAAATTGTAGATCCGAAGTTCACGACCGCAAAGAACCAAACACCGGTAGTCGTCAATCATCTAAGATGGATAAAAAGTTACTATTTATGTGTAAAAAAAAATTTTATTTGTGTGAAAACAAGTGTGTTCGTGATCATCGTCCCTCCCCCCTCCAATATATAAAGTACTATAAATTTTAATGGGTAAAAATGTAATCCTCAGTGACAAAAGACAAGATAGAAAATTATATACAAACAGCATATTTTTTACAATGCTAACAATACCCACAAAAGATGGATTACTACGAGAAAAAAATCAGTAATAAAATTACTCACAAGAGAATAAGCTTCCCTTTGGTGAACAAGAACTGTCGTACAGAGAAAGAGGAATAAATATAATAAGATTGTCAGTATAATGTACCAATACCAGTATCCTGACATTTCCTTAGAGGTGAAGAATCATGAACTCACAAGCAGGTATTCATAATTTAGTTACCTTAAGTTTTCGTGGCTGAGTGATACCAGTGAGGGTGCGAACTGGTGACATAGTGAAGATGTTCCACACGGCGATCTCCCCTCGCTCGGTCGACAGAGTGATGACGTAGTGGGGGTTTTGCCGAGCCCGAATCAGCGCGTTGAAGTACACCTGTCCGTCCCCGAGCTTCATGTTCTGATCCTGGAAGGGTTCATGTAAGCAGACGGTGAGTGGCAGGAGGCAGGGCACGGGGGCGCTGGCAGCAGTCTCGTAGAGTTTCTTGATGATGGGGTACGTCTCATGGTTCTGAGGGTCACACATGAGGGTGGACAACCTACCACACACCTGTTAGGAAACAAGATAAAATGTCATCGCAATATTGGATTCATACTATTTTCTTATTATTAATTGCTTTGTTTATCTTGGGGGGTCACACCTTATAGTAGTGGACGAACCAGAAGAAATCTTCTGGTTTGTTAAGATCCCCAATTTTCTGCAGCTATTTTACTCGGTTTTAAACCATGATAACCGTTCCACCTTTCACTGCTTCAGCACAACATAATAATGTAAGCCACTTTCCCATCTTATTTCAAAACTCAGTGAGGTACAGGAGGTATGAATTAACCTGTGAGTAGAACTGTCGCCCGTCGTACCCCAGAGCATAAGCCGCCAGCTCCAACACCTCCTTCAACAGCACCAGTTCAATGTTATTGCTGTGGTTCGTTAAGGCTAGAGACACGTCTTCTAGCACCTGGGGGAAGAAGGAAGGTTTCATGATCAGGTTTTTACAGGATCTATGGAATATGTATAAATATACAAATAAGTCTTTGGACAAGCTTGCTTCTCTATCCTTGCGAGTTTTTCATGTTCTTGTGTTTTTCCTGCTTAGTGTGAAAACATACTTATAGTTAGTGAAATCTTACGTAACACACACAGACTTACATACATGGATAAGTTAACTTCCAATCATCAATTGTGTACTTCTTATTAACATACAATAGTTATGCTTTGTGTCATTAACCAAGAATGGGCAGTAACCTCACTAACATGTACTGTACCTTGTCCTCATTTGATGTTTATTTATACTGTATTAAGCACAAACCTGATCTGGTTTACTGCCTCAGTTTGTATGACATCCTTATCTAGTTTGTGTCACTTTTATCGGGAAGGAGTGACTACTTAAATGGGCCCCAATTTTAAGAATCTCCATTCTAACCTAACGTAACTAGTGGGCATTAATCCTAATGATCCTGATTTTTATGGTTAACCTAGGTTGGGACCTATTAAAATGGGCCCCATTTATCTTATAACTTTGAGAAGTTCCACAACCTCATTCAACAAGTTCCATATTCTCACCTGGTAAGTATCTGAGCCACAGAGCTTTTCATATACCCATTCAAAATTGAGGACAAACTCCTCGAGTATCCTGCCTCGAAGCTGAAGGACTTGATAGGGTAGTTCATCCAGTTTGCGACGGTTGTGTCTGCTGAAGACTGACTGCACCGAGATCTTGGACATGTTGCTGCAAGGTCAAGAGATATCAGTGAACTTATCTTTGACTGCTCTTTGTATACAAGATGACTTTAATGCAATATGAGTAAATTTCTTGATTTTTTTAAGATAGTAGATTAAAATGTATGCATACAGTATGTAAGCAAAGGCACCGCCATTAAGATTATGAATAAATAAGAACCTCACTGCACTTATACTGCTGTCTGAATAAAGCGTTTGAACGTTAAAATTATAACAATGTAGATGATAAAGATTCGTTTTGTATAAATTTTGATGCAAGCTGAATATATGAGAAGACATGTTAGTAAATTTCTACTAGCAATCTGTCTTGGCCCTTTCCTCACACTATCTACAGTAGTCTCATACCACCATCTTTCCCTCCCTTCTTTAATGATTTTGATCCTCTTGATCTTTTCCATACAAAAGCGGGAGAATAGCATAATTAACAGTGATAGATTTGATAAGTGAGAGAGGTAAGGGCTGACCTGCCGCGGTACTTGGTGGGTTGGTCCAGCACATAACGATCCTTGCCTTCCTCCACCCCAGCCTCGTATACTGGCACGGGTTTCTTCACTCCGTTGGCCCACTTGCTCTGTTCAGGCAAAGATTCCATCGTGATTACCAGAAATCAGTAGGATACAGATAATGATCTTGAGTGTGTACACGTTAATGATCCTGAATACATGTTACCTTGGTAAGAATGAAGTTAAACATAATTTTTTTGAATTTTGAGTCAGATTGTAAAATCATGCAATATTTAAGTGTATGAAGTGTAACAATTATAAGTTTTATTATACACCACAATACATTTACAACAATATTTAGTATGTAAGTTATTATTATGGTTGGAAGTATTTTCTACCTAAATAGCACCCAAGAAAATTTGTATGAGGGGAGGTTATCCCGACACACTCCATTATGGTTTCATATTCTCTTAATGTGTTTACAGTTATATATTGCCAGAGCTTTTTCTACTTGGCCAGATTTAAAATAAAATTCATGTGGGGACATTCGACAGGGCATCCCTAAAATTGGAGTGATAGGCCATAAGTTTTTCGAAGAAAATATTAGCCGAGACATAAGGAAATAATCACTTTAAACAATAATAGGCGCTTGAACAAGATAAACAAAGAAATAAACAATTTCAAAATAATATTCAAATGCCAGGTACCACGAGAGAGCTTAGTCTTCGTATTAATTTAGGAATGGAATAACAGGTTCAATTTCATACATAATGCAGATATATTGATAACTTGTAAACTGGTTCACCTGGAAGTAACTACAGGTATGTTCTGCATCATAAATAATAAAAATACTGTATTGATAACCAGTACAGTCGGATACCTGGAAGTAATCAATGAGGGCGGTACAACACATGCTGATCTGGTCGGGCGTGCCCAGGTAGCGGACACGAGCAGCGTCCCTGAAGCTCTCGTGGCGCCAAGTAAGCAGGCAAATCCCCGCCACGATCGTCTTCATAAGGAAGGGCTGCAGCTGCCTCGAGATCTGTACCCACACCAGCGACGGACACCGCCTCACTGTGGGCACAAAAGACGTCAGTGTGTCTCAGGAAGGCAGTCAGGAAGTTACTGTGTATTGATAATTCACAAAGACACCTACAGGGTATATACAACAATGTACATTACACCATGTTGTACCTCATGAACGCACATTTATAAACGACACATGCTCACCTGGCGGGGTACAGTGGACGAAGATCTTCTCCAACAAAGCCTCGTCGCAAGAAAGGATGTCGATCATCTCAGAGTCTGAAAGGCCATGTTTGGCGGCAGTCAGGTAACCCAGGGTGTGTGAGACTTCCACCTGGGGGAAAACAACACTCATTTCTTAATCTATTAATTCTCTCCTCTCACTTCTCATTATTTACTCTAGCTAGTTCAACATTATTCACTTTCGTTCCACTATATCTGAATCAAGATCTTAACGGGATTGTAGAGTATCTTTCCCCTATGCCACGGTGACATTAGCTACCCAGCCAATGCAGTACAGAGGAAATACAAAGTCGATCTGACCACACACACGCTACAGTCACTACTTGGCTAATGTTGTACTAAGAAAATACAAGGTTTACCTGGCCATTGGCGCGTTCTAGGTCATCGAAGACAATATATATCTGTTCCAGGAGTGTGGGCTTGAGAGGCAGCTGAGACTCTGCCCCCGTCCATTCACACGCCATCCGACCCACGATCTGAAGAGAGAAAACCATAAGTTATCACAGACTGTTAATTCATCCTTACTTCTAGTAGTGCATTAACTGTAACAGGTAATATGGAACGAATTAAATGTGTGGTTACTAATAAGGGATCAACCTAACCAACATGACCTTTTAATAATGATAAATATAATAGTAATACCCTTGTTTCCAACGTATACATCCACATGCGTCATAAAACTACAAAGTAACATCAGAAATGATAACATTCCAATAATAACTACAGAGCAAAACATTAAATCTTGCCTATTTGAATCTCTTAAATATAATAGTATTGTACTGTAAAGTGTAGTCACTAAAGGGACACTATAAACAGATGCAGTGTGAATTTTTACTGAAGATGGAGGATGAAACTTGTATCACCTTGGTATAAGATATTATTTATGAGGAAATACCTAAGTATTAAATTCATCCATGTAACATTGAAAGCCACAGGAAATATTGCCACTAACAGGATTCAGGGCTAATGCAATTATTAAGAGTTTATCAAAGACTATACAGTATATTACTCACCTCGACGTAGAGTGGGAGGGGACAGTCCTGGATGTTCTTACTGACCAACTCCCGCTGTTCTTTGTTGACGCTACGGTGGTGCTGCTTCAGGATGCCCTCAAACTTGTTGTAGCCCTCGTCGATAGTGAGCGGCGGGATCTGAGGGAAGAAAACGGCCCAGTCTCATTCTCACTGTTATTGTTGTAATCTCACACTCTCTTGGCATACGAGAAACTCACCACCATTACTGTCACTTGTACATTTATTAACTCCACCACTATTTTACATATATAGGGTACATTATGTCTGCTGTGTGAGATGACCAGTGTGTGTAGGTGTTGTGTATTTGTCTGCTTACCTTGAGGAAGCAGGCGCGGTCCTCGATGATGCTCTGGAGAAGAGACATCTGGGGGGAGTCGTCCCTCACCGTCATAATGAGCTTGACGTGCTCGGGCAGCTCGCTGGGCACCCACTCCAGTGACGTCGACCCGTAGCTCTTGACCTGGTCGATTCCGTCGATCATGATCACCAGAGGTCGCAATTTACATGCCTTTGACCACACGTGCATCAGGAAGGCCGACATATGGCGCACACCCTACACACATACAATCATAGTTCAGTTAAGACGAAGTGATAGGATTTCGGCTACAATATAAACCTGGTCAAACCGGAAAGTTAAAACATCACCTCAAATAGCCCTCCACAACAAATTTAATATGATCTTTAAAAACAGACAGTGGAATATAACCACCAGTTACTCAGTGGCCATGATCTTAATCATGAAAAATTACCATCAAGCAGAAATTCCTATATTTTCATGTAACTATGACGTTATTTGAGTGTGCTCACCTTGGCCGCCTCAGCTCGGTGTTCGCCAAAGAGGGCGCAGCACTGCTCAGCGATGGAGCGGAGAACTTGCTCGGTGGTGGACGAACCTGGGGTCAACCCCACGAACCTGTCGACCCAACGAAAAAAGAACATATTTAGCAGCATCTTGGATTTTTTTTTTTTTTTTTACTAAATTCAAAGGTGTGCAAAAACGTATGATTCGCCTAATATATCAGTTCAGGGGTTCAAAATTTGGCCAATACTGTTTGTGGAGGTTGTGTGTAAAGGTGACGATTGAGTTGTGTACAAAGGCCCAAAAATAAATGCCATGGCAACTCTGAGCCCCAAAGCTGACCATCTAAACAGTATTAATGAATCACCTTAAAATTTCTGAAGCTGGCATGGCATGGAATTTTTAACCCACAACACAGCCAATTCACAACCCCAACACAACCATCTTGAATACCATATAAGATCAGCCGGACACCCTGTACTCACCTGACCACGAGGGGCACGTCGACCAGCCACTCGCAGCACCTCTCCATGGCCTTGGCGATGAGTGAGGACTTCCCGCACCCCACCTCCCCGTGCATGATGAGCGGCACACATGAGTCGTTGTTCAGGTACCTGTGGCATACAACCACCAACACTCTCAGTACTTTTTCATCAGCTAACATAATCACCTATTACACCTTCACCTATTCTATGGTAGTCACCAGTTACACCTTCCCCTGTTATATCAAGTCACCTGTTACACTTTCACCTACTTTATCAATATCGAAATAAACTAAATGTCTCTCTCCTTTGATCGTACTTCTTGTCATTTTAATACCTGCACATATGCATAAATTTCACAATCCCGATACTTTTTCTGAAAGGAACTGACCTCCTGATCTTGGTAAGTATCTCCTGGCGGCCTTGGAAGTTCTTGTAACGGAACTGGCACATGAGGGACTGTTGCATCAGTTCGTGGAACAGTCGCTTCTCGATTCCCAAGTACGTCTTCAGCTCCTCCTGTGGTGATCAATGTTGGGTAATGCTTCATGTGATAAATGATCGTGAAAGTTATACAGTTTTCTAGGTAGGAAAATGCTACTTGAGATTGTGACCTCAAGTGTATTAAAATCTATACACGAGGTCACTGTGACCACACAAACCTCAGCAGCCTTACCTTAGTTTCGTCCTCTTCTATGATGCCGTCGATAATGGAGATAAGGAGCGGGGAGATCTGGGCACACAGGTCCTCCACGAACTGGGCGTGTTCGGGCACCTCGGGGTTCATGCCAGAGTTATGCCACTTGACGCGGAATTTGAGCATTCTAATTTCATCCAGCCGCTCCTGTCATCCCGGGGAACACAGGTAGTGATGATGCAAATGGTAGAGGTACAGTAGCATTCTTCACTCACACACAATACTTATTGAAATACATACACATATGGTTTCCCTCTCCCTCACACCACATATCCTTACCTTCAGTTCACTCTGTAGGATATCAAGTCGCTTTTTACTCTCGGGTTCGACAGCGACGTAGACCTTGCCCTGCGCGGGGATGTTGTGGGAGGGGAAGTGGGTGAATTTCCTGCAGATCCAGAGGCAATGCTTGGCGCTCTCCTGGTTCATGAACACGCTCTGCTTGATCTCCTGAGGCCGCCGCAGGTCCAAGGGGAGATTTTCATTGGTTAGTAACAGGCAGGTGGCATCCGAAAAGGAAGGGGAGGAACTATGGAGGGGATGAAATGTATTGGTTTAATGGTACTGTTGGGCTTAAGGAGAACACGGGAGGATAAACAATGGCTTATGTAAGGTAAAAAGGGAATTGTGCCATGATCAATAAGCTGAGGAGATATAGAAAGAATATCAAATGTTTAGAGAGAGAGAGAGAGAGAGAGAGAGAGAGAGAGAGAGAGAGAGAGAGAGAGAGAGAGAGAGAGAGACATGTTTCCCACAGTTCATGAGTCACTAGTGGGGTCTCTGGCTCTTAAACAATATAATGCGAGTCGTCATTGCATATAACAGCATACAACTACACATGTGTCCTTCCTCTTCAACAACAGAGGAAAGTTAACTGATACATTACTCTTATAGACACCAGCAGACAGTAGAAATGTAGTTCAAATTGGGACTGAATAAAAGAAAAAAAATGAATAAAGGTAATAAAAATAATGTATCTTTTTATATTAATAGTAACACAGAGGGAAATTAGTCTACGCATATAATTTTCGTTTCAGGAAATTAACCGGGGAATCACATACGCATACTATTCCTCAGCTTCAAGAGGCTGTTACACCTCTTTGACGATAATGTGCGCTGGTTAAATCACTGATGGCCACGAGGAACGGCAGAGTGCGATAATAATATAAGGGTAAACTGTAGGTTATGAGCCACTGACCCAAAATAAGCATCGCTGGTGGATACTGTGACAAGGTTTAAGTCTCTGTAGCCTCTGGTGTTTCAAGGTCTTTCCTGATATCTAAGTTTTGATACTCTAAAGTCTAAACCTGTCATTAGTATTATCCATGTATATTATCTACACCTTGAGAGTATAAACCTATTTGATATTCTCTTATTTCTAAATTTCTAATGAGAAATATGTGAACAGATGGGATAAATAAGATATACCCCAAATATACCACCTGCTTCATGACCCACTCACCTACACCACGACCCACTCACCTACACCATGACCCACCCACCTACACCACGACCCACTCATCTACACCACGACCCACCCACCTACACCACGACCCACTCACCTACACCATGACCCACCCACCTACACCACGACCCACTCATCTACAATTCATGACCCACCCAATCTACACACGACCCACCTCACCTACACCACGACCCACTCATTCCACACCACGACCCACCCACCCACACCACGACCCACCTATCTACATTCATGACTCATCTCCTCCACCTACACCACGACCCACCATCTACACCATCTACGACCCACTCACCTACACCATGACCCACCCACCTACACCACGACCCACTCATCTACACCACGACCCACTCACCTACACCACGACCCACCTACCTGCACCACGACCCACCCACCTACACCACGACCCACTCATCTACACCATGACCCACCCACCTGCTCCATGACGGTAGAGAGGTACTTCTCCTTCTGCTCCTGGTTGAACACCATTCTCATGAGGGTCATCATCTTCTTGACCTCGTTGCTCCAATCCTGTACGGCTTCCTGGTGCAGGCTGGCACTGTTACTGTCCTGTAGAAGGGAGGATGATGGTAGTTGTGGTGGTCGTGTGGGGAAACATTTCTCACCCAGATGGTCTTAGAATCAGATATGGACTAGTTAATTATGCAAAATCATATCGAATATTGATCAACATATACTAAACGTATTTGATTGTTTATTCGATACTTTATGGCAGCATATTAACTCACTATGTTTACCTATTAAACATACTACAGGTATATTAGCCAATTAATACACTATGGTTGCCTAATAAACACAGTATTATACCCTATTAATGATAGCCACACTGCTACCGTATCCGTATTAACACTATTGGTCTTCTTAACCCGCTATTTTAGACCTAAGTTGCAAAGTTGTTCATAGATCTTGATAACTTTGCACATTTAAGAGGTAAAAGTGTTGATATCTGTGATGCTGGCGGTTCAACTAACAGGGATATTAAGCACCATTCGCTAGGTCTTAATTTCTACAATATAAAACTTCAGACGTGATGATGTAGAAGTCACTAGGTCAAATAATTGAATAGCAAGACGTACACGTAATTATTATCGATACTGTTGACTCATAGTTGGATAAATGCTTGGCAGTGAAAGAAGCGTAGTGGTGGTGTAAAAGAAATTTAATTTGTTTGAAGATATTTATTTATATCATTAACTTTTTGGGTAGTGGTGATATTGGGATGTTTGAGTGTAGTGGTGATACTGGGATGTTTAAGAGTAGTGGTGATACTGGGATGTTTGAGAGTAGTGGTGATACTGGGATGTTTGAGAGTAGTGGTGATACTGGGATGTTTGAAAGTAGTGGTGATACTGGGATGTTTGAGTGTAGTGGTGATACTGGGGGATGTTCGTGTGTAGTGGTGATACTGGGATGTTTGAGAGTAGTGGTGATATTGGGGGATGTTTGAGGGTGGTGGAGGGACCAGGGGTCACACCTTGATATTGGGAATGAAAGTACTAATGGGCTGGAGCTTGTAGCAGGGAGGCTGGGCGTTCTCATCCCAGTGGTACCATTTCCAGAACAGTTCGCGGTCAGTGTCCAGCTCCATGGCAGAGATGGCCTGGTCGAAGTCCGGGCCTTCGATCACTCGCGGTAGGAGGGCGTTGCCGAAGGTCTCGTTGAGGAACACCACCGTCACGATGTGGGAGTCTCGGGCCTGAGCTACAAAGACACACAAACATACACGGTGGCGATAATATCAAACCCTCAACCTGAATAACGGAACTAAACCAGACTTCATACACCTAGCAGTACACACATAACGTTTAATATACACAATAATAAAAATATCAATAATGAAACAACAGGGGTCTAGGGTCCCGTCGCCATAAACAGACAGTTCATTAACAACAACAAATACTGATTATGGAATGAGTTATGCCTACACACCGAGATTAAACCATAAACATTTTTATCTTGTCCTACATACTCACATTTAAACCAATGGACGGGTGATTTTCCTACATCCCAGCCTGACACAATAATAAATCTTACTTGTTAGATGTCCGAGGCAGAGTTCCTTGAAGGAGTGGTCGTTGATATGTTCGTCTGGTATCCCCCAGTGCAGGTCCACTATGTTCAGCTCGTAACCCTTCTCCATGCAGTAGAGGCGTAGTTTAGGGTACACGTGTTCCATTAGTGCAGACCTCTCCATAATAGTGTCTGTGGAACACACGCATCAGTGTAAACAACTCGCCACCATAATCTGCTAGTTAGGTAAATTAAAGTCAGGAATTATTAATTACATCAAGTATTTTTTCTTATAAAACAAATACGCATTTTAAAATTTATTGTGATAATTAAAATCTCGTTTTCAGGCTACAAAATAAATGACTGACATCAGATTTTCACTTCTAGGGAATTTTGAAATAATAAGCTTAGTTCTCGTCTGTGGCTGAATAAAAAACTTACCTGTAATTTTGCACAAATGTTGACGACAATCCCTGTGTCCCATAACTTTTATGTTACACAGGTGAAGTTAATGTAGGTTATGCAGAGTTCGGTTTATATGTTTGAACAAAATAAAATAAATTACTATTTTAGCTGCTATACTCCGGACAGTTCTTTTGACGTCTACCTTCTTGAATACAAACCTGGAAGCTGGGAGGCGCCGGCGAGAACGGCAGTGACCTTTTAAATTTTAATTTTGATTATGTAATTAATGTAAAGGTCAAGTAAATGGTTGCTTTTTAAAGCAAAAAAATCTTAATAATCAACAAGCGCATTTCTAATAACTTTGGATCACATAAATGACGCGGATGTGCGACCTAGAAATTGCCAATTATTTATTTTGGAAAAACTAATATAGCCAGTGTTCGTCACAGAAGAGACTTATAATTATTTCTGAGGTCAGTCGAAGTCTTTGGTGAGAGTTTACTCGGTGGTTTACTTTGATAACGAAGAAACACAGGTGAAGCCTCGTCCTGTGAGAAGGATTGCCACAGCCACCTTGTTGACAGGTATGAAGAATTAGATAAAGTAATTTTACTTTGCTCACTGTAAACCATGGAACTTTGTCTCAGCTTTAATATTACGATGTGTCTAAATTTGAATTATGTAGCTTAGCTAACTGAAGACGGTAACGTGCCATAATTTATTTCTGATAAAACTGGGCAGGTCGCCATCTTTTACTGCCACTTGTGCTACTCCCGTCAAATTATTACTTCAATCAGTAATGGCAGAAGGACCCGTGCTTATTTTAGAGATTTCTTAGGAATTTTGCCAGAATCTTCTTGTTACTGTTTATTATCGAAAAAAATATATTTATGTATAATGCATTTTTAGATTAATCCTGTTAGTAGAAAGGACTCGGTAAATATTTGAAGTTGTCAACACCTACATATACTGTATATTGAGCACATTATAGGAGAAAGAGAAAACTGTAAATAACTTATTCTATAGCGTTTCCGCCGGGAAAACAAACCACTTTGATGAACACATTCATAAAGATAGGAAAACATACCTTTTAGATCGGCACAGGTGTAGATGCAGATCTTCCTTGGCTTAAGGATGGGCCTCACGAACACCACGTTGCCCATCACCAGGTTACGGATGACGTCGGAGAGCTTGTTCAAATCTGGCAGGTGACCCAGGTTGGGAATCGCCCCGCGGGACTTGCGTGGCGATTCCTTGACATCGGGCGGGGCCGAGTTCTCCATATGGGCCAGGCCTGCCGGTTTAAGGAACAAGTTTTCATACAGTTGTAACTGATGTTGGTACAAATAACTAGGGTGATCGTTACCGGTACCTTATTAAACCCAGATCAATTAATGAATTCACGATGTCTCCAACCTTGTCTTAATAAACTATCGTACCTCCACTAACCTGTTCATTTACTGGACGTCAATTTTAATATTTGGTTCAGCTAACACCAGATTATGTTATTCAGCATAGAGAGAGCCCTCGTATCCATGGGGTTAAAAATATACGATTACTTACTGAAATAACGATTTTCTAGACCAAGTATGGGCCACAAATACTTCATTGCCTATTACTCCTGTTTGTATATTTAAAAAAAAAAGTTATAATTCCATTTTTATTTTGGGACACGTTAAGAAAATTTGAGTAACGTTGTGATGACCGTGAGCGAAAATGATGTGGGGAGGAGAGTAAGTGAGGAAGGGGAGACATGAGGTTGCCCGGGCTATGTAGGTGGAGCGGGTAAGCTGATGGATCCGCCCTCAACACACCTCCATCACTAATGATATATCCTCCAAGGCTTCCAGCACCTCAGCACTCACCTCCTCACTCCGTTATCCTCAGCTGGAAGGAATACACTCAGTCATCTCAACTTAGAAACGGTGAAAAATATCGTTACTGAGCTCTGTATTCCACCCACTAGTCGCTTCCTCATATCTATTCTCGCCAGCAGGAAGAAATGTTAAAAATATCGTTTACCGAGACGTCTATTCCGCCGAACACGCACCACCTCGCTGTGACTTAACTAGGTACACCATGAGAATAATACATGTGATATTGATGTCCGGAGGTACAGTATATATACCACCACAACCAACGCCTCATCTCCACGTGTTCAAGTTCTCACCAATAGGAAATACGAAAAGTGATAAAACAAACGTTGATTATTTATTAAGATGTTTTTAGTATAATGGCTAAGGTAACTGCCCAAGAAAATTAATATTTGGTATGTCAACTTATATGGGTACGGTATATGTTTTGTATATAAAAGATGATCGGTTTTCTCATGGTACACTTTCCCTCTGACATTTCTCACGACTAACCTTCTGGGGACATTTTCCTCTTGACCAGTTATGTCACAAGCATCTTTTGTGTGACTTCATTACAACTGCCCCATTATCCCTTTCACTGTGACTTGGTGATGACCACCTTTTTCATGGCTTTCTACAATGACGGAATCCCTAACCAAGCTCTCTATGACAACTTCCTCGTGAATCAGTTCAATCACAAGTGTCTCTTGACACCTGTAACAAACTCCCCCGTAAACCACGATGGACACTCATGACACTTTCCTCAACACCAACTTCCCCGTAACCAAATCCTCATGACCCTGTATCTAACACACCTTTCTCATGGTATTCTCATAACGTCAGGAGCCCTTTCTTATGACAACTTCCTCCATGTGTGAGACTGTGGGAGGGGAGGTGTATAACATGAAGGAACACACCGGTTGGTTCCCTGTTGCTGGAAGGTTTTTTGTCATGTCATTAATGTACAGGTTCTCCAGATATTGGACGGGTGGGGATTATTGATGAAGTGTATTGTGGGCCTTCCATTGTTATCTGGGTTGGTGTGTAATGTAAATATTCTTTTTTGTTTGTTCGTTGTCTCGCTGTCTTGAGAGAGAGAGAGTGAACATTGTATGAGGCGACCTTATTTACAGTGATGTTATTACCGTTTCTGTTTATCCTTCATTATTTAGTCCCGTTCACCCTCCTTGTTATATTCTTATCCTGTTCCTCATCTTTAACCCTCTCGTCCCTCCCATCCTTCCTCCAGCCTTCGTGGTAGGTAGTGTTCTTTCCCCCTTGCTCCTCATCTTTCATCCTGTCGCCCCTGCCGTCCATCCCTTCATTTATCTAATTATAGTAAGTGCGACCCTGCGTTACTCTTCCTCTGGCCTGGCTAACATTTTTGGCGGCGTGTAGCCTAGTCTAGTCAACCCAATATCCGCCTTACTGGACCTGAGTGGTGGATGTGTTTGGCGTTTGATGGATTATTATTATTTTTTTTTTATTTTTTTTTTTTAGAGTGGCATAACTGAGTTCTGGTTCACCTTTGTTTGTATTTTTACAGCTGTATATAAGGGTAAGTTGGTAGTTTAAGATTCAGCATCTGTTCATTAGCCAGGATGAATATTTACTCCCTAGTCTTCAACTCGTATTTTCCAATTAAGTTTTGGCTTCATTTAGTTAACCTATTTCGAGGATCACGTGAAGTTTAGGCACCCCAGTTTATTTCACCTTAAGATTAACCACCCTGAACCTAACCTAACTAAACCTAACCCAACTCCCTTGTTTAATCATGAGGTGAAATGAGCTGGAGTGCCTTACTTCATGTGATTCCATACCTTGCCTGTCCTGACCTGACTGGTGGAATTTGTTTTAGAATACCCTTAGTTTAGTTATTTTTCACACTGTTTTGAATCCAAGGATGAGTATATTTGCCTCTCCCAGACTTTGAGAAACAAGGTCACCACCAGAGCTGTTACCGCAAGTAATGTCTAAAATATTGTTTGGACCTGAAATGAAGTTAATAGCATTGTGAGAAGGCACACGGTCACTCCAGTATGTTGTGTCCTAGAATAAAGCTCTCATTGGTCTTGTTAAGGTGACCAGTGTCGAGGCTACAAGGAATGCTATACTGTACTACTGGTGGGTTAGTCAAGGAAAGTCACGTGGACACATTCTTACATATCAATCATTGATTTCCAAAGATTTCTTAACATTGCGCCTGCACTCCTGGTGTGTATTATACAACCCCGTGCTTCCTGTACACTATATACCTCAAGACGTTGCAAGTTGTGGATGATTCTAATGTTTCTGAAGAAAACAAAATCAGAAGTTATAGCTAATACAAATGTTCAGCGACAAACCAATTAATTTTTTGTTTTATTATTTAGTTTTTGTTTTCACAGGTATCGCCTACATATATACAACAGAAGGCGCCGTGTGTGGCAAGGTTTATTGAGACCAAACTCAACATCTGGATTCAACGTACTGGTGCCAAAAAGCTTTTGTTCTTAAATTTCTGTGGCACCCTGTACTACCTTCCTGCTGCATAGATTTTTTTGGCAGAATCTGTAGCAAAAATTTAGATACATTTGTCTTTCGATTACATGTGTTGTAATTTAACAACTTTCGGAGACGTCTAGACAAATAATTAGGCTACTGTATTGCAAATTCTGAAGGTTGTTCATAATGTAAATTTGGGATGCGTTTACCTTTCATTTATGTAAGATGTGTTGACGCCCTTAGCCCCCTTCCCTCCCCCATGTTACTCGATAAAAGGGGAAACTACAGTATAATTTCATCTTCCTGGTCTCACCTTTGAATTAAATGAACTAAACCATTCACGCTAGTCTCATAATAGTCCGCCATTGCAGGTAGAAGGTGGACGGACGTTCGGCTGGTGTAGCGAGAACAAAGTGCCTTGATGATTGATGTCACAGGAAAGGCCAAGACGAGGATTCACAATTGGTCGTGCAGTGAAATCGGATTACGTGAAGTTTAGGCACCCTGACTTATCTCACCTTAAGAATAAACAACCTAACGGTATCCTAACTTTATGGTTGTTAAGCTTAAGGTGAAATAAGCTGGGGTGCCTTATCATCAGGTGAGTCAAGAATCTCTAGTGTACGGTAATTTTGTTTTCTAACTGGTGTTATTAACGAATACATTACATTAAAGACAGGTGTTTTTGTTGTTATATTTGTGTTTAGTTCACGTTAAATATGTTGATTATTACATTGTCGAGACCGAGGCCACCCCCACCCACCCACCCAAATTGATTTAGGGGTGGTCAGGTTGGGGGGGGGGGACGAACACTTGGTTGACTATCATCGGCTAAAATTATGAAAGGTCTCGCCCGTGGTTTCGGTCTCGAATTAATAAGAACCTTTGTGAATCCGACACCCAGGTGCTGTTGACTACCCATGCTTGTATTTTGCTTAGATAGTGGCTCTGAGAGGGTGCAAGGTGGGGTGTGGCTTTGGGAGGGTGCAAGGTGGGGTGTGGCTCTGGGAGGGTACAAGGTAGGGTGTGACTCTGGGAGGGTGCAAGGTGAGGTGTGGCTCTAGGTGGATGTAACATTATACCGAAGTATTGATGATGATAGAGGGGTAGATAGGTGATGTGGGCAAGAGTAAGGGGCGACGCCGTTCCTGGTGAATGACCCACCTAGTGACCTGGCCATGCCCACCAGCAGGAGAGAGGGAGCCTGTAGCCCCGAGCACACAGACTGGCGGGTCCTCCGACGCCGGCTACGACGAAGAAAGTTAAGGAGTCTCTGGAGGTCAAGGTCATCAAGAGACGGCATGGTGGAGGTGCTGAAGTTGCTGTTGGCTTGGTGATGCTGATGCTAGTGGACTGATACGTGAGCTGGTCGGGTGATGCTGCTGGTTTGCTTATTCTGGGTTGTGGTGTCAAGGGCAGACGAGACGGTGGTGGTTGGAATGATATTCAGACTTGTATTTAGTATCGTGGTATGGACGGGTCATGGCAGGGTTAGGTGGTGGACAGTACGCTGCTTGGTGTGCATGTGGTGGTTCCTATTATCATGGCGGTAAGTCTTGGGAGCTCGCCTCATAGTTTTTTCTGACAGTCGCAAATCCGCGCGTCTTCATCGTTTTTCCCACGAAATTGTTAAGACAGCTTTCATGGTTAAATATGTTGCATGTCAAATGTCGATTGTTGGTTGAGGTTTATAACTCGATAGGTGTTTGGGTAGTGTTGTGTGGTAGAGGTCGTTCATAACACATTCGGGAAACGTGTTGCGTGTGTGTCGAAGGCGGAGAGTGGCGCCTGGGTCGAGTGAGGAGGACGTAGTGGTTGTAAGCATTGAATGGGGAGGGTTACCACAGGGGGATAACGACGCAGGGGTGACGTGTTGGAGAGGGCACTCACACCGCCAACCTGAGGTGGCTCCTAGGTGCGCCTTGCTGTCGTGCCATCCTAATAAATTACTGCTTTGTACTGCGTTCTGTGGAAATCGCTTGTGCAGATATTGACATATATTGTGTAAATCAATGTTACAGTTATTCAGTGATAGAAAAGTATGGAGATGATCACATGCCCATACTTCTTGTTAATTTAAAACTGAAGAGTATCAATGTTAGTTACCAGCATCAGAGATCATGACACATCAGTCGGCCCAATTACAAGAGGAGCAAGATGTCTTACACATAAACTGTCGTGTAAGTCTTCACGCAATCACAGTGACCAAATTTCACACGCCATCTTGTTACACTACACTGGGTGCATTTTTCGTCCCCCTTAGCTCCACATATTCTAAATATATCAAGTCTCAACTTGGTTTTTATGTTGGGTAGAGTCCTGTCAAGGAGTATTGTGAAAGTGACACTCGCAGGGACGCCCCAAGGGGTAACGTCAATATGTGCGTCCTGTAGCTCTATACACTCAATTATGTAGTCACCATCGCTTCTCGGGGGTGTCAGAGATGTGCACACAGCACTCACAACTTTCTCCTGGTACAAGAGGATGAGGAAGGCGTAGATGTTATCAGGAGGTGAAGAGAGTAAAGGTGTTGGTGATAGGGCGCAGGGAACCTCTACAAGGGGTGGTACTCGCACTACACATTCCTCACATCGACTGGCCACTCTCCTTCCCTTGCCACCCGCGCTTCACCACACACACACATTATCGTAATTCGAAGCATTTCACCTGGTGTAGCCACCTGTCGAGTTGAAGGCAGCTCTCACTCCCAGTCTGCACCAGTGGACTGTACCATGCACTACGAGTGCAGGAAGTCAACACCTCAGTGTTTTTTGGCAACGGTTTGTCAAATGTCAAGTGTGAGTTGATTCGTGTGGTGCATTATTGGGAGGGATGACGTCACAGGCGACCAGCTGGGGACGTCAGGGAGGGAGGGAGGTCAGCGACTGCTCTTAAGACACCACACGCCACTCCTCCCATCCACCCACACACACAGACATATGTATTTAAATTAATACAATATACTGTTGTCTAGTTGTGTGACGTAAAACTAATATATACCGTATCCATTTAGTCATATCTGTAGAGGAATTGTGCACTTGTTATACCCTTAATATTTTTTTTCTAGCGTAAAGTAAATGCAGGACTAGGGGTCGTGTTAGCTGAGTTGATGATAACACTAGCCTCTTGACCTAAAAGTCGTCTCTGAGAGCTACCCCCAGTCGACCCAGCTTGGGATCAGCAATAGAGGTTTAAACATGGGGCCCCGACATACTGATTTCCAACCCTCCACGCTTAAACCTTGGCGCCACAGTATTGCACTAGTCCGCCACGCTTCAAAATTCACAAAATCATTGAAATTTTATGTTTGTGAATTTTGTTAGATTTGTGTTAAAAACGATAATGACTTTTAGGTAATACCACTGTTAATAACCAGTTAAAAGCTGTCATGTTTTATGTTCGTTATATACTGTAGGAATAGATATTTAATTGATCACATTTACAGAGGCTCCACCATCGCATGATACTCCACACCAGATTCTACCAGTCTTGTGTGGTGACCCCTGACGTGCCAGGCCTCCCTCTGTCAGGAATCACGAGGTAAGTCACGCTTGTGTGCAGGGGTTTATGCCTGCACGTACTCTATTTCTTGACATGTATGCTTTGAATTTGGTGTACGGTTCTTGTTTGATTTTTATAGACAACTTTTACATATACAGTACAGTGCAGTATCTGTATACTGTATGCTATATCATTAATTTACGAGTTGTCTGTTATTTTTTTAATATGTCGTGTTTGTGTGTGCATATACTGTACAGAATATGCATGTATTCTTTTATTAACAGGTTTTCCTGTGTTTTATCCTGCGTGTTTGTATTTCATTTTCATGTATATAATAATAATTACGGTATTTGTATACCTGTATATACATAATATTTTACTTGTGTACTGTACTTGCTGCCATATTTACTGTATGTCGTCTCACTTGTATCGTTCCTTTGAAACTGTAAGTGTTGGACATTTTTGGCGGCAGATATCTTGTCACCATTATTGCTGGTACACTACAGTTACCAACCCTTAAACTAACTGTAGATACCAGATGTCTAAAATATAATATATCACAGTAATTGTAAGGTCACTAAATTGAATGTCAAGGTCATTGTTTTTAGTTCATGTCTTTAATGGGAGTTTCCTTTTACAGGCATGAGCAGGTTCTGATTCCACTGTACCATGAATAAAGTATATCTGATAAGTTAAATATATATAATGTACAGTACCCATCCATATAGGTACTGAGCACATCTGTATTCCTTCTCCACTATGAGTCGTTATTTAGAGTTTGTTCCGTTTGTGGAGTGATTTATCGGTGTTCATTACATTATGCCTAAGACTCGTTGATTTCCAGCCTCCATAGAGTCAACATAGATGGTTTGAAATAAGTTTAACCAGTGTAATGTTGTTGGCTAATTGACTGTTGTGGTGCTAAGATTGGCAGTTAGTGATAAGCTTTGGGTTGTTGTGTTGGTAATTGTATGCTATCACACTAGGATTAAGCTTAACTAGGTTGTGTTAATAAATGATGCTGTGATACCAGGATTAAGCTTAACTAGGTTGTGTTAGTAATTGCAAGCTATGACACCAGGATTGAGGGTGATAAGCTTAAACCAGCATTGTAAGGAAGGAGAGAATCATTGATCTGCAGGGAGTTGACTTACCTGTTGCAGGCGGTGTATATCATTAGCACCTGCAACAAGTGGCTCTCACTACCGCCATAACTAATAGTTCCCCCGTGCTCTCTAGTGATTTTCTTTTGGTCTGAGTGTAGAGAGGGAAGGAGGGAGGGGGAGAGAGTTTAAGGTTAAGCTTGTGCCCGTGTTTATCTAAGTTTATATGTGCGTATGTTTGTGCTCGTGGGTGGGTGGGTAGGTGTGAGCTTGTATGTATATGTGTGTGTGGGTGTGTGTGTATTTTGGAGGATAGAAAAGGTGTAACTCTGGAATAGACTACTGTACGTGTTAAAAGGCATTTCTCAGATAACGTTCCCCATAACTAGCCACGGAAACGGTTATTTCGCTCATCACCATTACTCGAAATCATATACTATAATAAACTTGATGAAAAAAATCGTTTGTGGGTACCCGGTCGACCCTTTTGTGACTAGGCGACCCAGATAGAAATAATCTCAACTCTGGGTCGCTGTCTCTTGGGGTACTCTTTCAGGGAGGTCCACGAGGATTCTTAACAACAATATTTGGGAATGTCTCAGTCTAACGTGCTTGCTTGAGTGTAATTCTACCCATACAGATAGTTATATAATTTAGTTTATTAATATGCTTGAATATTTGTTGGGGTTTGTCAGTCAGAATATGGCGTTCTGCTTGTTGGTGTTATGGCTATGTTAAAATATAGGATTGGCGCCTCGTATAGGATGATGTGTCTCACCTGCGTCGCCAGTGTTGGAAACGCCGTCGTTGTCGCCCATCTTAACGGAGAGTGGGAGGCGGGCGGCCTGCCTGTTGGTCCCACCACCCTTCTCCGACAGGCAGCTCTCCGTGTCGTAGCTGCGGTCATCAGTCGATGAGCTGACGGGCCGCGCCAGGGTGGGGGTGACGGCCCGTGTGTGCTGCGAGCTGACCCTGCAACAACAACACACACACACGTATGTTAGCAACCGGGAAAAGCATGGGGGAGAGATTACAGGGTGAAGGCATAAGGGAGGAATACATTAGGGTATAAGAGATGTAGTGTGTGGGTGGTGAATAAAGGGGTAAACTTGGGGACAGGAAGGAGGGGGAACTCGAGGAAGTGGGAATATATGGGATAACAGATAACATCGCCATAGGCCATCATGCCCTCTGTTATGTGCTAGAGGATAATATTAATAACCGTAAGATTTTTGCTCTAAAAAGATGAGAATATGTTTTAGGAAAGGTCTGTGATGGTAAAGAAGGTATACATACATACATACATACATACATACATTACATTACTCTGCCCAGGGTTGACTTCATCAATACGAGCAGTCAACAAGCGCGTCTTCCCCCAAAAGAATTCTTCAATTTTTTGGACAGTTCCTTTTCTTTTTACCTCAACTACACTAGCAGAGTGAAGAACAGTAGGTGGTGGTGGTGAGGGAGACGCTGTGCTTCTGGTAACCTGACACTCCCTTATTAAGGCTCCACACCTGTCACTGCCAAGAGTCGCTTCCCCGTCTCTCGTTGTTTGTGTTTTACCTCCAATTACGCTGCTGTAATCACTTCACCTTGTGGATGGCTGCAGTGGAAGTGTCCCTGAGTATATTTGTTGGTGTTTCTTGCTCACATGTAAATATTTTTTATGCTTCTAATCATTATTACGTTTTTGTGTGTACTTGATACCACGGAATAGCTCTCGCTTGCACCCAAACCAAGCGTCAGGAAATATGACTGGATACTGAAGACGTCGCGGCGACATAAAACAATGGGCGGGATCCGGAACGTCGGAATAGTTGGTCGGCGGCGATAAACACAAGAGAGAACTTCGCTCTTGGCAAATATCATCTTGTGTGTCGCGAGCATTTCATTTCTGGCGTGTAGTCGCGTCTTTTGGTCCATCTGGTCTATTGCTATGGTCGGGCCGTCCGTCGTCCGTAAACTTTTCACATTTTCAACTTCTCAAAAACTACTGGCACAATTTTGCTGAAACTTCCAGAAATATCCTTCTTTCCAAATATTTCTGACGTCAGCGTAAGCCCCTTAAAATGGTTGCCGTGGCTAAAAATAGAAAACAAAATTAAACTTCTTATCCGAGACTACTGTAGTGACCCGGTCTTGCTGGAACTTTGTGAATATAATTATTGTATTAACTACTTTCAAAATTGTTTATTATTGTTTATTATTCCAGATGGACGTTAAGACCTTATTGGCTTTTATTTTTTGCATGAATATTTAACGTTAATTTGTCACGTATGGCTGTTAGTCGCCATCACCATGTTATTTAGTGCCGTGAAGAAGAAAAGGGTGTTCATTTTCCATTGTCACAGGCGAGCACAGTATCGAGTTTTCTGTATTCAGGGAAAAGTGACGATCCCATCCTTTCTGACAGTGTACCATCAGCACTCCACATCACCCCACAGAAAAATATAGAGACTCGTGCAGAACAATGGCAAGAAATAACAAAACTTGCAAGAGTTTGGAATCAGTAAAATACATAGGTTGTGCCTTGTGTGGTTCAGAGGGGATAGTGCGTGCTGTAATGTGGTGGTGCCTGCATTACCTCCACTGGTCAAAGTATTGCTCTGAGAAAGAAGTCTGAATCAATAATACTAATGCAGTAACGTACACACACACACGTTATTTTCCAGGGAAGATTAGATCACTAATTTTGTTGCGTAAAAGTGACATTGTATCAAAAACTCTCAGGAGACTCAATACACTGAACTGGTTTTATTACATTGAACTAGTTGTATTACATTTAGTTGAAGATATGATATTTGTGACCCGCGAGCAGAGACTGATTAAAGAATGCGTCATTCATTCACAAAAAAATAAAAAATAAATAAAAATAGGTAAGGTTTAGAAAGGAAAGATTGATACATCATAAAGAAGTGGGTCAAACTTTTCTCCGTAAACAATGACATGAGATTGGTAGGTGGGGAGTGTTGCCTGCACCTCGGGGAAGAGCACGGCTGGGTCTAATTTTGTTAAGTGAATAGTTGTGTTAGTATGGAGGGTGGCGGGATACCCGTTGGTGGTAGGTGGAGAGGCGGCACCGTTCGCCTCCCCACCCAGTAATGTCTTCCCAGTCCTTCCATACTGTGGTTCACTTTGTGTGCTTATTTGACTGTGCGTTCATTTGAGCCATTGTATGTATGAAGATTAACATGACAGTATGAGTGAGATTTAAATTCGTTCACAACTACACAGATAAAAGAAATTAATAACTCGTGAATGTGCAAATAATTAGTAACTAGTAGGGTGGGTAAGCGCGTGTGTGTGTGTGAATACTACAGGGAGAGGCACGAGTGAATAAATGAGACGAAAGACGACAAAGTAGTCAAGGTTAAATGAATTGTGTTCATCATTGTACCCAGTGGCGTGTGGCGGCTGCTTGTGTGACGACTAACTCGCTCGTGAGAAGGACCAAGCAGGCGATGGGCGTAAGTGGTGTGATATTGAGACCCAGGATGTAGATGAGAGGGAAAATGGGACAGGACTCTGGAGGAAGATTCGAGTTTGGTTCTTCACTTGAAAGGCCACAAGCAACAGGCAGCGAACTATCCACTCAAACGCCCGAGATTGATACATTTGCCAATCAGTGTTCCATCGGCGTCTTTGAGGACTCTGAATCGTGTATCAAAGACAGGTTGAGAAGTCTTAGAATATTAGTAAACCTGTTGGGGTTTTCTGATAAGCTGGTGGGGATATGTTGAGGGCGAGAGAGACTGCAATAAGTATAATCGTTACAATTTACTATGTCTTGCCTATGCATTTATTTAGTAATATTATAGTGTCACTCTTGAATGGCTGTTGCTCGTATCATAAGAGAGTGCCAGTACTGCCAGACGTTGGGGCGATCGTATACGTCACACGTCGTTTCCATAAGCGTGTGTCATTGTCAACTTGAAACGAAATTCAGATGTTGTTGACTGCTGTGTTGGTTCAGTTTTTACGGTAAGGGGACAAAGTGATGTAAGAGGAGGTATGAAGGCACTAATTATAGCTGGAAGAATTCTGATGGCGCTTGTCAACACATACCACTCAGGAAGCTTGGACCATGGACGGGCACTCTGAACTGAACATTCACCTCTGAGAGAAAACAAATTATCCAATCTTGAAAGTGTTGAATAGTGAAAGAAATTTATTTTATTGTGAGAAATTGAGATGATAACATGAAGGGTTAATAAAGTTATCTACCTAACCTACAGTAACTTTAGGGTCTGTGTGGTAATAATAATAAAAGTACTGATAATAATAACAGCAGTGGTAATTCCTTGAAGTTTCATTAGCAGTGTTTAATCTCCATTAGAAATAGTTAACTATATATAATTTATAAGTATTATATAACTCGATAAGTGGCGTTACAGATTCTGGTATTTAAGACAACACTGGAGATACCTACTTCTGCTCCATGGCATAGCTGGGGAAGAGATCGAGGCGTATTAGTTTAGTGTTGTACACTCGTCAACAAAAGTCCTCTCTCTTCACCTGCCTCGTCATGAACCCAGAGATTCGGAGACCCAGGTGAGGCGAGAGGATTTTTGTTGGCGAGTGTACATCACATAAGTAGCAGATATAAAGACTTAGTTCAAATTTACACTTTATGGGTGTTACAAATGATGATGATGATAATGAAAGTGATAGTAAGAGTAGTTCATTTTACCGCCACACCACCCTGTTAAGTACTGTACTGCGGTGTCCCTCGGGACTCATTTAGTTTAAAACTCAGGTTGAAACACGACGACCCTCTTCAAGGGAAGATGTTGTTTAATAATACGGGCGTAACACACACCACCAAAACACACAGGGGGTCGCTTGTCTGACACTACTGGTCCTAATCAATGCTATGTAGTGTTTTTTTATAATTTAATTGCGTATGTCATTAGTCTAAATTATAGTTTTATTGTATTTATAACTGTTGCTGTAGAGGAAGTTATTTAGCAAGGGTGAAGAGGTGAGATGAATTAATTGTAAAATCTTTATCTTTCTGTAATATTTATATCCATTATTGATGTTTTTATTGACTTAATAATTTCTTGGTTTATTTATTAGTATTAATTTATATATTCGTCAAGTATTTATTTATTTATTTATTTATTTATTTATTTATTTATTAGGGTTTCAGTACGTGCAGTGAAAATCCATTGGCTGGGTTAATAAATAAATGGAAAAATTATGTCGATAAGAATGTAGCAAAATGGACAGATTAAAAAGAAGGAAAAGATATTAAGGGAATGAGGTGTTTATTAAATGTTATTTGGTTATGTATTAGTGTTGTGAAGTTGTTAGTGTAATTACCGTAATGCTGTTAACGTCAGAATTACTGTCATTGTAAAACTCTAAAAGTGCTTTTCTTTCTCTCTCTCTCTCTCTCTATCCCACCCTCCCTCCCTTTCTTTCTTTCTTGCTTTTTTTTATTTCATTCTTTATTCTTTCTACTCATTCCCCTTCATTCCCCCTTGTTTTACTTTCTCATGCATGTGTGTTTGTGTGTCTATGTCTCTGTGTGTATATATAAGTGTGTGCATGTACTGTGTGTCTGTGTGTGTGTGTGTGGGTGTGTGTGTGTGTGTGTGTGTGTGTGTGTGGGTGTATGTGTGTGTGGGTGTGTGTGTGTTTCCTCATCCTTGGTCAAGAACACATGCCTGCCTTTTGACATTTGATATTTCTCCATGTTAAATATTTAAGTTGTAATTGCAACATTTAGCAAGGTGCAGGCGGTCTAGCGAAAGGGTTTTATACACATATGAAAGGTCACAGGTCGAAAAAGTCAGGGGGTTAACCTCGTTTAGATTGAGTAACCGAGTGCTGAAAAATGCTTAAGACTAATGTACAGGGTCATCCAAATTGAATACTACCCAGATTTTTTGGTTGACAGTTTTACCAGTTGTCTTCCTCACTTCTGATGCTCCTGTAGGGGGAGGGGAGTGGGGGTCGAGTAGGGGGGGGTGTGTTACTCTCACGGCCACACATGTACAGTACTGGCTTCCTTCCTCCTCTTTTCCTCTTCCTTTCCCATCCCCGGTCCTCCTTCCTCCCCCTCCCCTTTCCTTCGCACCTACCCTTCCCTCAAATAGGAGATAGAAGGAGAAGAGGAGAACAATAGTCCAAGAACCAATAAAACAAAAGAGGAGGAGGAGGAGGTAGCAATACGAAAAACAAAACAAAAAAACAATAAAACAGTAGTAGGGGAAAGGAATGGGGGGAGTTAGGGATTGAGGGAGGGAGGGAGGAAGGGGGAAAGAGGCAAGAGAATTGAGGGGAGGAAAGCAAGTCAGTACTGTACATGTGTGACTGTGAGAGTAACACCCCTACTTGACCCCACACCCTCCCCCACCTGGAGCATCAGAGGTGAGGGATATAATTAGTGAAAAGTGTCGGAAAAACAGGTACAGCGGCCAAATTAGCGGGTGGCTGAAGCAGGAAGTTGATAATTTGGGGGGCCTGGCTGACTGACTGGTTGACTGATTAAATGGCAAGCTGATTGACTAACTGGCTAGGTGACTGACTGACTGGCTTTCTACATAGCTGGCTCACTAACTGATTAACTAATTGACTTGCTGGTTGACTGATTAAAATGACTGGTTAGCTGGCTAAATAAATGACTGACTGACTGGATAACTGACTTAGCTGGCTGGATAACTGACAAAGCTGACTGGGTGGATGGATAACTGGCTAGCTGGCTGGTTGGGTCATCGATGGCCATCATACCCGCCAGGATCGATATCTCGCTTGCACGCCCAATTATCGCCGGACGCACCCGTTATTGGCCGGCCTTTTCCCGCGCCCTCCCTCACACTCGTTTACTTGTAATCTTTACCTAATCTTTACGGCACGGTCACCCGCCCGCTCGATAACGTCACATTTACCCTTTTCATTGAGCGATGGGTATTGACGAAGTGGTGGTAGTAGCGGTGGTGGTGATGGTGGTAGTAGTGGTGGTGGTGATGGTCATAGTTGTGGTGGTGGTGGGTGAAAGCGACGCGGATGACCTGCTTGTGCTATGGTTTAACAAGGTCTCACCTGTTGAAAGCTACCCAACTCTTACTTCTGCCTACGTTGGTATCACGACTTTCGGTAAAGGATCGAATGGGTCCTAATAGACTTTAACCTAACCTGACCTGACCTGACCTGACCTAATTTAGTGTTGATTGGTTTCAGTTCCAATAGGCTCTGACCTTAACTAGCTTAACCTAACTACGTATTAGGATTGAAGCCCATTCCTAGCAAATCTCTCTCCTAATAAGTCGGAACTGTAAGAAGTGAGTTTCATTTTGTACCCTCTGGTCACCTCGTAAATTCCACCACTAATAGATGAAAAATTGAGTTATTCCTGATTTGTACATCTTGTGTGTGTGAAAAAGGTAACAAGTTAACTGATTAGATATGGTTAATGACGAATGAGTCTCGCTTAAAGCTGTACTGTATACATCGTCAGAACACACTTGAAGTCTATGGTGATTGACCTCCGAGTTTCAGTACACTCGTCTTAGCACAGGGTACCTCCCGAACTGTCCTCTGAGGGGTCGTTTAAGGGGTTCAGAGGCTGTTTTTTTTTTTTTTTGCAGTGTGTGTGTGTTTCTGTATGGTCAGGAGATATGTAAAGTGTGTTTCTGTATGGTCAGGAGATATGTAAAGTGTGTTTCTGTATAGTCAGGAGATATGTAAAGTGTGTTTCTGTATGGTCAGGAGATATGTAAAGTGTGTTTCTGTATGGTCAGGAGATATGTGAAGTGTGTTTCTGTATGGTCAGGAGATATGTAAAGTGTGTTTCTGTATGGTCAGGAGATATGTAAAGTGTGTTTCTGTATAGTCAGGAGATATGTAAAGTGTGTATGGTCAGGAGATATGTAAAGTGTGTTTCAGGAGATATGTAAAGTGTGTTTCTGTATGGTAAGGAGATATGTGAAGTGTGTTTCTGTATGGTAAGGAGATATGTAAAGTGTGTTTCTGTATGGTCAGGAGATATGTGAAGTGTGTTTCTGTATGGTAAGGAGATATGTAAAGTGTGTTTCTGCATGGTCAGGAGATATGTAAAGTGTGTTTCTGTATGGTAAGGAGATATGTAAAGTGTGTTTCTGTATGGTCAGGAGATATGTGAAGTGTGTTTCTGTATGGTAAGGAGATATGTAAAGTGTGTTTCTGCATGGTCAGGAGATATGTGAAGTGTGTTTCTGTATGGTAAGGAGATATGTAAAGTGTGTTTCTGTATGGTAAGGAGATATGTAAAGTGTGTTTCTGTATGGTAAGGAGATATGTGAAGTGTGTTTCTGTATGGTAAGGAGATATGTAAAGTGTGTTTCTGTATGGTAAGGAGATATGTGAAGTGTGTTTCTGTATGGTCAGGAGATATGTGAAGTGTGTTTCTGTATGGTAAGGAGATATGTAAAGTGTGTTTCTGCATGGTAAGGAGATATGTAAAGTGTGTTTCTGTATGGTCAGGAGATATGTGAAGAGTGTGTGTATACGAACCATAAACAGTAGTGTGGAGGCCAACATTAAACCCCTGAACATGTACAGAGATTCTGGTGGGATGGGGAGGAGGGCTGTGGCTTTCTAATCCCCAGGAATGGCTTCTTCCCCTTGAGTGCAGTGGATTAACCCGTTGAAATAGATACCTTAACCCCATGAGTATGATGAATTAACCTTTTGTATGAGATATTTTATTCTCATGAGCACGATGACTTAATCCCCTGAGTACAATGGTGTTTTCCCTTGAGTACAGTGAATTAATCTTTTGAATATAATGACTAATCCCCACCCTTTAAGTACGATGGCACTGTACTCAGGGGCTTAATCCATTAGTACTCGAGGGGTTAATGTGAGTGACCCCAAGAGGTTAAGAACAATTATAAGAAGGACCGCTTGTAAACACCACAGCTCTCCCTCACTCGCCCCCTTCACTCACCCCCCATCACTCACATCCCTTCACTCACATCCCTTCACTCACATCCCATCACTCATATCCCTTCACTCACACCCCTTCACTCACACCCCTTCACTCACCCCCTTCACTCACCCCTCACCCTCCACCCTTTTCAGAAATAGTGAATGTCTTTTGAACTCAAGCGGACGGGGTCACGTTAGTACACCGGTCAGTCATTCTCCTATGTAATTTACTCATGACGTATCTCGACACCGGGAAGACCTAGACTGTTCATAGTATATTTATTGACTGATTGACAACCCTGGCTGTATTTTTTTAGGGGGTTTAAAAGGTCAAAGATCAAGGTCACTTTGCTCGGATGCAGTCTAGTCTCATACAGGTTGGTGCACTCCGTCATTCAGGAAACGCTCGCTTTACTGTGTGTGTGTGTGTGTGTGTGTATGTGAGCTGGTGTGGTGTAAACGTGGATCTGCATGACTGGTACTGGTGTTGAGTTACCATCTGGTGTAAATGTGAGGAAAGATCAGTTGACAGGAATACCAAATTCATTGATGGTGAAATATTGACACTCATCAATACTTGGCTTTTTTTATCACCCGATTTGAAGATTAAGAGCATCTAGCAGACAATTTGCGTGCCTGCCTGGACAATAATTGTTTAAATGTCCTCTTTAACTATTAATACAACTTTAATATTTGTTAATGTTTGCTAATGTGAAAGCTATATCCTTTCTAAATTTGGGGCTGATGGACTACATACACCAGTCAGGAATTAGAATAAACGGGACAACGATCAACACTCAGTAGGAGGATTGGTTGTCGCTTCTATCATTCACGTTGTTGCGATAATTACCCTCGGTTGTGGTTGTTGATGAATACTACAACTTTATCCTCAATAGTTACATAATTTGGACTATTATACTCTAGTTTCTGATCTTGTAGTACATATGGTAACTGTGAAGAAAGGTTGACTGTAAGTGAGAGGTAAAAAGTGAGTACAGTAGTTGGAAATGCGTGAAGGGGTGTGAGTGATTCTTCCCGTTGAAGGTCGCACATTGTGTTCTGGCGCCACCAATGACCTCTTATCACATCCTCTCTGCACTCTTACCTCGACCTGTACACACATCCTGCCCTGAGGAGAACACACACACACACACACACACACACACACACACAAAAGACCAATATAACCTAAGTGTACAGGCATCCATCTGGCGCATACACACTGACGCAGCTGCTAAAGTCAATGTGTGTATTTGAGACGTTGTACAACAAACTACTGTACAGAAGTCCTTCCAACCACAGTTTCACGTTGCTGGTTAATCAGAGATGAAATAGCAGCACATACTACAGCACTCGGCCAAGCTACGACCAACCACCTGTCCTAGTTCATGTACACCTAACGAGGCAATTACCGGTCCGACGGGCTATTAGGTCGTTGTCTGGGTGCTGGCCTCGATGGCATCCAATTAGATGCTATGAGCATCCTTTGGATTACTAGCTCCTCCCCCCCTCCCTCCCCCCCTCCCACCCAGCCTCCCACCCAGCCTCCCTCCCTCCCAGCTAACAATACCCCGTCCTTCTTCCCTACTTCCCCCTTCCCTTTATCCTTTCCTCCATCCAACAGTACCCTCACCCTCCCTCTCTAACCAACAGTACCCATACCCTCCCTCTCTAACCAACAGTACCCTCACCCTCCCTCTCTAACCAACAGTACCCACACCCTCCCTCTCTAACCAACAGTACCCACCCTCCCTCTCTAACCAACAGTCACCTCTCTAACCAACAGTACCCACACCTCCCTCTCTAACCAACAGTACCCACACCCTCCCTCTCTAACCAACAGTACCCACACCCTCCCTCTCTAACCAACAGTACCCACACCCTCCCTCTCAAACCAACTCACCTCACTCTTTTGCTAGAATTAATAGTTATATACCTGCTGTAGGCTACGTTGATAACCTAAAAATAATAATTAATTACATCTGGCTGCAGTAGACACGCACCGAGCATTACAATTAATTTCCGGATGATTAGATATTTGTTCGGGTGACTTTTTCGTTGTTTTTATTGCATTTTTTTTTTCAAGGGTGATATATATAAGAGGGTCTAGTGTCTTATGAAAAAAATACTGAATGTCTGAATTATATAACTCGACCTGACCAAAATATAAATGTGTGTAACTTGATCTAAAAAAGTTTCTTTATGGAGAGGTTTGATGAATTCCAGAATGAAAACTATGACTCTTGTTGTCTCGGTAGGGTTGTCAAAATCCTGCGTCTGTTGTGTCATACTGTCTAACACAAAATCTTGACTACAGACTGCCTACAAAAAAAAAGAGGTAAAAGGAATTATATAAACTAATTAAACTCGGTAAAAAAAGTAATCACAAAACAGTAAAGTAGTCAAAATAGTTGTAAATAAAAGTAGTAGTTTAAATTGTTTCAACGAGGTCCAGAAACAAATGACTAGAGTTTTGTATCAATAATCTGATTCCATATCACTAGATCACACTTACGGAAACACACCTAAATATTGGGGTCACCTAGAGATCAGCCTCCCAAGTTTATTTAACCTAACCTAACTTAAGTATACGTAACCTTAACCTAACCTAACATAAGCATACATAACCTTAATCTAACCTAACTTAACCATACGTAACCTTATCCTAATTTGATCTAACCTTAGTCTAACCTAACGTAACCATACACAACATAACCATACCTAACATCAGTAATTACTTGAGCAATATACATATGTAGTTTCAAGAAAGTGTGTTGATAATGTCATGAAGATATGCAGATATATATAAAATGTCCCAGAAAAATGTCCCTCCCTCCCTCCCTGCCAGCTCCCTGCCTCCTTCCCTGCTCCCTGCCTTCTCCCCTGCTCCCTGCCTCCTTCCCCGCTCCCTCCCTAGCTGCCTGCTCCCTACCTCCCATCCTACCTGCTCCCTGAGACACTTTGAGTTGGAGGGAGGCAGGGAAGGACATTTGCTTGGACACCTTATATGTACAAATGTAAAATCACGATGCAGTATGAGACTTAAGATTAACTACAGAGGACTTTTTTTGGGGGGGGCACCCAACAGGGAAGCATGCTAAGTTCATGCTTGCCTTTATGTCTCATGAGTTAAGGGTTTCGTTTTTTCTAAGCACCAGTGACCTTGACCTCTGACCCTTGCAAAATCACATACGTTCCTATGCTAACGGTGAAGCCGGAGTAAATGTTATTGAGATCCCTTAAAGATTCTGTAGTGTGTATAGATGTGGTGACAAGTTTTGGTTTACACACACACACACACACACACACACACACACACCCCAACACCCCATTCTCAACCCAATACTCGTTCTTATGCTTCTACTACCACGGTTAACACTTACACTCCCTAAAAAAACACAGATTTTTTTTTAATATATCAGATTTAAACACATAATCCATCTGTTTATCTCCTCTGGTAATAAATTTTAGAAACCTCAACTATCAGAATCTCAAACCATCGTTCACTTTGTCATTATTTATAGATAACAGACAACTTATAAAAAATTATGGGTCCCCTTTCTGTTTATCTGAGACCTGGAAACCTTAGACTATGTTAACAGTAAACTTGAAGGTTTTGTCGCCCGTGTTGACCAGTGGGAGTACAGTATATGTTAGTTACTGTAGATAGGTTACTTATTCTGGCCCTAAATATTGCTAGTGTAAATGTTGAAGAGATTAAGTGATAATATGTCGCCTTGGGGAACATCGTTAATGCTCTTATTCACCCTTTGACCAGTTTTGAGGGAGTGTTACTGTTATCACCTATATCTGTATGTTTGTTTTAGGAGTTTTACCGATATTCGTGTAATAAAAATTAATATTACTGTTCGTTTTTTTTTTTTTGTGGGTTAAAGTGTTGTATTTTCTTTATATTCACTGGACTAGGTGGAGTATAAATGAAGATTTGCTCTGGATCCATAACCTATAACCCAGACAAGACTCCGCTAGTACACCGTGTAGTTTACGAGGGCCAGGCGTCACATAACATAAACAGGTTGAGACAGGAAAGGTAATATATCTCCTCCCCCACCCCCCTCCCCCTTCTCTCTGGTGGTCCGGATATTTGTGAACCAGTTTGGGTTTTACGACAAGCTGGTGGGGATATGGTTATGTTAGTAGTACTGTACTGCCTCACACCGGATATAAATCACACATTGACTCTACTCTAGATTCGAACCGGCGACCCAGTTACCTACCAGTCCGGTACGATAACCACTCCACAGTACCTTACTTAAAGACAATGAATCTTAATCACTTAGAATCTCCCTACTTTTACAAATACATCAGTCTTAATTCAATGCTACAGGAGAGGCTAAAACTACTTACTGCTTCTAACTGATTCAGAGTACACAAGACTTAACTAACTTGCATTAACATTAAACAAACGTGAACCTACATCTACCCAGTTAATGGTGTCAGGATAAATTGTAGAAGGATAAGTATGATAATAGCTTTGGATAATCTTTGGAAAGTAAGGAAAGTAACCGAGACAACATGAAGGTGAGGTAATTAAGACAACATGTAGGTGAGGTAACCGAGACAACATGAAGGTGAGGTAACTGAGACAACATGTAGGTGAGGTAACTGAGATACAACATGTAGGTGAGGTAACTGAGACAACATGTAGGTGAGGTAACTGAGACAACATGTAGGTGAGGTAACTGAGACAACATGTAGGTGAGGTAACTGAGATACAACATGTAGGTGAGGTAACTGAGATACAACATGTAGGTGAGGTAACTGAGACAACATGTAGGTGAGGTAACTGAGACAACATGTAGGTGAGGTAACTGAGACAACATGTAGGTGAGGTAACATGTAGGTGAGGGACAACATGTAGGTGAGGTAACTGAGACAACATGTAGGTGAGGTAACCGAGACTGTAGGTGAGGTAACCGAGATAACATGTAGGTGAGGTAACTGAGACAACGTGTAGGTGAGGTAACTGAGACAACATGTAGGTGAGGTAACTGAGACAACATGTAGGTGAGGTAACCGAGACAACATGTAGGTGAGGTAACCGAGACAACATGTAGGTGAGGTAACCGAGACAACATGTAGGTGAGGTAACTGAGACAACATGTAGGTGAGGTAACCGAGACAACATGTAGGTGAGGTAACCGAGACAACATGTCGGTGAGGTAACTGAGACAACATGTAGGTGAGGTAACCGAGACAACATGTAGGTGAGGTAACCGAGATGCAACATGTAGGTGAGGTAACCGAGACAACATGTCGGTGAGGTAACTGAGACAACATGTCGGTGAGGTAACTGAGATACAACATTGGGTAACAGGTGAGTGGTGGTGTTGGTAGTGTGGACATGCATAGGGAGACAGCCAGGCAGGTACTTACTCTTCACTTTTGACGGAGACATTGTCCTTCATCGACTGTGAGGAGGAACAGCTGCTGCCCATTGTTTACACTCCCGCCGGGAACCTCCTCTCTACCTCCAAGAACCTCCTCTTCTTCCTCCTCACTAACTTCTGTTTGTACTGGTATTCCTCTTGTTAATCGTATGTCTGTGTGTGTTTGTTTGGGCAGTGTTGGTTGGGCAGTTCACCACAGTGACTCTTTTTCTTGTCTGCGGTGGTGGTCTTCTTGTTGCTATGATGGGTGTGTTGCTGGGTGGTTCCTGCCTCTCGCACCTTTACTCGCAACAGTTACCTTCACTCGGAAGTCTCAAGAGCGCCGTTCCAGGTTACTCGAGGCAATAGCGTGATTTCATAAGAGACCACTTGTATGCCCCCTCGACGCAGCGGAACTTTGCGCTTAACCTTCCCCAGTGATCCCGGCAAAGGTCAGAGGATCCTCCGATTCCACAGTCGGACAGAAGAATTTGAGTCAGATCTCCCCTGCCGATTGACACGCTTAAGCTATAAGAAATGACCTTTTAGCGTTTCCTTGCATCTATCTTTTACCAATGGTTGGAAGACCTTCGTTCGATTTATTCTGTCATTTTTTTTTTCAAGTCACTTCACTTTCTGCTACACAAGTATATGGAAACTGATTTTTTCTAATCTTGTCAAATCAAACAGGAAGACTTGTAATACTGTTAAAGGTAATACTGTAGGTGTCCGATATAATGAGTGTGGTGGGCCAACTCTCTGTGTCCTGGCGAGTTTTTGTTTTTCACATTCCCAACAATACACGAATATAATTTTGGCACTTAGATGTTTGTAATACTGGCTTCAATACTGATATAATATTGTTAATACTGATGGCAGTTACATCCTTCACAGTCCCAAAACATGAGTGGCGGCAATCCTCGAGGCATCAGTTACTACCAAGGTGAGCACGGGTAGAAAAATGTCCTGGAGGAGTGAACACCGTTTGTCTGTCACGTACTTCAGCGCCAGGTAACCAGCCGGGCATCATTCACTAGTATTCAACTTGGGCATCAAAGGCTGAGTCAATCACAACTAAACTTAGTCTACTTGGCACGCGTCTCTTTGTAATTGGACAACTGTATAGTTTATCATGTACACTTGTCCCACTTTCCTCTCCGCTTATAGGTTGCTTTGATGTTAATATGTAAGTTGTGATCTTTTCCCCCGCTTAGTAAACGTGATTCGCCTCATTTCAGTCCAACAAGTCAGTAGCTGGTCATTTTCGGGTCAAAGGCTAGGTAATGTGGAGGAGCCCTCCACCCTGCTCCGAGCTGTGGTCGTTGAGTCAGTAACTGTGTTCCCCCCAAGAGTGACAGCCTGGTTGTGCCCACAGTTACAGACTGTTTACCTCCAGTGAGGTGTGTCTTCTGACAGGTATGGGCACGATGTAGTCTGGCGCTGCGCCTCGTGAGTGCGTCGTGGGTCCAGCCCTCCTGCGCGCTCACGTAGGTCTGCGCATTCAGTTGTACCAGCCGTTCCAGCGGTGCGGTTAGACGTTAAGGTTGCGCATTAAGCTGTGCGTTCTTTGTGGTCGGTGAAGGTTCTTAGCCAAGATCCTGTGAATATAGACATGTGGAGATGCCTACACTACCAACAGGCGAGCAGCGGTGTGTTCAGGTGGAGTGTGTGAGGGGCTGTGTCGCCGACTGGGGCCAGGGGAAGCGGGCTCACTTTAATTACTGTTACTAGGGCTGCCTCACCGTGTGCCCCGCCTCGCCTGATCACCTTCATGTAGTGGGGTGGTGGCCATGTTCAGGCTCCTAGGTGAAGTAGATGACAGGGCGCATGAGTGATCTGGAGGATGACCACGTAGTGCACTTGGGGGTGGCGATGAGAGTGTGTGTTGTTGGGGTGATGTCGAGAGGGAACTAAGCTGATGTGTGGTGCGACTGTGAGAGTTGGTGTCAGGGCGGTGTGTTGAGGCTGACACAGTGATACAGGGCGGGTGGTAGAGGGAATGACCCCAGTGACAGGATAATATTGCACAAGTTTACGGGAGTTATTAACCGATTGTGTATATATATATATTTATATGTGTGTGTGTGTGTGTGTGTGTTGGTCGCAGTGGGTAGAGGATTCTGTGGCGTTATTTGTAGAGCGTAGCGTGAAATTTGTGCGGTGAAGATCTAGTTATGAATCAGACCTGTTGAGACTTTCATTTAAGAGCATATGGTGGGATGACATGGATAGCTGGTGGGGTGACAACAGGGAGTATGTACTGAACAAGGTACCACGACTTAATTACACAAGCGGTTAAGGTAATGACGCGGACGATTGGAAGGTTATAATGTAGAGGCGATGTAGCGGGGTTGGTAGGGATAATGTTAGACGGTGGTGGGGGTCGGACACAGTGGGTGAGGTGGAGGGGGAGGGGTTCACCAGGTCAAGAGGCGGAGGTGTTAGGTGAAGGATGTTATGTAGTGGGGTGGAGGGAGTAGTAGTGACCGTCCCGGGGTAATCAAGGTTTACTCTGATATGGCAGTTGTGTTTCTAAACGATGACTAAAGATGTTTCTAAGATGACGTGTTTCTCATGCGGGAGGAAGTGAAGTGGTGGTGGTGGTGGTAAGTGTTTCTGAATGGGAATGACAGTCTCAGTAAGTGTGGAATGTTGCTTGAGAAATATTATAGAGATCAATTAAGAGACGACGATTAGACGGGAGATTTACTCAAGGATAACAGGACAGATGGTAGTGCGATTGGCAGTAATGATGCTACACTGGTTTCGAAGGTTAGGTTAATGTAACGGTGTTGATAGCGAGTAAGACGATAGTGAGGTTCTTGACAAGACCTATAGGGAGGGGAGGGCGGTGTGTCTGCGGGTTGAGTGTCAGAACCTCGGGGGTCAAGTAGGTGCTGTTGCTTGCTTCAGGTCGTCCAGGGGCTGATGGTTGAGGATAGAAGTATGTAGTTAGTAGGTTGTGCTATGGTAGACGGTGGTGGTAGGGTGATAGTGGAGGTACGGTGGTGGTGGAGATGTACTCAGGAGACACTTGAAGAGCCGATGAGGTGACAGAGGGTTCTGGTGATGTGATAGAGGGGGCTTAGTGACGTAGTATAGGGGTCAAAAGACGTAATAGAGAAGGTCTGATGATGTAATAGAGAGGATCTGATGACGTTAGAAAGGCCTAGTGACGTGGTAAAAGGGGTCTCATGTGATAAGAAGGGCCCGGGGACGTGATAAAGGGGCCTGATGACGCTAGAGGGGGTGTAGCGACGCGGTACCCAGTAATGATGAGTTAGCTAATGACGCGGCGGATGGTGGATGTCGGGAATCAGGGTAGTAAGGCTAGGTGTTGTGAGTCGTGGGTACTGCTGGGGTGGGGGGGGGGGTTGCTTGGTGGAGAGGAGAGTTAGTGTGGTGGGTGGGGTCGTGCTGGTGGTATTAGTGATGGAGATGTTTGGTGGTGAGAAGAGGGAGTGTAGTGGGATCTAGTGGTGGTGAAGAGAGGGAGTGTGGTCGGTCTAGTGGTGGTGAAGGGAGGGTGTGTGGTGGTGAAGAGAGTGAGTGTGGCGGGTCTAGTGGTGGTGAAGGGAGGGTGTGTGATGGGTCTAGTGGTGGTGAAGAGAGGGAGTGTGGTGGGTCTAGTGGTGGTGATGAGAGGGAGTGTGGTGGGTCTAGTGGTGGTGATGAGAGGGAGTGTGGTGGTGGTACTGCTACTGGGGTGGGTGCTGGGGGGTTGTCTGGTGGTGTGGAGAGAGGGAATGGGAAGGAACGCTCAGAAGTTGTAAAAAATAGAACAGGTGGAGGGTTGAATTAGGTAGACCAGCGTTATGTCTTGGCTTAGCGAGATGGATGGTAGGTGAGGCTGTAAGGTTATAAGGTACGGTAGCTTGGCTTTGATGTGGTGTTAGTGGTGGTGTGGTAGACCGGGTTACAGGCTACTTAACTGTAAAGTGGACCAGCCTGTAGCGACGTGATGGTGTATAAGGGCTGGCGTGATAGGTGGGCGAGGAAGGGTTGGGAGGGTTAAGCTGGTTTAATAGTATGGTAGACTGATGTAGTTGTGTGGTAGGCCGGTGTGGTGGTGGTGTGGATGGTGTCTGGTAGGCTCATAGGTGAGTGTTTCCGCCCTCTTCCTTGCCCGATGTCAGCTGATCCACATCTGCGAAAAGGAAAACAAGACAAATGAACATCAACCCCAAAACACTACAGTAAATACATTGCTAAGACATAAACCCGATATATTTCCATCATTACATAGTATCTTAAAATAAATATTTGCCTACAGGAGCGGAACGTTACCTAGCAACACACACCTTTACCGTCAAATGGCGGTGTGAATTAGGAATCAATGGAATGTGTTAAAAATATTCCAGAATAGACAGTCTATGAAGTGGTGAAAATCGGGTTTATTTGTTTGTTTACCTAAAATTATGTAATAGAACTTTGACTTTAATTTTAGCGCTAGTAGTAATAACACTAATAATAATAATAGTGCTAGTAGTAATAACGCTAATAATAATAATACAGGAATAATAACAATAATAAAAGATATAAAATCGTAAGAAAAAGATATATACAATACATCATTGCATCTCAGCCACAACTTTAAAACCCACAAACACACGAGAAGTTCTAAAGAAAACAAACAGTACGAACCTTACCACAGGGGAGGATGGGGTGAAGGTACTTGACACAGCCACTTTGGAATAATCAGGTAACATAATCACACAATCGAGGTACAATCACACAGTCAAGCTACAGTCACGGCGAGGCATAGTGACAGGGTTCATAGATTTCAGATGGTAAGAGGTTTTGAATATTTTTTTGTGAGGGGGGTGAGTGTTGTTTGTGTTGCAGATATGTTCTAAGTGTATATATGTGTGTGTGTATGTGTTGTAAGTGTGTGTGTGTATGTGTTGTAAGTGTGTGTGTGTATGTGTTGTAAGTGTGTGTGTGTTTTGTAGGTACTGTAAATGTGTGAGTGTCTTGTAGGTGTGCGTAGGTGGGTGGGATGGGGCGTGGTGGAAGGTCTGGGTGCCCACTACAGTCTGTACTGGTCCCTCTCTCTTTCCCCACTCTGCATCACGCTACCTAGCACTCCTTCACACACACACACACACACACACACACACACTCTAAATCCTCACCTAGCTTCTCATATTTCTCCGCGACAAGCTATAAACGCCTCCTTCGTGTCTCGGTGTCATTCATGGCTTGTATAAATATCAGTCGTGGTTTTAAGGGATGGATCCATAAGAACCAATATTAACTTTATGGGGGAAAACCTGGACATTTGCATAAGTCGATATGAGTCAGCTGTGCGCAGTTCTTACTCTGCTTGCTCACCCAAAACTCAGATATTACGACCTTAAGACAAGAATACACTACACTCAGCGCCCCGCCCCCCTCTTGCCAGGCCCCTCCGTCACGGCCAATCCCCACCGTGCTTTCATGACGTCATACGGCAGCATCCAATCAGGTGCCGCCGATTCGCCAATAAAATCCAAGTTTTGCAGTGACGTCATATTGGTGCAGCCAGTCATTTACCACGGCCTCGTACTTGCGTCAGGACTTTGGGTGTGACGTAGGTGCGGCTGGTTGACTGGCCAGGCACGAGTAATTGTAGCTCGTTAACTACAGATGAAAGGATGCCACTACTGTCTGCCTCCACGGGGACGTCTTCACCCCAGTACTTCCTTCCACCTACTGAATTATTCCCCAGACTCACTCACTCTCTTACCAGAAAGGAGAGCAACAGAGGGAGGTTTAGTGTCACAAAGAGGGTGGGAAGGGTACCAGCTGACGTATGGTATTACAGGGGGGTTACCAGCTGACAGATGGTGTTACTGGGGGGTTACCAGCTGACAGATGGTGTTGCAGGAAAATGTGTCACTTGACGTATACTTTAAAAACTGATCTTATATTTGATTTACACCAACGTCAGAAGACTAGAAATGGTACTTTAAGTAAAAATAGCATAACCATACACGAAAAATATCTACATACATCAGACTCACACTAGAGGATTCAAGAGAGGGATGACTTGAAGATTAGACACCCCAGCTTATTTCAACGTAAGATTAACCACCCTAACACTGCCTGGAGGGTAGTTTAGGTTAGGATGGTTAATCTAAAGGTGAAATAAGCTGGGGTGTCTAATCTTCAGGGGATCACAAGAGACTAAAAAAAATTGCTTTAGAAAGAAAAACTAAAAACGTTATATTTTCAGAATCAACGATGACGTGGAGGTAGGCGAGCAGAGTGAGGCATCTCCAGGATCTACACGTCGGGTTCGCCCAGCTAAATTAAGCGCCCCCTCCCCCCCCCCAGTGCTCGCCTTATTCCTTCTGCCTGCCTGGGATGACGCAAACACACGCTATGTTCGCCCCACTGAAGTCAGGGTAAGAGTGTGATAATATGGGTAGTGTGTGTGTGTGTGTGTGTGTGTGTGTGTGGGTGTGTGTGTGTGTGTGTCAAGGAATAACTTCATGGTAAATATAAGAGACACCAATTATTGCACTATTATTAGTCACAGTTCCTCCCCTCCCTCCCCAGCAACTCCATCTACGAGGATACACCCTCTGGCCACACCCTGCTCCCTCAAGCTACACCCAGACTAAACTGCACTCACACACACACACACACACACACACACACCCACACCCACACACACCTGCTGAAAATTAGTTTCCCTGGAATCGTAATGACAAGAAATTTGAAAGTTTAGTGTTTGAAGTGATCGTGAACCTGTTGGTGACGTCAGGTTTTTATTTTATTCACACTATAACTAAGCAATGGTATTTATTTTTTTAATACAGCATCTTGTTATAGACCTTGGGGTTATATTCAATAGAGAAAAAGTGGTAGTATTTTTCATCGTCAACTTCATATAACTATTCACAAAATACAATTTCTAGATACACATTTTATTATTAATATTTCTGTATAGAGTTTAGTCAGTCCAGTGCTTCCCTTTCTTGCTCTGGCTTAAAGGTATTTCAAGCGTGACATAAGCTTCCATGTGTGGCTTAACGTATCCAAATAACTATAGTCTTTGGTCATCCTCGTAACACATATTTATTAATATTCTTTACCATTACATAAAAGTACATGATACGGTTAATAACACAACTCATATTTTCAGTGTTATGTGATTAGGATATATTATTAAATACTGTACTGTATCCTGATCCCATGATAATTAGGCATCCCAGCTTAATTTCACATGATGATTAAACACCCTTATGCTACCTGGGGGGAGGGGGTATGTTAGGTTATCATTAGGGTGGTTAATCATCAGATGAAATAAGCCGGGGTACATAAGCTTCATGTAACCAAAGTGACCTTGGATTGGTTTGGTCTGATTTGTTAGATCAGGTCAGGTTAGTTGTAACGATAGACTAGGCTAATTAGGGTTCTATTTGACTAGGTTAGGCTAAGAGGCTAGTTTAAAATAGAAATACGTTTGATATATTAAATCATCGAAAGGCTAGGTTGTGAGGGCAAGGCAGGTGTGTGTTTGTGTGTGTGTGTGTGTGTGTTTTGATTTGATATTTTGGTGGTGTGAGGTGGTGGTGGTGACTCAGCCAGGTATTGACCAGTAGTGTGGCAGTGGACGGTGGTGGTGGTGGTGGTGGTGATGGTACTAGTAGTCGTGGTGGTAGTGATTGTGGTGATGGTGCCAGTCCACATCCCATGTACACACATCACCCATATACACACATCACCCATATACACACACCACCCCTGTACACACACACCACCCCTTTACACACACACCACCCCTGTGCACACAACACCCCTACACATACACAGCACTCCTACACACACACACCACCCGGTCATACAGTAAAGTACACTCCACCCTATTAGTAATTCATGAGTCATATTCTCCCTTTGATGTTTATGTCCAATCAAATAACAGTGTTAAGAGTATTAGAGGCAACTCACACCAGCAGCTGTCAGTGTCGCTGTTACCGGTCACACACTCAACACAATTATACGTTTTACTCACAACATTAATAACATTATTTGCTTGGTAATGAAAGAGTAATACAGTGTTTGATATGAATGAAAGGCCATTTAAGTTATATTGTTGAGCATATAATGTACATAGATTATGCAGGTATGCAAACAGAATTAAAAAAGTAACATAATTTAACAAAAAAGCCCAAGAAAGACCTGTTATATAAATGATCGTTTACCCGAGACTTACGGTATTAAAGCGAGTACAAACCTACCACGTAAACTATAAGAGTTGTCTATGAGATTTATGGTGTGAAAGGGGGATTGGTTGCGCCAGATTAAGTGGGTTAAGAATACAATATTTGAAAATTTTTGATGACTTTATCCTTATTACAGTGAGAACTTTATGTAGTACAGTATATGGAAGTCTTTCGAACTTGTATACATTTCACTGGACTTAATTCTGGGGTATTAAAATATTGGTTCCTGGGATTTATTTTCATATGAGCTTTTAGTATTTCATATAGTTTACAAAATATAGTTATGTAGTTAGATTAAAGCATATAACATGACGGAAGGTTTTGGCAAGGAGGACAACTGTGTAGCGAGTAATTCTTTCTCTAACTTTCCTCCGTTATAAGTTAAAGAAACAGAAACCTGCATGACATTGTTAAACTTGAACTAGTAGCCCTAACTGTTATGCTGTAGTAGGACAGAGAATATCCTATTTAAGTCGACCCTGTGCTCCTGTTATGAAGGTGGTAATGTTTTAGGTACACGCCGCCTTGCCTTTGTAGCTAACATAAAAATCTTTCCTATTGATCATCGCTGCCACTCAAAGCTTCCTTCTGTATCTGTCATTCCGAGTCTACCACAGGTATTTTTCACCTTGGACTCAGCACTTTTGGCAGACCTTAACAACACAATGAGGCGGTTAGCTTTAATTCCGAGCACAGGTTAAGTGTCGGCACAATGCGGCAGAACCTGCCTGCCGTAGACAACACCGCGCGTAATCACTGACGTCACTGGGGAACTCTATTCAATATTACTCCAGCTTTAAGGTCACACCGTCGCTTGTTAAAACATCACAAGTTCAACAGTTCAATAAGATATGTCCCTTGACCTCATAATACTGGAACGCTTCCCTTCGCCGTAAAAAAAAAAGTATGCGTGGGTTATGGTTGGTTCACACCTAGATCCATCACATTCAGTTAAGGTGTGCAGGTAGTGTACACACACACACAACCCCGGAAAAGAATTACAGGTATAATAATATATTAATTAAAGAATAAATGGTATTTTTCCCTGCCTAGAGGTAGATATAAGCAATGACAAGTAACAGTTAAATAATACATATAATAGTTTAATGATAGTATGACTGTGTGATATACGGTACAGTGACCCGTAAGAACGCTTGAGAGATGAATCGTGAAAACTCCATCGACCTGTCTACTCTATCTACCCTTAAGCAACTGGCACCACCGCATCCCCCCTCCTCTCCTCTTGCATCTTTTAACACACTATCCCTCTTCCCCTCCTTTACACTTTCTTCTTCACCTTGTTACATCCATTTTTCCTCCCTATGCACAGACGGTCAGAGTCCTCCATCCCATATCTTTTTTCAGCCTTTTCTTCCCCTCTCCCATCTCCATTCCTCCCTCTATCCACTTTTCTCACTCAACAAACTGTAACTCACTCCCAAAAAACATCGGTCTCCACTGCCTGCACTCTCCATGTTATTCTCTCTAATACTACACACCTCTATTGCACCTTTTACGTTAGTTTAGGGTAGGTTGGGTTAGGTTAGGAGGAATTAGTTAAGATTAAGATATGTTAGGTTGGGTTAGGTTAGGGGAAATTAGTTAAGTTTAGGATAGGTTTAGGTATTTTTGGTTAAGGTAATTTAGTTTAGGTTTGGATTAGGTTTTGGATAGTTCAGGGGGTAAGGTAGGTTATGGTTGATGAGGTTAGGTTTGGGTAGACCAGTTAAGGTTAGGTTGGGTTAGTGTAGGTTAATTTAGTTTGTTAATGGTAGATCAAGTCTTGAAATAAACTAGACATATTAACCACTTATGACATGGTGTGTGTTAATTCCTGTGCCAGGTTTTAAAGTCGTTTCGGCGACAAGAATCAACGTAGGATTTGTTGGACGTTACCTAGAATAATGCTACAATTTGTGGTCCCATTTTCATCAGTACAGTACAGGTACGGTGAACCTTAGTTCTCGTCATAATAATAATAATAATAATAATAATAATAATAATAATAATAATAACAGTGATAATTACAATGATAATGATAATAACAATACTACTACTACTAATAATGACAATAATAATAATAATCAAAATTATATTGATAATTCTAATAATATGAGTATTGTATGCGCTGTATCTTGCATTTTGATTCGTGCTATCTAACGAATGCACAGTAAATAAACATAGCCTAATAATAATAAATTAAATTTCTTATTTGCTAACACTTTGGTGTCATATGCAATCACACAGATTGTAATTGCTATAGGAGGCAATAATTATCTAGTTATTTTTGAGTAATTAACTTATTACCATCTTGTGCTTCTTGGTCCTGGCTCTCTCAGTCACTGTTTGGTAACGTTGGGTCGACGATGTCTACAGTACAACACGTCAACCACACAGTGAGGATTCGTTAATATTTTTCTTTTATTCATCCTCCTCTCCCTCTTTCTCATCTTTCTTCTTCTTTCCTCTTTTTTCTTCTTCTACTCAGACTATTGGCCTCTTGCTTCAGCAAACATGATTAGTTTTTATCTTGATGGCATTTCGATATTGGTTAAGAATAGTTGCAATGTGTAGGAATGATTGTGGTTGGCGTTCACTCTCACTTAAAATAAAATAAAAAACTTTGGATAAAGAGGGGGTATGGGTTTAATACAATGACTCTTGAGTGATGAAATTAATAACTTCTGAAATGTTTACAGATAAACTGAAAAGGGGGTTCCATAGGCCTGACGGACCGTTAAGGACAGTGTGAATAGTGTACATCACAATGTATACTGATGACTTCAGTACACATGGAGGCAGCGTCGCTGGCACTACGGTCGGTAACCTTCACTTCCACAGTTGGAGAATCAGGTACTGTACATATCCACAGCCGACTTGCAGGGAAAGGGGAGAGGTCCAGGGTCAAAATAAGAGGCCAGGTACAATAGCTACGAAAAAATAATCTTAACCTTTCTGTTACCTCACACCAGGGTTGGCACAGGTAGCCTGACCCCCTTTTCACAACCTGGGTGTTTTCAGGAAAAATCTGCTTGATTTTTTTAAACATTGGTGAATTTATTCTAATCTTTCTTATACATACCGTACCAATTAACCAATCTCTTGTTATGCTTGTTGAAAGGCATAACGTGCTACAAGGAAATTTGAACTACACTAGACCAAATGTTGTTTGAAACAATTTTTTTTACCTCATTACTGTTACGGATACAGTACGGCGGGGAAGAGTAATATCTTTCATGCGTTTCTATCCCAGTGCTCTCACAGTCATAAATATTTGGTTAAAACCGTAAGTTTCATTCAGTTTAAGGCTTAACGCTGTATGATTGCCTCGGGCAGAGTAACACCTGAACCATGATTGACGACTCGGTCAGGATGTAGTGTGTCACAGACCGCGTAACAGAGGACATTTACCGTACAGTATATCAAAGAGGAAAGGTCTATTATTCTACCATACAGGGTCGAAGCACATAGTAATACAGCCCGTAATAACGAGGCTTTACTGGATTTCTAACCATGTGTTTAATTTTGATGCAGTAATTTAGATTAGCGACATTGATTATCCCCAATTTTCCAAAACAAATTTAAAGGGAAAAAATCCTGAGCGGACAGAGAAGACAAGTAGGACTTTTTACCTTAAGATAAGTCAGAGGTCAGTAATAGTATAAGAATAATCGTTTCCATCTGCGATTCATTTAAATTTTCAATCGATAATTATGGAAGTTATATCACAAATTTGCACATTCATAGCTGGAACCAAAATGATATATATATATACTGTATATAGCAGCAATTCGTCCTTTGTTTGTGAGGTTACCGTGGGTCAGGAGTTAGACTAGGTATGCTAACTCGAGTCCGTCGCTCTCAAGTGTTAAGTAGACGCGGACAGCACCCACTATTTCAACGTGTTATAGTGGTCTTGACAAAAATGTGACCTACTTTAATAAGTCACCTGTGAAGGGCAGTGTGTTCACCCAGCGTCGAGGTTATACACATTAAAGGTGGAAACACTCTCGTGGCAACATTTTATTAGTCGTTCTGTCTTTAGGAATATATCCAGGTTCGTAGAGAACTTTTGGGTTTTCGTGTAGATTAGACACCACCGCTTGTTTCACCTGATGGTTGAACACCCTCATACTAACCTAACCAAATCTAACCCAACCTACTCTAATTAATCCTGACCAAACCTCCTATAATCTAAACTATTCTAACCTAATCTAAACTAATCTAATCTAACTGAACCAAACCTAACCTAAACCTGACTTAACCCCCAGGTAGTGTTGGTGCGTTTAATTACCAGGTGAAATAATCTGGGTTACCTTATTTTCACGAGATAAGAACTTATTTTGTTTATTATTGTCATATATAATGTTTATTGATATAATTAAAAATAATGTTTATTACCATCGCTGTAATTGATGTTTATTAATATGATAATGAGAATGTTGACTAATTTCACAATGAATGTCTTGGTATCGTAATTAAGGACGTTTATAAAATTGGTGCTAAAGAATGCTAATTAATTATTGTCTTTATAATTTCTGCAAATTTAGTAATAAAGTTAATTAATCAAACATTAAAGGATTAGTGTTAATAAATCAATATGGAAAATGCATTGACAACTTAGCAACGTGTCTCAATACAGAAATATCTTATAATCTCGTAATGTTGGCTAATATAACAAACAAAACTTATTAATCTCATGATGTGTGAATATACTGCAGTAGCAAAATGTGTTCCTTAATACTATTACTGTTGATGTGTTTATTTGTTGATTACGTAAGTGTGTTGGGTACATCTGGGTCTAATTAGTGCTATTATTATATTAGTTATGTATTTATTTTAATTTTGTAATTATTATTATTATTATTATTATTACTATTATTATTATTATTATACACATACTCTTTGTGGTAAAAAATAGATGTATGAATAGATAAACAGATAATTAAAATGATAGAAGAATAATTGAATAAAAGTCTATATGTTTTTCAGGGACAGAGAGGGTGTGTGTTTGTGTGTATGAAAGTATGAGAATTAATATGTAAGTATGAGCATGTGTGTGCGATTGCTTCCGCCGGTCATATTAAAGTATTCTACCTGCGTCTACTTCTCACTGTAGTACTGTTTAGTTTCCAGTGTTTGTGTTGAGTGAAGTAAATGGCGAAAGTCACTCGTATTAAGGTGGTATTTGAATCTACAGTATGAAGACAAGGTATACATAACACACCCATACAGACACACTCATACTCTCATACTCACACACTCTCTCTCTCTCCTCTTTCTAAAATTCAGATAAGAGATATAGGGAGGGAGAGAAGGGGATGGGAAGGAGGAGGCCGGAGGGAGGGAGGGGAAGCGAGATTGACGTCAGAGGCGGAGGGCGGAGCTAGTGTGTCCCATCACCACCACCACAACTACCACCACCCACTACCACCACCCACCATAACTACTACTATTGCTACCACTGCAAGTACCAACACCATCAATAATATTGTTATTTCTGCTACTGCTGCTACTACTACTGCTACCACCATAATCACAACCATCACTACCACCATTTCCACTTATGGTAACCACTGATAACACCATCAACACCGACACCACAACCACCACTACCAATTTTTTTTTCACTTGTACTCTACCACTATTAGCCTTACTCTTACACCATATCCGCCACTACCACTACTAACACCATACTTATGACTACTACCACCATATTCACCACTACCATCACCATACGCACCACCACTACCACCACCACCATCGTTACCAATCCTATCTAAACTCTCACCATAATTATAACCTCCACGACCATACAATACTTCCTCTACCACTATCATCAACACTCTTATACCACCACCACCACACTCCTACATCCCCACCACACTCCTACAACCCCACCACACTCCTCATCACCACCACACTCCTACACCACCACCACACTCCTCCAACACCACCACACCTCCAACACCACCACACTCCTACAACACCACACCTACATCACCACACTCCTACACCACCACCCCACCACACTCCTTCATCACCTCCACACTCCTTCACCTACCACCACACCCCACACCACCGCCGCCACACTCCTACACCACTACCGCCACACTCCTACACCACCGCCACACTCCTATACCACCCCCACTCAACACCACACTCCTACACCCTCACTACTCTCCTACACCACCACCGCACACTCCTACACCACCACCGCCACACTCCTACACCACTACCGCCACACTCCTACACCCCCACTACTCTCCTACACCACCACCGCACACTCCTACACCACCACCGCCACACTCCTACACCCTCACTACTCTCCTACACCACCACCGCACTTCTTTACCACAATCGTCCACCTCACCAACAGCCATTCTCTATGCCAGGATGAACAAGTAGGCCACAAAAATCAGGACTTTAATATATGAAAGCAGAAATATGTTAAGTGTTTACAATTAAGACTGACTGAGTTTGTCATATTTGATGTAAGTTATTATTCACTGGGGAGATTATCTTTATATGGTAGACGTAGGAATTTGCCCATTGATTTTAATTTGCTCCTGTGACTGACTCTTTTTGTTGTCTCCATTCACTGAGGAAAACAAGGAAAATGGTAAGTGATTACAGAGCAAATATGGAAGTAGTTTTTATTTGGGATAGAACCTTTAACATCAGCACTGACCGAAAGATGATACATACAAGTACTGTACGTTAAAATGTTTAGTATATCTCAACCAGACTTAAATACTTGGACCATGGTTGTCACACTGTGGTAACCTGTGAATCGTGTGTGTGTGCATGTGTGATGTATGTGTCTGTATATGTTTGTGTGTGCGAGCGTGTTTTTATGTATATAGTGGATGAGGGAGGACCTCTATATTTACTTCCCCAACAACCATTTATCTTGAGGACTTCCAGACCATTGAACTCATTGAAACTTCTTAAAAATCATCTATCCATCTAATAGCGGGTCTTTCCCTACCTAGTTGTATCTACTGTAGTCTAGCGTCTCCTTGATCTGCTGTTAGTTTGAGACATGGTAAATTGATTCATCTTACCCAGCTTATATCATTCCCTTCGTTATATGGCCTGAGTTGCAGTATACCTCACGTGGAAGATCATTAGGTTCAATCAACCAATCAATCTTATTTAAAGATGTCGTTCATTCTCAGTTCTTCTTTGTACCGTACCCTCGGTTTTTTTCTCTTGGTTTACAGATAACTTCTTTTTTTTATATGACCGAAGCTGTTGCGTCGCCAGGGATGTAATTACCACAATCAGTCAGTTCAGTTCTTTATCATGGTCGCTTCTTGTTTCATTGGTGTAATGTGTCTCTTTAACTTATTTTTGATTGGGGTCGCTGTTTATTAATGTTTTCGGTAACCAGATCACAGTTAGGATATTTTCCTTCTGTTTTACAAAGCCCAGCACAGATATATTTTCTTCTGATTATTTCCATATTTTTTTTTATCCTCCTATTTTTCTCGTTAACTTTTTGGCAGAAGTGTACATTTCATTGTTCTGTTGCGTATCGTCTGTTTCCCTTCGTTTTGGTATTTTATTAACTTAATTTAAATAGAATTCCTTATTTATATCTCCGGTGGCGCTAAATTTACTCTTTTATTTCATTTATAACCGGGTAGAATTTATATTTAGTTCTTAATTAATTGGGGGTTCTTTAGCCTCCGTGAGTTTTACTTGTTCAAACGCGGCAGCTAGATTTATTTTCCCCGCACTAACTATTGAGGGCCACTATATCATCAAATGTGTGTCCACGTTAGGATAAAATATAGTCATTTTCAGTTTGTACTTCTATCGATACTTTCTTAACGTCATTCCACAAAACTTATCGTCTCAAGAAATTACTAATAAAAAAATGTGTTCTCTAAATTAATCATGTGTCACTTTCTCCAATTTTTCCCACAATTAGGTCATCAAATTCGTGTATGTCAATTTTTATTGAACCCCCCCCCCCAAATGACCACTTTTTTGTGTAGTTTAATATAATTTTCACATCTTTATCACAGTAGTTTGATATATTGTACTGTATACAATACCAGAATACCCCGGAGGTCGTACGGTATTTGATTATCTGATCCACAGTACAGTATTTCTAACTCCTATCTCTCATAACACTGTTCCTATTCTTATGGAGAGAGAAGCCAACACATTGCGTCTGTTTATTTTCATTTGTTTTATCTACCTGGCCTTCTCTTGTTTCAAGTTTGTCATTTAATTTGTAAAGAGTTGTCCTTGAGAATATAGGTAGTAGTGACACTATTCAGTACAACACGTCGGAACTCTAACTGTATTTAATTATCTGTACAATAAGGAAAGATATGAGATGTTCTTATGAATTCTGAGAGTTGGATACAAGTGAAGAATGATTGAAGTAGAGTAAATGGATACTAAGAATATGTAAATGGTGACAAACTGCAAAAGACGTGTAGAGGAAGAATGAGGAGAAAGTCACTGAAATTTTAAGAGAACAAGTTGTATTGGAAGGGTAGGGTATGGAGAAGATGAGAAATCACAGTTAACGGCTGGAAATAGCCGTTGAATATTAAAGTAGGGATATATAATGAAAAAAGGTTAAAGTGAGAGAGCGAGAGATCTGAGAATGTCACAGATTAGAGAGAGGGAAAGAAGGTGAGAGGGTAGGAAGGATAGGGAGAGAGGGAGGGAAGGAAAGAGATATGAAAGGAGGAAGAGGGAAGGAAGGAGGGGAGATAGAGGGCGAACGGGTAAGAAAGAAAGAAAGAGAGAGAGAGATCGAAGTGTCCTGTATGGGTTGAAAAAAGGATGAAAGGGGTAAAATTTACATAAAAAGTGGAGAAGAAATGATCCAGTACAAACAAACATAAAAAAGATAGGAAAGGCGCCAGGGTGTGGATGAAATGCTCCCTCACCTCCCCTCTCCCCTTCCCTCCCCTTCCCCTCTTCCCCCCTTCCCTTCCCCCTTCCCTCCCTTCCCCTCTTCCCCCCCCAAAAAAAAAATGTTGAGAGATGTAAATATGATACAATAAAGAGATGCATATTGGTGTTTATGATAAGAGGGGATAGTATCGATTGAACAGCAGAACACCTATTTAGTTTTCCAGTCGTGAAGAGAAGAATGGCTTTGAATTAACGTATATAGCGATTGTAAAGGTGTTTGATAGATCCATTATACAGGGTCGTCTGAGAAAAAAAAATGCCCAGATTTTAATTGGTAATGTATAAAAAGTTTGGGTATTAATTTTTTGGGTGGCTCTGTATTGTGGTTCATACATAGACCTAAGGGAAGAAATATTTTACATTGAGGAGTTTGAGTAGTAAAAAATACATGATGAACGGGATGGATGTTTCTTTTGTTATTGTTGTTGCATTTAGTGATGAGAATTAATAGAAAAATGGGGTGAGAAGTATTTAAAGTGTATGGGATTAGGAAATTGATGAAGTGTCCTTCATTTGAGAGAGGGGGGAAGAGAGGGAGAAAGAAGAGAGGGAGAGAGTGAATTGGGTAGATTTACCGTTGGAGCCCACATCCAATGTTGTGAGTGTGTGTGTGTGTACAAACGTGAAGGTTACTGCAATCTCCTGCCTTTGTCCTCAATACTGTATTATGATAGAAATTTTCTGTCATGTCTTATAATAATTTCTAAATCATAAACGGTATGAAGCAAAGTATAATCTTCAAAGCTTATCTAAAAATATGGGATGATGTAAACGAACTGTTAATGAGTTTTAAAGATTGTCAATGAATATTACATGCAGCTGTAAATGATCTCATTTAACTAATGATCATCAAAGGTTGACTAAAAATTTTGAAAACCTGTAAACTAATCTATTAAGGACAACTCGAGTGCAAACGCACTTTTTTAGGTGACGCCTCCAAAAAATTCTCTTGAAATGAGCTAACGCCGTTTTAAAATTCAGTTAAAAAAATATAAACTCCAACATAGTTTGACAGCCTAATGGCTGATGACGTCACACAAGGAATTAGGGCTGGAAAGGCCGCCTACATAAGGGTGTTTGTGCAGCGTTGCGTTAAGGACGCCTCCAGGGGGAAGGTTCTTATCTAAGTAGTGCTCGTTCATAAGTTTCAAGTGTGATGTTAATGACCTATTTTGATAACCAAAAATCGTGAAACACGTACCCACTTTCCCAATTTTTTATTTAAATACATTAAGCTGTCATAAAAACGAGTGAGATTAGAACCAGGTCACTGGTGACGCCGGAAGAGGGACGGGAATGCCATGTCCCACGTACAGTATTTTCATAATTTTATGATTTCAAGTTCCAGTCGTTTAAAGAGGATAAAGACATAAATTAGGAAGAATCATTTGTGTAGTACACTATTGATTATTCATAAAAATTTATCCCATACTGTTTATGTAAAGTGTCAAAGAAAAACACCCACTGGCAGCCACTAAACTGTAGTGTCGTGTAGGGTAGTCTCGTGGTGCCAGGACCAGGTGTGGTCACTGTAGGGTAGTCTCGTGGTGCCAGGACCAGGTGTGGTCACTTGATGTTACACTGTCATGGGGGTTGCGTGCGTAACGTATTTTTTTTTTTTTTTTTTTTGCTTATTATATTTGACTATTAACTGTACTGAAGCAAATGACTTGTATTAGTCAGTTGTGTACATCTTATTGTTAATTGTATACAAACCCACCCTGTGTTGATGACATCCTGGAATTTTCCGCCCCTCTTTATCGGTGTTACACTATAATAACGGTTTAAAAAAAATCTAGTTTTTATCCATTTGTGAAAAACTCTAACAACTGGGTTTGGCTTTTGTTACGAGTTGGGGATTTAGAATATAGTTAAAAGTCTACCCAGATCCCAACAAGCAACAACAACAAAAAAAACAAAGACAATCGGACTATAAAAGGGTAGACAAAGGATGCGAGTTTTTGTTGTGTATAATAAAGTACCATAAATTCCTTAACAACATATTCAGCTTTCTATAAGTTACCCTTAACCATACTTAACCTAAACATTAACAGTATATACATATTTATACAACATACAATAATTTGAAGCAAGTGGACGTGGGGAAAGCAATATAAGATTACAAATATTTAAGTGCGGAGCTGAGATGGCTGACGAGTAAGGCTGAGTATTGTAGAAGACGGTAGGTAGTCACTGTACCTTAGGTTTCCACGATAGGTAATCCTGTGGTCACTTCCCAGAGTGTACTAAACTCTCCTCGAACTCGAGCTGACAAAGAAGACTTGGAGGAAGTGACGTAACAACCAGGATATGGAGAAGGGAAACCCCGGAGTGGTAACTAAGACGAGTCATACTCGTGTCTCGTCCCTAGATGGCGATGCTCGTGGTGCTGGGTAGGTAGATCAGGACAATAGATGGCGTGGTTCGTAGTGCTGGGTAGGTAGATCATGACAATTGGTGGAGGGGTTCGTAACACTTTCAACACTCAGTATTATAGCAATTTGTTGGGGAATTCCTCAAACGAATTATATTTAAATAGCGACTAAATCGTTATATCAGCCTTTGATTGTATCCCTAACCCTCTGCATCGTTATAGTACTGCACACAAGCCGTCTTACCCACTCGAGGGAGGTGCCAACTAATACTACTTTGCTTCGACCTAGAAATAGAGATTGTTGTGGTAACTTGGTGAAGATACGTGTTTCCCGTTCTCCAGTATGTTCCTGGCAAAGACTAGCTTAATTATTTTATGCTTTCCTCTAATACATCCATCTAGCCACGTATACATACTGTATATGCTTTACAGTGATATATATAAACCGAACTGCTCACCCTACTCACGCGATCTGTCGGTGAGGTTAATTAGGGTATTCTAATTTGTCGAGCTTGTACATATCCTAGGCTGAGGAGGCGACTTACTTCAACACTAATGCGGGAGGGAGCCATCAGATAAGGGAAATAGGAGTTACTGGTACTGTAGGAGAGAGAGCAGTTACTGGTGCTGTAGAGGTGAGAGAGGAGTTATTGGTACTGTAGAGGTGAGAGAGGAGTTACTGGTACTGTGGAGGTGAGAGAGGAGTTACTGGTACTGTGGAGGTGAGAGAGGAGTTACTGGTGCTGTAGAGGTGAGAGAGGAGTTATTGGTACTATAGGAGAGAGAGCAGTTACTGGTGCTGTAGAGGTGAGAGAAGAGTTATTGGTACTATAGGAGAGAGAGCAGTTACTGGTGCTGTAGAGGTGAGAGAGGAGTTATTGGTACTGTAGGAGAGAGGAGTTACTGGTGCTGTAGGGGAGAGAGGAGTTTCTGGTACTGTGGGAGAAGTTACTGGTGCTGTGGAGAGAGTTATTGGTACTGAGAGGAGTTACTGGTGCTGTGGGGTGAGAGGAGTTATTGGTACTGTGGGAGAGAGGAGTTACTGGTGCTGTGGGGAGAGAGGAGTTATTGGTACTGTTAGGAGGTACTGTGGATGTGAGAGGTGGTACTGTAGAGGAGTTACTGGTGCTGTAGGGGTGTGAGAGGAGTTACTGGTACTGTGGAGGTGAGAGAGGTTTGGTGCTGTAGAGGGAGTTACTGGTACTGTGGAGGTGAGAGAGTTACTGGTGCTGTAGGGGAGAGAGGAGTTACTGGTACTGTGGAGGTGAGAGGAGTAATAGATAAAGAAGGAAGACGAAATGGCGACGCAAAGGGGAAGAGGAATCACTGGTATTATTGAGAACAGTAGAGTCAGTGGTATCCGAGGGGGGGGGAGGAGTTATTGGTACAGTAAGGGAAGAGGAGTTGATGACAGTAAGGGGAAGTGGACTTGCTGGTACAGTGGGGGAAGTGGAGTTAATATCAATAAGAGGAGTTAGTGTTATAATAAGGGGGAGGAGCTAATGACACATAAAGGGGAAATGTGGTGAAAATATAGTAAAGGACGAGGAGTTATTAACAGTAGGAGGAAAAGGAATTATTGGTACTTTCAGGGGAAGAGGAATTACTAATAAAGTCGAGGGAAGAGGAGGTGATGACAGTGAGTGGAGAAGGACCTACTGATAGTGTAGAGGAAGGAGTTACTGACAGTCGGGGGAAGAGGAGGTGATGACAGTGAGTGGAGAAGGACCTACTGATAGTGTAGAGGAAGGAGTTACTGACAGTCGGGGGAAGAGGAGGTGATGACAGTGAGTGGAGAAGGACCTACTGATAGTGTAGAGGAAGGAGTTACTGACAGTCGGGGGAAGAGGAGGTGATGACAGTGAGTGGAGAAGGGCCTATTGATAGTGTAGAGGAAGGAGTTGCTGACAGTCGGGGGAAGAGGAGGTGATGACAGTGAATGGAGAAGGACCTACTGATAGTGTAGAGGAAGGAGTTGCTGACAGTCGGGGGAAGAGGAGGTGATGACAGTGAGTGAAGGGCCTACTGATAGTGTAGAGGAAGGAGTTACTGACAGTCGGGGGAAGGGGATTTAGTGACAGCAGGGAGAAGAGGAGTTACTAGTACAGTAGGGGAAAGAGGATTTAAAGGTTTCAGGTCTGAGGACAGCAAATATGGAAAAGTGGGGAAACTGGGCCGCTTTGGGCCCCCTTGCAGGGTCGAGGGTGTAAAGCTCCCCAGAAGCTCACATTTAAAGTATGGGTACCAGAGCAAACATTTACTTCCATAAGCATTCAAAATGACATGGACTTAAATATAGGATCCATTTATCCTTCTTTACCAAGATTCACATAGTGTTAGTAAGGCAGAGGTACAGTAGTCTTCAGTGACCTCCAGGCATGACTGGTGACCTTTACAGTAAGTGCGTAACCTCGTCAGGGAAGTATTATGGTACACAAGGGACACTAGTCATGGTAATCCGATATAGTTTCATAGTCAGAGAGTAGTGTAAAAAAAAAAGAAGACAGTACTCAAGGTCCAGATAATGAGTATCGTCACTAAGTCTGCCACCCTCCTGAGAAGTGCTTCTCTTGCGTCAGAGATCCATACGTATCTATACTGCAATTCCTGATGTTTTGAGGGAAAATTGCAACCCTAAATCATATTAAGCAAATGAAATAAGAACATATGTGTTGGGGTTTTGTTTGTAAGTTGTTATCCATGGATATTGAAAACTTCAATATGTCACCTTACTTCAAAACACAAGCTAATATTCTTTACAACATTCCTATAGTCTTAATGTCTATTTAACCAAATAATATTACAGTTTAACCATTAGGTTGTTATTCCACCATTATGATGTCCATAGTACCTAACGAGTGTGTATCCGGTCATTGGCTATACTGTATGTTAACAAATATCTATATACAATAACTAGACTTATATAATTCACCTCTTGGATAATCATGATCCTTCACAACAAGACACCAAACAGTGGTCTGTCCATAGGGTCGGCATGTGGCGAGCGTTTCATTAATTTACTTTTTAGTTGGCTTATATAACCCTTTTTTCCCACATAACCTTCATCATTACTTTCGCAAATTCTTATCTTCACGTCTTTCATGTTAGACCCCCTGCCCCAACACGTACCAATAATAAAAATATAATTGGTCTACACTGAGTTCAAGAATGTCCACTTTGGGGGTGAAAAACAAAAATGAAATTCAGTCGATTGGCGGGAAATTCTCATACTTGTGGTATGTTAAGGAAAGAGGAACTACAAATGCAGCCAGGGGGAAGTGGAATTACTACCTATTGTAATGAGGGGAATAGGAGTTACAAGACTAGTCGGGGAGAAAAGGGAGTTACGGACATAATACTGTAGTGGGAAGAGGAGTTACAGATTCAATAAGAGATAGAAATGAGTTACGAATATAGATCTGAGAGAAGGAGTTACTGATAGAGTTTCGAACAGGAGTAACTGACGTGGCTGGAGAAGAAGAGGAGGAGAGGGGGGGGGGGAAGAGGAGCCACTTGGTACCACAGGGGGAAATAGAGTTGCTAATACAGTGACAGGGAAATGACTTACTGATAATATTAGGATGAAGAATTACTAGTACATGGAATAGGAGGGTGAAGGAAGATTTACCGATCTAATAAAGTGGAGTCAGGGTTAAGAGGAGGTATTGACAGTAGAGAGAGGAGAGGAGTTACTGAATACTAATACAATAGAGGGAAGACGAGTTACTGGTACTGTAGAGGGGAGAGGAGCTACTAGTGTAAATAAAGGGGAAGAGAGGTGGTGAATATGGTGATACAGAAAGGTATGGAAGGTATTGGTGTGGTAGTAATGGTGGTGGTGGTGGTGGGATAGGTGACATAACTGAGACACTGTTATGGGAGTGATGGTGGTACTGATGACGTAACTGGCACTGATGACTTCAACTAAGGCACTGTTATGGTGGTGATGGTGGTACTAATGACGTAACTGTGACACTGTTATGGTATAATGGTGGCACTCATGACTTAAATGAGGCACTTTTCTAGTAGCAATGGTGGCACTGATGACATAAGTGGCACTGTTATGGTGGTGCTAATGACGTAACTGTGACACTGTTATGGTATGATGGTGGCACTGATGACTTAAATGAGGCACTTTTCTTGTAGCAATGGTGGTGCTGATGACATAAGTGGCACTGTTATGGTATGATGGCACTAATGACTTGAGGCACTTATGGTAGTAATGGTGGCACTGATTACTTAAGTGAGGCACTGTTATGGTTGTAATGGTGGCACTGATGACTAAAGTGAGGCACTGTTATGGTACTGATGGTCGTGGTGCAGATGGAGAAGAGTTACCACAGTCAGTTCAGCGCCCAGGAAATTCCTTGTTATGGAAAAAGAAACGGTAAACACACAATATTGTACAGGACGAAATCTCACCACACGAATAATGCCGACAAGGACAAAATGCCCACCAGTTCAACTCTGGGTCCCAATACCCATATAGGATTAGTTGGGTTCGGTGCACCTGGGTGACGCTTTTCCTTCTTCAGGTTTTGTTTGGTTTGGTTGGGCTATGTTGGGTTAGGATCTATTGATAGGATTTTGTGGTAGAGCCGTAAGCAAAGAGGGGTTGCCTGATAGAGGGCTGGGAGTTGAGGACTTACTTGTGAGGTGTCTGGTGCACATGTCAGACGAGGCAGCCTCCTCCAGCAGGTCGGTGGCGACGACTGTTTAGAGGCGAGTGGGCGACCAATCACGAGCAACAGTTGGGCAGTTTCCCGCGCAAAAGTGCCCGCCAGAACTTCCGAGGGGAAGCCGCTAGCAAGTCCAAAATGGCGGCGGAGACCTGTTGTGGGTTGTTATGAATATACGCGTGATAGCAAGTCCGTGGAGGCAACCCAAGCGGTGGTACAGGAGTCTATCCGCGGGTCACTATCACTGGTTCTACGTCCCCGGTCCCCGCACCTGATCTGTGCGGCCCGCGGACACCTCGGCCCCTCGTTCGCACATCACACCACACCAAGAACATCCAACTTGTACACAACTTCGCGGTGTTCCCCTTAGAAGTGTTCACGTGTGGGCGTGGGTAGCTGTTCTGTAGGCCAGATTACCATTCGGCTGGAATATTAGGATTTTCATTCACTTTGTCAATGAACGTCCAATAATTATAGAAGATTAATTATTAAACTGTTATTTAAAACTGTCTGTCTAAATGAACGAAGCAGTTTGCAAAATTCCCGTGTACTTGGGAGCGGTGCCGGCGGGCCAGGGTGGAGGTCGTACTCGACGCTGCCTCACGTGGTCCTTCCCCGAAGAGCCAACAGTACAGCACTCAACTACCACCCTCCAGGCCGGCTGTCTCTCCCCACAAGAACTGCATTTATTATCATGGTCAAGTGGTGTATCGTGTGGTAATGGATGTAAGTAGGAGTGGGGTTGCAAAGGGAGATCGTCTGGCAAGGATGCTGAGGGCAGGAGAAGTAATCAATACGATGATCTGCACAGGCGCGCGTGGGCCGCCTGCCACGCGAAAGTCCTCATTCTACGTCAGTATGGCCAAGGACGCTCCCACTACCCCCCGCTTACTGCCACTTTTTCCACTCTTGTCCTGCCTATGGTTTTGTTTCTTCTCTTTTCTACATAAAGTTCCCTGCATGAACATCATTATTAAACTTAGTTATTCACCCTTCGAGCAAATTTATTTTTTCCTTTTTCTTTTTTTATTAATAACATCAGATTGTAATGAACCTTCACAAAACCAAAGAATATTTTCTACCGTCCAATATCAGGGCTAGATAGATTATATGGTATAGGTGTAGAGGAGAACTGAAGTAGTATAGGGAAACAAATTCTCCCGCCCAGCATCCCTGGAGGAACATTAGGACTCCAGCCCGGGTCATCGTGCGTCATCAACCTTCTAGTGACGTCAGAGTAAGCACGACTCAGATGCCGCACATTATTTGACTTTCATGTTTTATTCAATAATGCGATCAGTTACAAGTGTTTGGGATAAGTCCAACCACCAGAATGCAAAGTATGAGCGTGGAATATTAATGCCATAAGAGCAATGGCTAGTGGACAAAAGCAGTGCACTTGTATAGTGGTGAATAAAATATCTGGCGTGGCATCTCCTAGTGACGTCATTGCCACTGTCAACAACATTCTGGATCGGATTCTCAAAGACCACTAGAGATAAGCTCAGGATGAAATGTACTCAACTGTGGCAACCTTGTGAGAATCCTTGAATAAGACACGTCAATTGCCCAGCAAGTCGGTGTTCAAGAGTGCCAGGAACCATAAAGTACCGCCACCTCAGCTAGGCAACAGTGGGTCCCGCCAGTGTCATAAAAGGAAAATATGGGCGGGGAATATTGGCGGTGTGACTCGGCTCCAGGATGATGGTCAAGTGTACCGACTGACCCTTGTTGTGGGGGGATCAGATCTTCCTCAAAAGAAGTATTAGACCTTCCAGGATACCGAGTTGTATTGTGACCTTCACGCCCCGCCCCTTAGCCTGGCACTATGATAATACTGAATTTGGATGATGAATATTAGCGTGACCTATATGAAACCAAGGGTCTCCAAGGGTCAGGAATATAGAGTCGCTTAGGTTATACTGTACATGCATCTCTATCTCTACAAAATGTCAAATTCTGAGGTTTAAAAAAAACATATAGTTTTAAGCAGTCCATCTAGCATTACAAAGACGAGCAAGCTAACCCTGAATAGATTGAGGCCAAAATTCCATTCTTTTTTTTTTACTTAAAAGGGTAGGGGGGTTTTGTGTAATGATTGTCCTGGTGCGATTTTGCCCATTAACGTTCCATTCTGTTCCCGCTTCCCACAATACCTTCTGTCCAGGTTAAGCAGTACTGTGCCTTCGTTAGACTCGTGAAGGAATACCAAGTCACACTCCTCCAACAACTCTTAGTTAGGTAGTGTTAGCTTGACGTGTTAGTTCCCGTGAGGTTTTAAGTATTACCTGTCCTATAAGTTTTAAGCGTTCTTAACCATGTCACTTTGTAGCTGTATTTTCCTGACTAAATCAACTGTTTCAATCAATATCCATGTTAGCTGCCGTAAAAAGGTTTTAACCCGTGCCCATTGAGACTCCACCCGAGGCAGCACTATCCAGACTCCTTTTATCACACTGAATGATCCTCAAGTACACTCTGCCATTATTGATCCTCAGCTTCGAACACATATTATTGATTCTGTAAACTTTCCAGTGAGAGAAGTCGCTTGAGATCGTTTTCCTTAGTTACATGAGTAATCCCAGCTTGAGCCAGTGTTATTGATTCTCAGCATTAGTTTACATTATTGATCCTCCGCTTTATTTGTTTTGATCCTCAGCTTTAGTTTACCTTATTGATCCTCAGCTTTATCTGTTTTGATCCTCAGCTTAAGTATGCTTTATTGATCGTCAACTTAATCTGTTTTGCTCCCCAGCTTAAGTTTCCATTAAAGTTCCTCATCTTATTTAATTTAGAAGTTTAGATGATAAAATAAAATGGAAATAGATCGATACTAATATTCACTTAAACCCGCCTCTCCCCGAAAAGAAAATCAAAATTACATTGCAAAAAAGATAATTATATTCAGTTAACCCTATGAAGGAATCTAATATTACACAGGAGAATGATCATAGTAATTAGGTAACTCAGAAATCCAGTATTACAGAGCTAGTAGCCAGAGGCGGTGTGTTATTTGATGGGTGGTGATGCTCTTCAGTATACGCCTTACATCATGCAATACAGTTCCGTTTGAAAGGAAAGAATTGGAGAAAGATTTGCCCCATCCCCAACCTATTTCACTTTTAAGATTAACCACCCTAACGTTAACCTAACATAACCAAACCTTATCTAGCTTAGCCTAACTCCTCCTCCAGGTAGCGTTAATGTCTAATAATCAGGTTAAATAAGCTAGTGGAGGGCGAATCTTCACGTGATGCAAAGACTCCCTCCTTAAATTCTCCTAAATCCAACCTAACTTACCAACACTTGTTCTACTTTAACCCATTTGCAATATTCACATCTGCCATAACCTAATCTAAACCTACCTGAATCTGTAACCTGATCTATCTTAACGTAAACTTGACCTAAATTTTCCTTTGTTATGTTTCACAGTAAGGGTGATCTACACCTCCAGTCTCCGGTAACAAATAAAACAGTGCAATAAGTAAAGATATATGTTTTTTTTATAACATCAACAATACCTATCGGGTATTTGACCAGATACTTGTGATTCACTGGTTGAATTTACTAGGAGTGTGATCATCAATTGTTTGTGGAGGACTTATTTGTTACACACACACACACACAGAACGTCAACACATGAAGGTGTCTGGCGCTATGATTGTTGTGAATTGACGGTCCAGACAATAGCGAAGTCCATGCACAGGTACTTCATGCAGGCTTCAAACAGGTCGTAATACTTAACCCTCCTGCATTTTCCCTCCTCCAGCAGACGACAGTGGGAGGTCCTCCAGTAGAGTCTCACAAGCAGCTCCGAGCGACCCATGTCCATTATGTACCCAGGGACCATTGGGTACTGTTTACTAAGCAGGTAGGACCTCGGGTACTGGATGAGGAGCGTCTGCAGAAGGAGGAGGGGATTAGTTGTGGTGATTGTGGTAGTAGCAATGATAATATTGATGATGGTGGTGATTGAGTCGTTCAAGATGGTGATAGTGGAAGTTGAGGTATTGATGATGGTTGTAGAGTGATGGAGTTGTTGTTGTTAGTTGTAGCGATGGAACTGGTGGTGGTAAATCTTTTGAGGGTGGCTGGTTGTAGTAGTGGTAGTTGATGGTTGTAGTTGAAGATATCTTGGTCGAAGTCTTTCATAAATTATACATTACTTCATTATAAATACCAAAAATATATATATATACTGTTACTCCTGATCAGTGGTTAATAAATTAAAAAAAGATAGAACATTACTTGATACCACGTTTACACTGAAAGCTGGATAAGGTCCTTTTACAGAACTCATGAATCACCTATGCTGAGACCTAACTTAACCTACTTCTAATATAACATGACCCACCCCTATTCTGACAGAACTAATCAATTCCTAAACTAACCTAACCTGACCTAATCCGATTTTAACATAAGCTAATATACTCCAAACATAGCCTAAACTAACCTACCTTGAACTTAACTAAACGTACCTTACCCGTAATCTAATCTAACTCAGGAAAATTTTGGGCCGTTGCAGGGGTTGAGTTTCGCCCTCATATCACGTATAAATCTGAGCCCCTGGTAGTGTGTTGGGGAGGTGATACTTACCTTAACATCAAATTCTTTTTTGTTCAAGGTGACGTCCAAGATCTTGAGGTGGTCTCCTCCTGTACCTGTGGCGATGGTGAGGAGATCAATCTGGGTCATGTTGGCGGCCACCAGGAGCTTGGAGAGTGGCAGGCAGGGCACGTACACTCTCTTGCCTTGTTTCTCGTCCTGCCAATAAACAGGGTTTATGGGTTAGGTGGCTCTGTCTTAAATAATGTCCCAACCTGAATTAACCTAGGCATTAGGATTGGGAATCTATTAGGAATGGAGGCATTTATAATTAGTTCTCATTTCTAATTGGTGAGGATAGGTTAACATTGTACCAGTTATTGGTGAGGATAGGTTAACATTGTACCAGTTATTGGTGAGGATAGGTTAACATTGTACCAGTTTAGGTCTTGGACCCTTTTGACCAGTAGCCGAATATTCTTACTCCCAGCACACCTGTGTCCTCTGTCAGATCTCCCACTTTAAAGATATTATTTTCAGTGATATGATTATTCGGACATAAGGATTATTTAACCTATTGAGATTATCCAAATGACGTGTTTTGAACCTCTGGTGTAGGAAGTTGTACAGTATACTATACGTGCAACACTTCTAGCTTTAGGTAGAACAAGGTATTATTAGAGTTACGGCAGGTGAAAGTAGTTATTTCATTGAGTCCTGTTTTATAAATAACTTGAATGACACAGTTCCGAAATACCTATTATATTTCCTTAAAATATAATTTCAACTGCTTCAGAGACCCGACTTTCAAAACATTTGTCACCAAAATTAAATAATTAGGTTAAGTCTGGAATGTAAGAGTGATACAGTATCTAAGGTGACATACCCCTTGCACTATGTTGTCGGAGAGCTTGCTCCTCGCCATGACGAGCCCCTGCAGTTCCTGTGGGAGGCCCTCTATCAGGTCCCTTAGCCACAGTAGCAGCTAAAACATGTCATAGAAAACTTAAATAAGATGTTTCATAGAAAATGACAATATTAAAGGGATAACAGAAGAGTATATATATTGAATATACGTACCACATTCCTATCATTACTTTACTTAGTTTTATCCTCTTCACCGCTGATCGGCTCGTTAGCCGCTTGGGCGATCGGTCACGTCTCTGTTACGCACTGTTGGCAAGTACTGGGCATGCACCGGCTCCTGAATGTGCCTGAACCCGCGCCAGTGTTGGTCAAGTCTTGTCTTGAAAGAGCTCACACTCGGTGCCGTCACAACACTCTCTGGTAGATTGTTCCAAGAGTTCACAACTCTCACTCCGAAAAAGTTTGACAACACAGTTTTCTGGACTTGCGGCTGTTTCAATCTTGAGCTGTGACCCCTTGTGGGGCGAGCGTCCGCCAGCTCCAAGTAAGGACACTCGACTGAGTAGTGGCATTTGAGATGTTTATACACCTCAATTAGGTCACCCCTTGCCCGTCTGTAGTATAAGCTAGGCAAGTTCAGGCGCTCCAGTCTCTCAGGGTAGCTGAGGTGCCGAAGTTCAGGCACCAGTCTGGTGGCCCCCCTTTGAACATTTTCAACCAACTGACAGTCCCTAGCATATCTCGGGGACCAAACGGGGTGACAGTACTCCAGATGGGGAAGCACTTCACTCTTGGAGATCGTTACGAGGGACGGACCGTCTAGATATCTGAACGACCTTCTTATAAGACCCAGTAATTTTTTGTCTGATTTACCTTCTTCTCGCAATGGCCCGAGAGCTTCAGCTCATTGTCAACATACATACCTAGGTCCTTCTCACATTCAGTCTCAAATAGTGCAGTTTCTTCATCCCGTTGGGACATATAATACGCCTCCTTACCGTTGGTACGCCCCAGGTGCATCCTCTTACACTTCGTGACATTGAATCTCAGCAGCCATTTCTTCGACCATTCTTGGAGCCCACAGAGGTCCTTCTGCAGCTCTTCACAGTCCGCTTGGTTCTTGATTTCCCGAAATAACTTGGCATCATCGGCAAACATTTGTATGGAGGAGTGTACAACGTCAGGCATGTCATTTATGAAACAAACAAACAACAGCGGGCCCAATACACTGCCCTGTGGTACCCCGCTTGTGACAGGTACGGATAATGACTTCCTGCCATTAATCACCACACACTGCTTGCGGTCATGCAGAAAGTCTTCTATCCACGCTAGGACATTTCCCCGAATTCCGTCCCCTTCCAGTTTGATTTTCAGCCTTTCGTGGGGTACACTGTCGAAAGCCTTGGCAAAATCTAGGTAAATATTGTCGATATTACCACCCCGTTCCAGAATATGGGTCCAAATGTCCAATACCTTGAGCAATTGTGTTAAGCAGGAGAGCCCCGGCATAAAACCGTGTTGGCAATCCCTTACGAGGTTGTTTCGTAGTAGATGTTCCATTGCGGCATCTCTGATAATACTCTCAAGTACTTTACATATTATGCTGGTCAGGCTCACCGGTCTATAGTTGTTCGTGGAGTGACGATCGCCCTTCTTGAAGATAGGGCTCACATAAGCCACTTTCCATTCACTGGGGGCCTTTTGTTCATCCAAGCATTTACAAAACAGGATCTTCAGGGGCTCGGCAAGCTCGTTGCACAACTCTCTTAGCACTCTAGGATGCACCATGTCCTGGGCCAGGACTCTTATGGACCTTTAGCCTGGACAATTTATTTCTAATACCCTCTTCTTTGAACACAATGTGGGTCAGTGCTGTGTCGAACCGTCTGTCCTCAAACGCAGGAAGGTTAATTGCATCCTCTCTTGTGAACACCGAGGATAAGAAGCTGTTCAATGCCTCAGCTTTATCCTGGTCAGAATCTGCGTAACTACCATCTTCAAGCCTCCGGTCTGATACTCCTACTCGCGTTTTTAATTTCGACTTTGCATAGCGGTAAAACGCCTTTGGGTTTGACTTGACCATTACATTCTTCTCGACCGTGGACGTGCCTCACTTCCTCTTTGATGTTTTACCAATTCACTTAATATCAGATACTCTGGAACCAGTGCGTAACAGAGGCAATCACTGACCGCCCAGGCTGATAACAGGCCCATCAGTAACGAAGAGGGTAAAGTGAATATTGGCAACCTTACATAATACAGTCTCAGTAGAAACACCTTTGTCCTGGACAGGGATTCTGCCTTGATCATTTAACAACCACAAGATATATATATATATATATATATATATATATATATATATATATATATATATATATATATATATATATATATATATATATATATATATATATATATATATATATATATATATATATATATATATATATATATATATATATTTATATATATAATCTGAGATAATCAAAACAGTAAATGTGGTGTGTTATCCTTGAGTGTAGGGCTGGTACACAACTAGCGGCCGCCACTCACCGGTCTGGCTGCCCCTAAGTTAATACAGACAGGGGAGGTCCAAGCGTTGCGGCGGCGCTCCTGTAGGATTCGGAAGGAGCGAGGGTCCGGCTCTATCAACAGACCAGTCCAGCTATAATTCTTCTCCAGCATAAGCGTCTGGCTCATAAACTCCCCGTCTGCTGCCCCTACCTCCACGAACACCCCAGGAGCCTGTGAAGTTAACAATGGCCTGTACACCATCAACACAACCAGAAACCTGTAAAATTAACTCTCAGTGACCTGTACACCACCAACAGTCCAATACCCCAGGGACCTGTAAAGTTAACTCGGTGACCTGTACAATATCAATATCCCAGAAGGCCTGTGAACCTAGTGACCTGTACGATATCATTACTAAAAAGGGCCTGTTTCTCTAGCAAGGGTAATTAGAACGGATCACCTGAATGATAGCCCTCCCCCCCCAGCTTATGTCGTCTATGATTAAACACCCTAACCCTACTGGTGGGGGCGGGGGGGGGGTGAGTTATGTTAGTGTTTGGGTGGTTAATCTTAAGGTAAAATAAGCTGGGTGGGGTTAATCTTCATGTGATCGGAAAGACCTATATGTTATCGAGGGCTCCGACTTGGCAAGATTGTTTTCTCAACTACCATATGACCTTACCTGATTCCCCCACAGATTCTTGAGCATTTCCTGGATTGTATACCATCCCAAGAGCTCCCTCCAAGGAGGACGGTCGACGTCGAACCCCGCCTTGTCAGGGTGTAGTGGGGGCGGGTGTAGGTATCTCTCTTTCAACAAGGGCACGAGCTCCGGGTCTTCTAGATGAATCCGTCCGGAAAAGTATGGTCCCAGGCACTCTGGTGATGAAGGGCTCATCGTAATCCTAAGATTATCCACATATATGTTCATTTTGGATTGGAATGAACATTATTGTTGTTAACAGCGTTAACTTGTAATATCCTCTGAGATTATATTCACTAATTTGTTCCATTATGTATGTAATTTGTTACGTTTTCCGGGCAATTAAGATCTCGAACAGATAACAAAATCAGCGAAAACAATTCATCGTGCGTCATGAAATCGCTAAATACTGAATTCTAATGGTAAGAATTCTAATGGTAAGCAAAGTCAGGTGTGGCTATAGTTACCATGGGTGCAGGGGTCCGTGAACCAGGGGAGGACTTGGGGCAGGTGAGTGGTGCTGTAACAGACCAGGGCGGCCACTAACACCACCATCGCCACCACACAGCTCAAACTTGGCGCTCTTAGACGACGCATCATCAGCTCTTGTTTTTATCACCACGAAACTTCACTAGCTCCCTTATCTTTCAGATATTCATTACCTGTAAAGGATGAGGAAAATAACCCCTTTTAAAGCTTTTAACAAACCTCAAATCGGTCATATAATCTTATTAACGTAAGTGTAATTACTATCCTTGTTGCTCCCTTAAAGACCTTATTTGTTGAAGCGCAGTAATAACATTATAACAACTGATATGAAAGTTATTAATACATTTTGTCTTGCCCATATCATTTGTTAATTTATTATGCATTAAGTCCAGCAGTATTATCTCCTTTTTCTAACATCACTCAAAATATACGGTGATTTTTTTACTTTCTGACAACACGGGAATCTTAGGAATTTTATCTTTGCAATCAGCAGTTTAGTCAATTCTTAAACACAACTTCTTTGACGTTTCCCTTGTAAATTACCTAAACATTACCTAACCTGACCTTCTAACCTCAGTTACCAGAGAAATTAGAATGCCTGCAACTGCCTAGCTTATACTATAGACGGGCAAGGGGTGATCTGATTGAAGTTTATAAACATCTCAGAGGGCACTACTCAGTCGAATGTCCATACATGTTACAAGTCTAGAAAACTGTGAGGAAAACTTTTTCCGAGTGGGAATTGTGAACTCTGGAATATTCTGCCTGAGTGTTGTGACAGCACCGAGTGGAAGCTCTTTCAAAACCAGACTTGACCAACACTGGCGCAGAAAAAGATATATTTAGGAGCCAGTAATTGCAAGATACGTGACCGACCGCCCAATCGGCTAAGGAGCCGATCAGTGGCGACGAGGATAAAAGTAAAAGTATTGAAACTTAAGCTCTGCTTAATGATCCTGGTAGATGAACATATATGACTAAAATACCAATTGTTGACAAAATTCCCTTACAAAATCAGTATGAAGGGAGGCGGAGGAGAGACATACCTGAGTACGAAGACCCTTGTATGTTAGTAGCCGGTATAGTCTGGAGGTAGCCAGCAGTCATCCAGCCTCCTATGGGAAGTCGCTAACCGGGCGAACTACAGCTGCTCACCCAGCGCCCTAGCCACGACTGCACAGCACGCGGACTCCAATCTCAGTCTTTGAAGTTACAGGGTATTTCATAATTTCTCTTACTATTTCTCCGAATTGTGCAGCAAATTTGTTTATCGCCTTTTTAAAAAAAAATTATTACTGTTTGAATTTCAGGCTTTATGTTCAGTTGTTTGTGCGACACGTAGAGGACTCACGCCAACAGGAAAAAGTTACGAAAATATGGTTTCCTTGAAGTTGGGGTTTTTTTTTATATATCATTTGGAGAGAGGGAGAGAGAACATATTAAGTTAAATCTTCACAAATATTATATGCCTGCGTACATTTCTTATTATCTTTGGTTGTTTTAGTCAGATCTTATACTTTTACTTACCTTTCTGAATCAAGTGGAGTGGTGTTTTCTTACTTGAAGGACGTTCGAACTTAATTGCAACATCCTCGAAAAAATTCTTATTTCTCATGTGTTGAAATCACGAACTAAAAATGTAGGAGGAAATCCCAACTTTATCGACTGGTTGCCACATACTTGGGTCGTGGTGTGGCAGTGACGTGGTGTTTCAGTAGACTGTCCTACCAACCTATACCCTGCTCCCGTCGCCCAGTCATATCACCTCTTGCATCCCTCTTCGATATTGATTGGCTGGAAGTTTCAGGGAAGATAATCTTCATTTACTGCCAGACGCATAGAGGAAAAGTGCTACAGGAAAAGTTACTTAGATATCTACATGTACACGAGGTGTTGGGAGGAACAGTGCTGATATTGTCGTGGCTATGGTGGGTTAATTGTTTTCACGTACCGGGTTATTGAAAAATTTTAGGGAATTCTTAAAAGTTTCAAAGTTTTGTTTTGAAGTATTGAAATGATGACATATTACATACAGGCATTGGGCATCAAAATACACAAGTAATGTACACTAAGCTTGAGGAGTTTTTTATGTACTGTATCTGTACTAATACTATTCAGTGCCTGTATGTGTGTTTTATCACCTGTTTAAGGCCTTGTACCTTAAATGAAAATTCTCATTTACTGTACATACTTAATCATGTCTTCTGTGTAATTCTCCCCTCATAGTAACTAAAAATCGCAATGACTTATAAATAGTATTTACTAGTTGGTTTTGTTCTTATTATTCATATTTGATTTACTGTAGGTGTGTCATCGGTCAATGTTATAGAAGCGCCATTCGCTAAATTTTAATTTCTGCAACACAACTTTTAAAATTCAAAATAAATGAGTATACTTCCCAACTGTTCAGATCGTACAAGCACAATGATTGTGACCATCAATGTTGACTAGTTAAAACGTACTTCGCCAATTAAATTGCTTTTATTATTATTTAAAGCAATATAGAGTAAAATTTGTCTGATCATGAATTCTTGTGATATATTAGGACTGTGCTAATGTTGCATTGGTGTTAACGTTTAGAGTTGTTGATATAAAGTTTTCATCATGTATGTGTTGGTGTGGAAATGGTATAGGCCAAAGGGTGTGAAAGTAGTGTCATTGTTGAGTTATGGCTCGGCAAGTAACATCATGCGTGGCGAGGATGTACCCTCTCGCTTCTTGTGACCTATTGCTCTCTCACTTCCCTTGAATGTAGTAGAGACACCTCTGATTTGTAATTGAACGAGTAGAATATGTAGTGCGTGTAACAGGTGGTGGTGATGTTGACAGGGATTGTACCAGAGCAACGTGGTGCTCAACCTGCTGGTGGTGGTGATTGCCGCAGTGCTCATCACCCGTTACGTCATCACTAACTTCTCCACACTCTTCCCCTGGGCACTTCACCCCTGTAGTCAACGTCAGTAAGCTCTCACTCAATACCTGCCAATATCGTAACATAGCAATTAATTTTCTTTCTTTGTTTACATTCATGCATGCATAATTTTATTAGCGAATATAATACAAGGACATTTACTAATGGTACCTAATCCTTATTGTCATGAAATATGAAGTGTAATGTGTGTATATTTACTGATGCTTGAATCATTGAATGTAAATATTGCATCTGCTACTTTCAAACCGTGTGCCTGCCATTTCCGTGACAATAAAACCTTTTAATTGAAATATATTGAATTGGTAGAAGTTACCCCGTATGACAGTCATCACCAGAGGCATGATAACTTTAACCACTGATGACATGTACCCCACAGAATGTATAGATGTGTACTTCAAGGGTCCACCGAAAGTTACTGACCCGGCTCTCCTCTCCATGGTGAAGGAGTCCTACCTGACGCCTCCCCCGGCTAACCCAGACACCACTCCTTTTGATATTGATGAGCATGTGTGGAATAGACTAGTGGACTGGAACGTGATGCAGGAAAATCTTAAGGAGATATGGAAGAACCAGGTGTGTACCAGGTTATTTACTTCATTGTCTTATACGTGAGCGAGCAAGTAAACTACTGGAGTAGGTCTTACAAAAAGGGCGGTCACATACCTGGATGATCCGCCTCTCATAACGCATTACAGTACAGGGTACTGTGGCTGGTTTCTGAGATGTGCTAGAGACTGTTAGTTGATTGTAAATTGCCAAAAGAGGGCCACAGAACTGGTACCTGAATTCTGGCACTTCAGGTACTCAGATATTAGAACGCTTGCAGTTGCCTAGCTTATGCTATAAATGGGCAAGCGGTAACTTAATGGAAGTCTATAAGCTCTAATACAATTATGTGTACTATACGATACAATAGTCACATTTTATTTTAATACCGTTGTGGAAGATGGTCCTGCTAACTTATCATACAATTGTACTCAGAGTTGTACACATGATGTTTCAGAGTAACGTGTGAAAATTATGGTGCCTCTCGGTACTATGCACCGGTGACATTAACGCAGTCTACTAGGGCAGATCCTGGGGTGGTCTTTGACTCTTCACCAGAAAATTCCATTGCTTTTTCTTTAATGCAGTATTGTACTCAAACGTTTTTGTACAGTAAAAAGTAATTGCTATAGACTTCAGAGGATCTCCTAATATTAAATGCACATGGCTTCAAAATGCCCATGATATTGGTCTGATTTCGAAACCCCCCAGCTGGGTGGGCTCGTTATGCAACCCCCCCCCAACACACACACACACCTTTTGGAATTGTCAAGGGGTATCCCTCCAGTATAGCTCTGGACAACTTCTCTCGTGATTCTTAATTGTAATTGTGAGTGACAGTACAGTATCTCAACTAGAAGACATGCACTATTTAACGTTGAATATTGAAATTCCCATGTACAGTATCTAGCAGGGCCTTCGTATAAATAGCAAAAAGCTTGCTTAAAATAATTTTGGAACCTCCACACAGATCCACCTGGAAGATAGATATGTTTATTCCACAAATTTAATATTGATTATCATAATTAACACAGTGGCAGTAAGTGTAAATTTGCCACTGGACTGTAGAATACACGTCACTGAGAATCTTGACACATTTAACTTCACAGGCTCCTGGGGTGTTCGTGGAGGTAGGGGTAGTGGATGGGGAGTTCATGAGCCAGACGCTGATGTTGGAGAAGAACTATAGCTGGACTGGTCTGTTGATAGAGCCAGACCCTCGCTCCTTCCGAATCCTACAGGAGCGCCGCCGAAACGCTTGGACCTCTCCTGTCTGTATCCACTACAGTCACCCAGAGTCGGTTAGTGATTGTCACATGTATGAAAACACATAATAGGTAATGACCCTACCTACTGCTACTCCAGTGACATTTATCCCACAAATTTCCACCTCATGGTCTTGTCCAACAAATTCAGCAAACTTTACCTCTGGCAGTTTCTAATAATACAGGTTCCAATATCAACAGACTCTCTGCTGATTGACTGCACCTTTCACCTTTCCAGAGCTAAGGAAGAGTGGAGGAAACCAGTACATCATGATGTCATATTAAATACTTTAACTCGTTAGCGTCGTTCTCATTACTTGATATCAATTCCTGTATATACTCGTCATATCTTCCCCTACCTGATATTAATACAGTATCTACTCCATATTATCATCCACTATGTATACTGTATTAGTATTGATGCAATATGTCATCAATCTTTCTTCCTTGTATCAAGTGATCATACTATTATCCATATCCAATACATCTACTTGTCATATTCATTTAGTTGACATGATATTCTTGTATGTTGTGTTTATTTGTCAGAATGACTTTTTTTCACATGTACAGTATAATCCACATGCACCTTATAAAATGCCAGCCAGTTATCCTTTTGTGAGAGCGTAAATTGAGTGTTAGGTCATTCATTTCCCAGAATCTGTGCAAATGTGTTGTCAGGTTGATAAGCAGACCTGCTGACTCAACTGATGCAAATGTAACATTACTTGAATTATAATTGCTGAATTACTGTACATTTGCTTTTGTATTGCAAGAAATTATTGTTTTATGTGATGATGGAGTTTTAGTTTTAACCCTTGTTACACTACCAGTGTAATCAGAGATCCAAATCTTCTTGAATGTTGCTGTAGTAACTGTTTTCTAACTTGCAGTCTTAGAAATCGAACTAAAGATATTTTTTTATTTTGACTCCTTATCTTATACCTTTCTTGTTCTACTTTTACATTTGTATTACACCAATCTCCCTATTATATGCCTCCAGTACTATACAGTAATATATTATGAATATATAATTTTCACGGTGCATATTTCCACAATTCTAGCATTTTTTATTGACTATTATGATACACAGAAAAAGTACTGGCTGCGAGACTTGGAAGAGGAGCTGCCTGACCACTTCTTGCAGCTGCTGATGGCCCGTAGTAAGCTGGCCGACGAAACACTCACTGGGGTCAGTAACACACATCCTCGAGTCACAACCATCATTCTTGCCAGTTTCACCACAACACCCTACATCTCATTATACTTTTAGATTACTGTATGGTTACTTAATGTGGCATCAGGTCATGGGATAGCGGTAGCCACCTGATACTGTAGTCTTGTACCACAAAATGGATGAACGTCATTGCTGGTTCATGCTCACTGTGATCATTTTATGATAAGCAACCTACCCGGTATGTTCTTAGATATTGTACAGTCTAGTACATCTTTTTAAAAAAAGTTACAATTTATTTTCCTAAGTGTGGTGTGTAGAAACTTCTGAGGTCTAAATGATGCTCTTGTATTTATGTGCATTTTGTTGCTCTTCAAGAACTACCTGCTCTTATAGATAAAAGTGTCACCACAGAACATTAACTAACTGCGTAAATGGTGGCTAACGCTCATATCCAAAACAGGTGTCCTGAGATCTGTGTAGTACTTACAGATACGTACTTATGACCAGTATTTCCCTGCCACTCTTGCATATAGGTCATTGACATAATAAATATATATATATATATATATATATATATATATATGCTGATAACAAGAAACACGAAATTCCCAAGCGCTTTCGTGAAATTCACATCTTCAGGGGTGAGTACAGACTAAGGAGAATTACTTGACAAGGCTAATATATACTGTACAGTAGAGGAGAGTGAGATCAAGTCCTTAGGGGACTGTAGGTGTCCACAATGGTCTGGTCATAAGGCAGTGACCCTACTAATCTTCATAAGCACAGCAGCTGTCCGTAGTCAGGTCATAGGGTAAGATGACCCATCCTTCTCACCTGGTTACAAATCTTAATTACAAAATTATCCAGTTTGTACATACCATTACAGCACTCAAATTTATGTTGACGAATTCGGTATGTTTAATGAGACTGAATTCTATGTTTCTACTGCTGTATATCTACATCCCTACCAGGCAGTCATGCCTATGGAATCCATTTTCACTTTTCATTTACATACAATTGTATAATGGGGAATGAGAGGAAGTCTAAGCAGAGAATGTATTGTAGTAGTAACAAGTGGAAGAGTTTAGACTAATTTGCTCTTATATGGGTAAGTGAAAGAGTTTTATAATGAAGCCTGCTCTTAATTAGTTAGAATGTATGTGTAGGTTTGTATGTAATAGGAACAGGTGTTGTGCAGGATGAGGAGCGAGGGATCTACATATCGGTGCCATGCATGCCACTCTCCACCCTCCTACTGGCTGCCAACATCACCTCCATAGATCTCCTCGCCTCAGCTACTGGAGTTGATAAAGATGAAAAAAGAATCAAAGATGTCATCAACAGTAAAACTTTCGATGTTAAGGTACTACAAAATACAGTACTATTCCTATATACTCACCACTTACCTCTCAGGATTCATTTACAGTACAGGTTGACAACCCTTTATCCGAAATTCCGAAAACTTAGTTTTTTTTTTGTCGAGCAATTTTTTTTTTTTTTTTATACAGGGATTAAGCCCACCCAGGCATAGATAACTGACCCACATCGGGGCCTGGGGGGCGAAAATGTAATAGTAATAGTAATACTAATTATAATAATAATAATAATTATAATTATTCATAGTAAATAAAAATTTTAATTAAAAAATACACCAAAATAAAATAATAATAAAATTTATAATAATAATAATAACAATAATACTGTATTAATAAAATAATAATAAAGAAATACAAGAATGAAAAAAGATATAAAAAAGTGAGAAACACGACCTAGACCTATGAATTATTATTATTATAATTTTTATTACATTTTCGCCCCTCAGGCCCCAATGTGGGTCAGTGACTTGTGCCTAGGTGGGCTAATACACATAAATAATAAAAAACCTAACCATTCTGAAAACCGAAAAATTCCGAAATCCGAAATGCCTATGGCCCCAAGGATTTTGGATAAGGGATTGTCAACCTGTATTACTTAATTTAATCTCCAGTTTTGAGCCAGCTTATTTTAGACTACAGGGGGTCCCCGGGTTATGGACAGGTTCCGTTCCTGAGGACGTTCCAAGTCAGATTTGTACATAAGTCGGAACACATGCTATGTGCATACTGTACTTACAGAACAATGTTTAAAATCCCACTATATCATAGCCTAAGTCCTTATATACAGTACATCTAAAATCACTTAATTTAAGATAAAAGAAATATATGACAAAATGCAGTAAATGAAAGTATAAATAAGTCATCAGGAAAATAAAATACTGTAAATTTCAAGTTTAACCCCGTTCAGTTCAGCGAGTGTTCGTAAGTCAGGGACACCCTGTACTATGCTTATATATAAATAAGGTAGCATATTGTAGCCTACACCCAATCAATTGCTAGATTTAATGTGAGGATCAACTATGAAGTACAGTAGTGTTTTTGAACTTTTACATGTGTCATCAAATAGTGTTAGCATTAGAGAATAAGTAGGTGAATACCTATGGAGTTTGTGCCCCTTGTCCTAAATCACATCTAGCTGTGAATGGGCACCTAACTTTAGTAGGGCAAGTGAAGGCAATCGAGTGCAGTACTGGCCATGCTGCCTCTTGTAACAGTGGCTTGGTATGTATAATACTATAGTCCATGCAGTATGCTGTACCATCACTACCCCTTATGGGCAATGGGCCATTCATTATTATCTTACTCTTTTGTTAAGTTATTCTGTCTTCTAGAACTTGCATTACTTACGGGGAATAATTCACCATTTGAAAGGCATGTGTGATGGGACTTATTTCTACTTCAACCTCTCCAATTCCTATAGTTTCTCACCTCACTCAACAGAACTGATCCACTTATATAAACCTCATATAATGCCATTGAGAAACACACTTATTGTTCATTCATTACTTTCCAGTTAGTCCTCGTTGCATTACCTAACCTTTAATTTTTGTCATGTGGAGCTTTACTCTCATGCCCAGTTATTAATAAGCCTCTCTCTCCCCAAGATGCTGCTTCTCCACTTCCCAACGGGGCGATTGTTTGATGACCCCTACCCATATATCCCTGGCTATATAATAGACATGGAGCACTCCACACTGCTGGTCAAGCTCTATATCAGGAGGTCCCACTGCAAACTCATCAGCAATGCTCAATGCAAAAAAATGCACCATTATGACATAAAGGAGGCATGCCATAAATACCTTTGTTTTAACTTTTTGACCGTGTGGTCTTATTCCTAGACACGGTCACTGAAAATTTTGGTCAACACATGGCTATAGAGTAGCATATTCTGAGCTACACCCCATGTAGACATGCTGCCTTTGCCTCAAACTATTACACATATCTTGTTAACCGAGGCTTTAGCTTCTGACAACTTACTTTTGTCACCATGGGTGCAATCAAATTGAAATTTGCAACCATACCTATATCACTTAGAATAAATATTAATTGAAGTATGTATTAGAATTTTGTTTTCCATGGCTTTTCCAAGTCCACTTACTAATTTTTCAATGACTAAAAGTGTTTAGTGCAGGTATGGGCAACCCACGGCCCGTGGAGTGATTGAGAAATTCTATTTAACGTAGCCTGCAGTTTGGGTAGATGCAGCCATAAATGGTGAGTAAAGCAATTCGTTACTATTTCTTCACCTAAAAGTAAGTAACTACGAAAATGTAACAAAGAAATAAGTATATATAGTCAACAATATAAACATTTTAACTTGCGCGAGTTTACGGGCCAAGTTTTGCATAGACTGTTTGATAAATTAGCTGCTATACAGTATGGCAGTGGGTCACTTGGGAATGAATAAACAAAGGTTGGTTAAGTCCAAGTGGTTACACAGGTTTAACTAATTAAGTACTTTCAGAATACACAAAAAAACTTAAATCTCACCTCAGAAACCCATAGTTGGCAAGTAATTAGGATTCAAATTTTGTGATTAAAATATTCCAAGCATCATTGCAGCCACTAAATACCCTGCAATCAGATGGTGGGTCATAGATTTGGATTTGGCATGCTCTGGAGTACCTATGTACTGTGATTTTCAGTGAAATCTAATTTTTGGCTAAAACCTCAAAAATATTAAGTCATAAGCCTTAGTAATTCTTTGACAAATAAACTTTTCTCTCGGATTTGGAATTTAACAAGTCTGAACTAATTAGGTACTTCCAGATTAACACACCACCAAAATTGCACCTCAGAAACCCATAGTTGGCAAGTAATTAGGATTGCAAAAATTTAATTAAAATATTTCAAGCATCATTACAGACACCCAAGACTATAGTCTTGGGTGTCTGGTGATCAAGGACCCTACAGGACATAACCTTGATCACCAGTCACCCGAGACCACTGTCTTGGTCACCTCCTGAGACCATAAGTCTTGGGTGTCTGGTGATCAAGACAAACTCCTTAGTCACCTGAGACACCCAAAGCTGACTCATTGGTTACCTGCAAAACAGAAGATGCACAAAAAGTCGTGAAATGCAAGAATTTAGGATGGAGCAATACATTTTTTTTACAAAATATTTTATTAAAAGACGTACCATTGTGACAGATTTTTAATATTAATTTGTTAACTATCTGTGGCTATTTTATATCACAAACATAAAATAATTCAAAAATAATTCTGAAATCCTTAACATATTCCACAAAATCCCAAGTCACAAAACATTCTGAGCATGTGGAATGCAGTAACCTGATAAATAATATAACCTATAAAGCAGAACCTATCTACTCCAAGCCACAGAAAAATTATAACATTTTATATTACATTGCTACTGTCCAAAACTGAAATGTAATGATTAATGACAATGTTATATATGAAGAAGTGAGTCTGCTAAAGGAGTGGTTCTCCATTTTTTATGAACACATCAGACAGAGGAAAGGGGAGGGGATAATCTCCGTCATATGAATAAACACAAACGCTTATTTGAATTATCAGACAAACAAATAAAACAAGCACATCAACTAATGCATATTCCATTGCTGACAAAGGATACAAAAAGGCACACACCAAACAATGCTTAGAAAGACAAAACTTGTCCTTCTAGCTAAACCCCTAATGAGATTTCACCTACAGAAATTATATTCTTAGACAATAATGATACTATTGATCATTTAAATTTATTTATAAGCAGACCTCATAATTCATCAAATCATACCTCCAGAAAAAATAATATGTGGGGCTTCTCAACTAAGCAAAGTTGGTAGTGAATATGGGTGAGAACAGCAGCTTTTGGGAAGTCAACTGCCGTGGTGTGCCGGGCATTGGAGACTGACAGGGTCCCTAGTATATGAAGCTTCCTTATGCAGCCTCCAGGAAGTGGTCCTTCAGATGTTTCATCATGCCAAAAGTACGGAAGCGCTTTACACCTGTTGGGAGGGGGGAGGAAGAGGCGAAAATTTAAAGGTGTCAGAAATACTGTAAAAACATTGCTCTTTAAACCTAACAGGAGAAAAATCACATGCAGAAATTACTTAGCACCTACATAAAAAAAATGGTCAGAACAAGTTAAAATTACAATGATTTCTCTTTCAGCTTAAGCAACTTCCTACAACTTTATGTTCAACATGATTCCTCTTTGCACAACTCCCACATCTCCTTAACTCATTCAGTTTTAAATCCCCTTGAGTATGACAAAAGTCCCTATGCTCAGTATTATGAGGTTTTGGGCCCGGTAAATATACGGAATACCTTAACTCTCAGGGGCGGATTATCCAACAGGCTGGTGAAGCTGAAGCCCCAGGCCCGTGTCAAACAAGAATTCAACAATTATTTGAACTGAGAAATCCATTTTATAGATTCGAGTTACATTTCTCATATTGTTTCACAAGCACCGACATGCTTGTAAAGTTACACCTACTCAACCGTAATCACTGTAGGATGCAAACGCCATCTGGTGCTGCAGTGCACCAACATCTAAAGCTGCAGTTCAGCAGGAGAGCCACATGTCAAAGCTTTAAAGATCCAAAAGTTGGACGAAGCATTTCCCAAAATGCAGGTTATATACTGCAAATTTATCTGTCAATGATGGGGTCGAACGCCACTAGAGAGCGCTCATCATTCTCTGCCTTCAAGCGGATCAAGGCTATCTCCGCTCATCAATGGGGGTAAGATAAATTGAATCATCTGCCCGTGCCGTGTACAGAATCTGATGTTCTACACAATATCAACGTTACTTCTGTGATCTCTGCTCACTCATCAAGAAGAAACAAAGAGAATTTAAGGAAACGTAAAACGACACCGAGTACCATTTGAATAATTAGGTTATGAATATCCTTAACTGCTCCAGAATTCAAAATAATTATATTTTTGGTTAAGAAAGTAAAATTCCATGTTATAAAACAAACTTTCTAAAGTTCTGTTGATATCTACAAATATGAAGATTGAGTAGTCTCTATAAATTTTACTTTATTATGCATTTAGACAATGTGAGCATTTTTGTGTTAGCTTTAACAGGCCCCATATGTACCTCAGCCCCATTGTTGGGTTAATCCGCCCCTGATTACTCTACATTAGATCATTTTGAATTTTGATGCAAGGATCACCAGCTTCAAGTTGTCCTGCCAGGTATGCAACACTTGTCAACATTATAGTTCAGGCCCAAAAGAACACCAGGGAGTTATTAATGTTACAAAATATTCAATCTATGCCATGTCCCAGTCATTCAGCAAATTACCCCTTCTCCACTAACATATATTTGAAGTTAGAAATTCGGTTTCAACCATTTGACATCCTTACTCCTATTCTATTTTCATAAGGCTTCCTCATTAAAGAAAAGATTTTCCTTAAAAATTACTCCTGCCATTTCTTCCCCCACATGCAGGGAAACCAGCATATTTTACTAATTGTTCATGATCTACTTTATTACAAAATAATACACCTTTAGTTACAAACATTTTACTACCCACTCCCTCAGTATATCTAACCACCTAAGCTGATCCCGATATGTTTTCTGCTCAACATTCCTTTGTTACTAATCAATACCACCAATTCTCTATGTCCCATTTACTACATTTGAATTTAGAAGTCATGCCTCACATCCATGTTAGCCCAACCATTCTTATCTTTTCTTGACTGACCTGATGCCTCACTGGCTTTTGTAATAACAAGTAGGATTCCGAGACAACCATGCTAATCTAAATTCACACGTGTCCCTGGACCAGGCTAATGTCAGATCTAGAATATGGTTTCTTACAAGAAAATTTCACAAAACCACCAACAAATAAACTTACCAATCACTTTCAATAGTTGATCATCACAGATTGCAAACTGCTTATTCTTAGGATCTTGCAGCTCCCTTTCCTTAATGACTGCCCATAGTTTCTTAACAACTTCATGGCGAGGCATTACATCTGAGCCCACAACATCAGCCAGTTCAGGAGACAATTTGAAAGACTTGGTAAATGCAGATTTCTTACCGCGTCCACCACCCTTTTTGGGAGCCTACAAATAATTTTGGGGGGCAATAATATTACTTCATTTTTGATGTTTGCCTACTTAATTATTTTTTTATTACATTAAGAAGTCTGAATACTTTATATCTTGTACTAAGATTCTAAATCATGAACTATTGGCAATAAAATGATTACATATATCTGAATACTTTCTTGAATTAACATTCTAAAAATCATATAACACTTCTGTAATCCCTACATATGAAGTCCATATCCTTACACACTTTATAGTAAAGTTAAAAATCCATACAATAAAAACCCAGAGTACCGGACCACCTGAGTACTGCCACGACTCTCGGAAAAAAGCATTAAAAAATATCTTGCAGATCATTGTTATAGAGCATCACAGCATGTACTCAGTCTATGTGTGGATATTACAGTTTATTGCCATGGTTGACAATTAACACTGCTCCTGAGATAATGCAGAAATTTGAAATTGAATAAATACTGTATACCGAAAGCATATTTGAAGTGTGATCCACTTTATCTCCACTGAAAGTGGGTCCCATACAAACTTGCATAATTTTCACTACATAACATGCTATGAAAATGTTGAAAGTTGCAGGAAAATCATTTCAGTACTCTAATGTGACTTAGGATATAAAGGAAAATATAATATAAATCTATAAAAAATAAAACTGAAGAGCACAAGTATGAACAGTATTCTGTGTGGGAGATTGAACATATGTGGATGCATCACGGCATAGCAGCCATGTGTCTCAAGTCAGTTGGCTGGCTGAACTCTCAACTCGGCATCACCCGTAGAATTATTCTAGGGCAGGAGCTATTTTTGTACATAAAATGTGGTTTATATTATGATGTGCTATACAGTATCGCAATTTTTGCTCAATTTTGAGCAAATATAAAATACAGAATAACAAAGGATTGGAACTTATTCCCTTTTACTCTGTTAAATTTACCTTTGACAATGAAGTGGATTATGTGAAAACATCCACTTCATTGCAGAAGGTATACTGTACACATACACACTATCCACTTTACCTCACATTGCACAAGGCCATCCATGCCTTATGCATGGACTCCTGAATATTGGATTGTCCGAGCAACAACGTCGCTGGGGCTTAATTAGTCTGGTACTCGAACGTTTTTAATGTAAATGTCATGCACAGAAATCAGCAGGTGAAACATACCACTACCTTCTTCCTCTTGCCCCATTCTTCATCAGAGTCATCATCGTCATCGGCTTTGCGTTTCTTTGGGCTAGCCTTTGGTTTTCTGGCAGCTTTTTTGGAACCCGGCTCATAATCGTCATCATCCCCACCTTTCCCCTGTAATTAATAAATTTTATATACTGTAATACTTTTAAGGTAGTTTATACAATAACTTGTGAACAATGAACAAACAAGAATACAAAAATGCATGTCAATTAAAAATACAGGAAACTGCCTACAGTATGTGGCACGTTACAAACCTTTACACCTAAATTAATAACTAAATTAAATAAAGCAATCCAAAATGTTAGTGAAAATTGCATCTAGTGAAAATTGCATCTAGCACAATTATATATATATATATATATATATATATATATATATATATATATATATATATATATATATATATATATATATATATATATATATATATATATATATATATATATATATATATATTATACATACACACACTCTCAAAAGTGCTCCGTAAATACCTTTTATAATTCAGGGGCATATTCCTGTCAATTCTCAATAGCTTTGGCTTTACAGCATGTGACAGGTTTGGTAGGAATATGATGTAAACCTATATGGGGTGTAAATGAAACATCCAGTTATAGCTTGTACTGTCTGATGGTGGTACAGTTGAAGGTTATGCTTTTGTAGGATCCTCCACACGGTACCCACTGCCAGTTGCATATCCTGGCGATCCGTCAAATACTTGTCTCAGGTTTGTCCTCAGCAATGCTTTGTGTATGTGCACATTTTTGTGGTTGCCCTCTGTCACCTGGAATGTGAGCCATGTCTTCGACCGCTACCAGTTTCACTTAGTCGACGATCAACAAGAAATGTTTGGACGTGATGGCACTCTATGGTTCGGATAATGTTCCTTGTACAGTTGTGCCGCTGCATTTCCACCAGATGCACCCAGTATCTGGTGCTTATCTGCATATTCTCAAAATGAATATTCCTCCAAGTGCTCACTCAACCCAGGTGATACAGATGCTCAGCTGTCGACCACTGCAGGGAAGGAAGTGAGCAGCCAACCTTAAGCTACCACCTCAAATCAGGTTGGTATATTGTTCTCCTTCCTCCAATCACCACCCTACCCGCCAAACCACCCACCGATGCCCCTGCTCATTACATCATTTGGACATGTAATGGGTGATAACATTACAGTATCAGACTGCACACATAATTAGCAGCACGTTATTTCCACTGTGAACATTAGCACGTGTAGGATATGAATGCTTTTCATTGTCTCTTGAAAGTTTCATTTACACTCCATAGGTGTAGGTTTCACCACATTCCCACTAAACCTGTCATGGGCTGTAACTTCAAAACTATTGAGAAATTTAATTCATTTATCTTTATTTATGTCTTGGGAATATATCATTGGTGTGCATGGTTAGGTTTGATGAGAAAGGACACAGGAAAAACCATATCCCTATTTTCAGTGTTGATTTTGGTTAAACCTAACCACTGATGTGAATAGAGAAAGTTCACCCTAATAGTATGAAATTGGAATATATTTGTACAGAACATGAATACCCTTTTGAGAGGAATCATTCAATACAAGCAAAAATACTAAAGGCAGATTTCTTGAAACTCGTGACGACAAAACCCTGGTACCAGATGAATCTTACCTGCCTCTATGTCGAATCTGAAATGAAACCATATATTTTCCCAAGCAACAATCAACCCAAGGTTCTTACCTCAGATTCGGGCTCTGACTCAGAGTCCTCCTTGCCCTTGGGCACCTCCTCCTCAGACACCTCTTCATCTGAGTGTGAGTTCACTTGATCCTCAACATCGGCCATGATGATAGCGTCTATTTCCTTTTTACGATCTGATAGGTCAACTCCCAATTGTTTCTCAAGCTGTTGCCGAACTTTCTTTGCCGAGAGTGTTTCAAGATCTGCTCCTCTAAGGATTGCTGCAAAGGAAATTTGACAAATTGAAAACATTAACATATACACATACATTTAAATATATTAATACTGTGTGTGTTGTACGCACACAAACATACTTAGAAATAGTTACCACTGACATTTATCAATGAGGCATTAATCATTTTTTTCTTTTCCACAAAACATGTCCACCAGGTACTATTACATTTATTGTTTAGTTTTGTTATGTTGCACAAGTAAATTACGATAAACTTGAAACTACTGTACTTTTTATTCTATTGTTTTTTTGCTTTGTTTTTCAAAACAAGTGATACCAGCCACTAAATGATGTCAAGTACAGGAAAGTCTTGAATTACAATTCAAATTGTTATTCTATTTGTATTTACAACGAAAATAGAAAAATTAAATAAGGTGACATCACATAATTAATGTACTGTACAGTATTGTACAAATAAAAAATTGCACACAAGACCTTCCTGAGCTGATGACACTAACAGCCACTGCTTGTCGCGCCTTTCATTTCCACGTGTCTTAACCAGATCAAGATAAAAAAAATTCAGCTATTTTATGGCATTTTTGTGCCCCTATTCAACATAAACAAGAGAGCAAGTGATGTAGTGCTGGTTCAAAGGCTAAGAGAAAGAACCTGCTTATTTAGGCACTTTGCCGTCTGCCGAGCAAAAACTCGGGAAAACAACATTGGCTGTCCTAATATGTTCAGGTTTATCACCATTGGCGAGTAGAATTTTCGTTTTACATTCATGAACATTAATTAAATCATACTGTACATGTACAGTAATAAACAATAATAAGTTTTGCTTTCATATTCTTAAGTACGTACTAGTAAACAAATGAGCTATGTTTGCATGTGTGCATACTGACAACAATGGCATCACATCTCGTGTGTTTTAATTGACTATGTATTACCAGTGAATTGTATTGTTCATTTTACATACATAAATGTCGATTCAATCTTATGACATTTAGTACAGTACCAGTAATAATTCTTAAGGGAAGTGACAACGTTTATGTACTCACTCATACTCTGTTACTCTACCCACAGATGAGATCTTTATCACTAGTACATAGTGAATTACATTGTACTGTATAATTTGCATTAATAATAATCAATTAAAGTATAGAATAGTTTTTATTTTACGTTCATTTTACTGTGTTTAGGGGGAAAGGGGGTAAAGAGCTACACAATACCGCAGATGAGAAAAGATCACACTAGGGAATGCATGTCATTATTGCTATACAGGTACAGTTTTTTAATGGTACTAATGGTTCACAATCCAACAAGTCGCGTTACACCGCAATATTGGAGGACACACTATCATCATAATTCGAGGATTTACTTAGTACTGGCAACCCCTGCAATATGGAAATTCGCCCTTCCAGAACTTTGAAAGTGAACCCTCAAAGATCCGGACTAAAGGGGCAGGACCACATGTCTGAAAAAAAAATGTCCGTACCTTCCGGCGAATGTACGAAATGCACAAAAAATAAATAAAAAAATAAATAAAAAATACTACCATATTTTATAGCTGGAAGTATTTAAAAAAAAAATTTATTTTCCTCCTGTAGCCATAGTTTTCTTTAAATATATATACAGTACTGTACCTGGAAATGTGAGGAATAAATAAAAATACAGTAATACAGTACCAACAAACAAGTTAAAAAAATAACTATTATCAAATGAAAGTTAAACACAGTCGCCATTTGCATACACTGCCTGTTTCATCAGCAACGGATATCAGCGCTCTGTTTTCATCACGTGATCAGTTGAATCGCGCTGTTTCTGTCAATTACTCCACGATTTTCACTAATTTTGTTGTTAGCGATGAATACGGAAAGACAAGGTGAGAAGAATATTCCCAAGAAGCGTTCTGGTGATAGAATTGCCGGTGTGTGAACGTAAAAGAAGTTTACAAGAATGCAACTATGTCGTTGTAGCCCGCGCCATCCTAGCGACCGCCCGGGCTGTTATGTGCTTTTTTGGGTGGTGCTACCACCTGTTGAGTCAAGATAATGTCCTCTACCTCTACTGGGGGTGGGACAGACCCACCTAAGCGGCCAAATAAAGAAAAGGAGAAGCGGGACTATCATAAGGGAGTTAAGTTTGTCAAGTACTCGATGCAGGCTAAGCAGCGTGTGATTAAATTACTTGAGGAAGGCCTAAAAACTAGTTTCCGGAAAGCACAATCAAGTCAATAAAGGCATAATTTTTATCATCTGGAGGTTATAAATGGGAAAATCAGAGGTTGATGTAGAGTGGCCAGTCTATATTGTTATTTTTCCCATTAGTTTATGCATTTGCATTTGGCGTAATTTTCCCAGTCTATATTACTCAAGAAATACAAGATCTTACTGTACAACACTACTACAGTATCTGCATGTGGTTTACGTTATGTTCCGCAGTGTGCTGTTCGTACCCATTTTGTATTTCATTGGTCAAGTACACGTAATAAATTTTCCTATTAATCCACATTCTAACGTAACTCAAAATAACCATACTGTATAACTATAAGTAGGGATATCTTTCAGGTTCACATGCTCAGTAATGGTTTACCACAATTCCAAATTTGTATTGAAATTATCACGCATGATATAGATACTGCAGCCTAATGTACATGCGTCGGCAGACTATACAATGACAGTTACGAAGATGGCCTTCTTTCTGACTAACCTAACCACAACAATACAGTCCATCAATAGGGTTAGGGACAACTCGTACCCAAGATTACTTGCACCCAATTCAAGAGATAATCCATACTTATTAGTATATACTGTATACCATGCATTTTAGCTTCATCTATGATTACAAACAGATTATGTAAATGTTTTAGGAAAAGTGCAGTGAAATATAATGCAGCGCTTTAAAATGGTTGCATCCCTTACATAAGTAAGCTGTACCGTCACACAAACATTGCACCACAGGTACATATTTCACACTGTGTGGTTTAGAATAACTTTATTGCAATTTACAGATTTCAGGCTAATAGAGTTGGCAGTTCCAATTTATAAACTGGGCAAAGAAAACATTTAAAATAGTCATAAATATAGACATGGAGGCGTCTAGACGGGGTGTGCCCATTTCGTCACCACTGTTTTTACCCATTTCTTCACTGCGTTCATTCCCAACACCATTTCAAGGGCAATACATTCCAGAAAATTCTTACATAATACATTAACATATACACGAAAATTAAACAAAATTTGGCCAAATAACTGTTGATTGGGATAGAAAATTACCAAAATGCCTAGTTTACAAAATTATGCCTCAGCATAACAATACATTGGATCATGCAAGCATCTCACCAAGACAAATTATTAAAGACGAAAATAAATAAAAATTTTATTACATACCCATGCAAGCATCTCACTTAAACAATTTATTAAAGACTAAAACGAAAAAAATTAATTTAAGTCGCCTGCAATCATCTCACTTAATATATGTGAAAGACTACAAATTTAAAAAATAAATTAAACAAAACATTGTTATTACTCATGCAAGCTTGGAAGAAGACACTGACAATTAGATAGGAAATTAGAAGTGGCGATATTTTTTTTTTTTCCATATTCATCCCACAGCTTCCAGAGATGGACTTGTTTGTCATGATCTGCTTTTCTTGTGCATGAGTTTAGCTTGTACCCAGCAACTAGTTGTAATTGCAAATCAACCATTGAGGCTTCTGTGAAGAAGAGGGACAAGAAGGTATAGAGCAAGATTGTTCTTTGCTGGTCGGTGGTTTATGCGCTGGTGCCAAATCACCTTCATTTGTTGTATTCTGTTTATTTACCAATGTTTGAATAATTTTCTTTATTAAATGATTAATATTCATGAATAATAATAATAATTCTTGAGTCGTCTGTATACAGGTGTAATTTCTATTCATGTAAAATAATAACTCACAATTTGTCACTAATATCAGCGACTGTTGGTGGTAGCCAAACAGGTTTGATATTGGTGACAATGGGTTTTTGGCGACGAACCGGGTTGGTGACGAAATGGGGTGTATCCGTCTAGTCATGCATAAACACAGATTTATTTTCCAGCCTCAGCGTTTTATAAACAAATCAGTCTATATAAGCTTTGGGTAGTTTCCTTAACTTGGCTTATATATAAATAAGTTGAGGGGTTAAGTTACAAACCCAAAACAGTCTTTTCTCCATTTATTGGTTAAACTATATTGATCACAGTCTACAGTATTAGTAGATGCACCGTAATTAACACTGTAAGCTGTGAGTGTTAGTAACGGACGGGGGCTCAGCTTGACCGAGTCAGATCACCCGTCTGATTCTCGTGAGCTTCAAGTGTGGACTGGTGCCTGTGAGGGGCTCTGAAGGAGAGGCCGGGCTAACCCTACACAGTGGGGTGACTGGATTATATAAACTAAATGTATTAACCCAAATTTATATAATTGTTATTCCCACGAGACAGGGGCTAATACAAGTTAGTGTACAGTATATAATTCGGGGCTCCTCGCTGGCACTTATTCCGGTATAACGAACTTCTGACATGTCAACGTCAAGAATGAAATACAGTAGTAATAAAGATATAAAAGAAAGAAGAGTGAGAATATTGGCCAACCCATATACAATAAGGGTAAATTTTTAATTTAGGACACAAGTCCCTAGGGGTTAATCAACATGTTTTTTCAGTGTATTTTGGTGTTTTAAACGAATACGACCTTCATTTTTGGCGAAAATTGCTCGTTTTTGCCCCCCACAATGATAATGGGGAAAGCTTGGGAAATTGGTTTTTTTGGGGTGGGAGAGAAAACGAAAACAAGTCATCTAGCCTAACTCCTAGACGGACCCCCAATAGGCCTGACCCATAGCGGTTAAACTAACCTAAATGTTTCAACAGTTTGGGGCGCACCATGTCCGAAAGTACAATACTTTAGAAGTGGAAGGACCAGGGATACATAAGAATTAGATAGAATAATCGTCTTTCTCGTAAAACTCCGCAATAAACTTAAAATAATCGTAGGAGTACAAGCGACAACCAACTTCCACCATGGCCATTGTGAGACTGGTCAATGAAATTAAAATCGTACCCAGGCTGCTTCCCTTGAAAAAATCAAATGTGATTGGTCGAAAAAAAAAATGTGATAACGATACCCCATTGTTCACGACTGGATGACGTCAGTCAACATTGTGCACGCGTGATGCGCTGATAACATCTCAAAGACTGAAAACTACTTAAAATCAATTAAATTCAATTGTGTAGCTATTATCCATTACCATCATGTATATATGGGTTTCAAAATGCTCAGAATAGCGAGATCTAAATGTTTCAGTAGTTTATAACTTTCAGGGGCGCTATGTCCGAAAGTAAAATAATACCACAATTAGTTACGTTATTGTACGTTAATGATAATCTGGATATGTTTGTTTAAAAAGTCACGACCACGCAGAAACAAGACCAGGTCTAATTCAAACTTATACGCTGCAATATATATATATATATATATATATATATATATATATATATATATATATATATATATATATATATATATATATATATATATATATATATATATATACATACATATATATACATACATATACAAAGTCTCGTAAATTGGGTACGAGTTATCATTTACCTGGGTACGATTTGTCCAGCACCCCATCAATACAGCTGCCCTACCCATATCCAATGTAAAATAATTGCTTTCATGCAGATGAAAATATTGCGGAGTACCAAAAATAAAACATGAATTAATTTAATTAGTTAGATAGCGCAGTATCCTTTTGGTGTCAGTCATCTGTGGAAACTTAGGAATTTAGGTTTGGTTAGATATAGTCCCTAAGTTCTGTGGCTAGGTTAGGTAGGTTTGGATATCTAAATACAGGGATGACCGAAATTAAAGTTTCACCGAGAGCACACCTAGGTGCTTTATGTTTATCATATTTCAGTGGTTCACTCCTGCTGAAATCATAATTTTGTCATTTACCTACCAGCATTGAGGGGGACACCCCCTCACCAGATATTGAATTCCATCGTAAGAAATATATTTTATTTTACCAAAAAATTCTAGAAGACCAATTATTGCCATGTGTGCAAGCCTCAGTGTTTAAAAACTAAATTAAATACTCACACTGATACTTGTTTGTTTACAATCATGCTGGAGGCTACCAACCAAATCCAAGCTAAAACCTTATTACCCCAGTAGCATAGTTCTGGGTCCACGGCTTCCAGCACAATTATCAACAGCCTTCGTCTAAACAGGAAGTTGGGCTAAATAAAAATTTTAAAACCCCCCCTAGTACCGGTATATGGTTTGGGATAACAATAAATGATTAAGCTCTTAAGCCTCTTTTATTTACCCAACACACGTGGTCACACGATCCATAGACTGATCCTACTCTTTTCTTCATGTCCTTCAAATTATACCAATATTCCAAAAAATACACCAAGACATTATGTGAAGACCATCCCCTAAGCCTTAACCAATTGGTCTTTATTTGCACTCTGAATTAGTTTTAAAAATCTTATCAGCTTTTTCAAATAAAATAATTGATTCAATAATATTTACCAATTTAACAGCACTTATCTAGAAGCTTCCTAAAACACAAGAAATCATAATAATAGGTTAATGTGGCTATGTATTATACACACCGCTAATAGTTTATTTTGAAATCAGTGGAGAGCCAAAACATACCTTGGTACAGGAAAAACCGTTGGTATTATTTGAAGAGAGTTAAATTTTTAGAGTCCGGTACAATTCAAAGAATGCCTTGCACACCAAAAATTCAGCCTTGTACAGCAAAAATTCAATGTCCATTCGCAAATGAAACCTAATTCTCCATAAAATGTTGTCAAATATAAATAAAAATAAACCTAAAGAAAGTAAAATCATTCGTAAATAAGAAGCATATTGGGCAAGATTTCAAAAAGTTTCGAGCAGTTGCAAATATGATCGTTGTAGACCCGTGCTGCCAACCATCAGGCAAGTTTGCGGTAAAAGGTCGCATCCCACCAGGCCATCTATTTACCCTCTTTTCACTCATAATTATCACTAGCTAAATTACCAAACTCAAAAAATATTAGCCAGTTACATCTCACCAAACACCTGACATCCTGTTATAATTTATATCTAACACACAGGCTGAATAATTAGCCAAAGATGACTGGTGGTTATTATGAGGCCGTGGCCAAGCGACGCCAAGCCCGCCATCGCGTCTAGTCTCTTGACTTTTCAACGAAGTCCACTCTCTATGTCCTCCGTAAATTATCAATAAACTGTATCTCCAAGGCATATATTACAACTGTAGGTTATTATTTTCATAAATAATAGATATGAAACGGTAGAAAATTCAATTTCTTTGTAACCCACGCGCAACTACACAGGGGAAGCAGGCTCAAAATGCCGGTCTCGGCTTTCAGTACGACGCTGCAAGGTCCAACTGACAGAAATAAAGGACCACTTTATTACACGATATTATAACGAAAGTAAATATATTACGACTGAAATAAGCCCAGAAATATACGCGTATACACTTGCACAATCAATTTAGCAGAAAATGCAGTTTAAACACCGCATAATACCCGAAAAATAAATGGATCAAAAGGAAGTACTCACAAAGCTGTAGAGGGTAGCTGGCAAGAGAGTGGTAGTGACGCTGGCTGGCCGCTTGGGTCCGCGGCGGAGCATCACGACCTGGCAGCGCCGCGCCCACACACGCGGCACCACCGCCTCGGTAAACATCCTCCCAAGGTGAACATCGGCACCACCGCACTGCATGACTCTAGTACACTCCCTCCTCAACACTAACACGGGTCTTTCACGTCTAATTCGCACATAACACAGTATCACATTTTGCCTTATTGTTAGAGGATACACTTAACCATATTTGTGTAAAGCAGAAACCGCAAAAAAAACCTAAAATCCACAAAAACCTTACCAGATATTTTCTTCTTCAGAGTTTCCCGGCTGATCTGTGCCATGGTTCCTTGTAGAGTGCAGCTTCTCACAGCCAGCAGGTGAACACGATATATCACTTATTAAAGAAACGCCTCCCGAATATAATCAAATATCTTTCAGGTCTTTTAATTTTTCAAAAAAATAAATTCACTACCTGCGATATTATTAAAATTTCCCGAAAAATATAAAAGGGACTAGTTAGATACATGACGAGAGAAACACCACTGCTTAAAAACATATTCATTCTCAACATGTTTTTTCAAGTTCTACCATGAAAACCCAGTGAAAAAGCATCCATAATATAAGATTTATTCAAATAGGTTGTAATATACCGATGATGATAATGTATATAGATAGTTTAAAACTTTTAACATGATAAATATCTTCCCGTTTTCGGTGATAGTGAAAGCGGTGTTGCCACGTGTTCTGTCGCGCGGGTGACTGGCGTGGGTCACTTGACGCCGCCGTCGCCTCTCGGGCCCCGGCCACACGAATCAAAATGGCGGAGCAGGGTTCTCGCTCTTCAGTAGAGTTTAGTACTTTGAAATTAAAAGAAAATTAAAAAATATTGGCCCTCGGAGTTCATATATTTGCACCATATGTCAGTAAGGCTAAACAATCGAATTATTACATGGTACTTGCATAGAGCTGAAGTCAGCCCCCGAAATAGCTGGTTATCTCATGGACTCTCCATTCCCACTCCTATGACGCCATGTATAAAGATGATTTCCTTGTGCTATGGCTCTGACCCCAGTTCTAACTCAATGGGATCTGGTTGAAGGGAATCACCTGTTGGTCAGGAGTGTTAATAACTGGTTAGTGTGTTGAGTGAAATGTTTCTAGTGACATATTCATCAGGAAAGCCGGCATATTTTGTTCAGAAAGATACCTTTGTTGTGCCTGGAATGGTAGAGAGAGGACTTTGTCTAATGATATTTTTTCGTATCTATATGCATTCTTGCTATTCTTTCGTGGTTTTCATACTTTTGGTACGATATAAATTACGTGTACTTCAAAGGTGATGATATTGATTCAGTCTATTAACTTTAAATGACTTTAAATGAGTACTCACCTTTTTGTAAGTTTACAATTATCATTATTAATAATGTGTATATATTAACTGGATGGGATGGACTAAATATCACAAAATTACTTGTTTATGGTAACGCTAATCAAATGTATAAATCTTTACAGTATAACTTAATTCCCATTCCGTTATCCTAATATTACTCTCAGCTCAAGCTGCGAAATCGAGAACAGTACACTGGGCTTCAAAGTAGCCCGAGAGAAAACTACCAACAAACAGTAAATTGGGGATCCTACACAGGCCTTTTTCCCACAGCATGGCCACTTCTACTTTGGATGTTCATTAGGATATTAAGGTCAATATTATATGACCATCTTTTTTCAAATATCTTTCTTCTCTTGTACTGTACAAGCAAATGAACAACTTGCATTTAACGTTGAATAAAATACTTACTTGTATATCAGATAATACTTTGAGCTTCTCATAAGGAATTAAATTTGAAACCGTCATGGATTATAAAAGCTAAAACTTTTATATGATTTATTAACAATCGTTCTATTACAACTCAATGTTTAAGCAAATCACAATAAACATTCCTAAAAACTATATGTACATGTTAATATACTGTACATATATCTAGCAATAATAACATGCTCATTACATATACTGTATGCAGAAAACAATGTCTGACATTTTCAAACTTTAATACAGAGTTCTTAAGTCACACATGGTAATAAATATTACTACTGTATTCACTTTCTAGGTATCCAACTCCTCACAATAAACTTATCGAGTAAACAGTAGCAATACCCAAATTAAACAGGAAAATCATATAACAATCCCTTCACCGATTATAAATTTGCTAGTTACATAGCAAATCATTCAAAGGCTAATACTATACTGCATTGTTTGCTGAAGATAATTTTTAATCATAATCTCACATAAATAGGAAAAGGGCATCATCTTCACTTGATATATTATTTGTGGTATACAATACTGTATGTTGTATCTTGTATAAGCTTATGTTGCTCAAGGCTACAACATATTCAGAACATGATGGATTATTCATACCAAGTTCATATCATAATTCAGATAAAAAATAATCAAAACAATAAATAGAACTAAGTTAACATGATGTTGAAAACACATAATAATGTGGCTTTATTCATGGTGAACCTATCATACTAACTTAGCAGGAATCCAAATGCAAAAATTGATGATGGTACCTGGGACACAGTCCGACTAATTACCCAAATGTAGCCGCAATGAAGTCAAATAATGGTCCTACATGAATAAATCGGACTGCTAACCACTTCTCGACTAGTATTTGATGTCACAAAGTCACAAAAAATTGGAAAACTTAATTTAAACTGAGTTAATAGATCGCGTGCTTGTATCGAGGGAGCGAGTAATTACCCAAATGAACCCAAATGTAGTCGCAATGAAGTCAAATGATGGTCCTACAAGCGTAAATCGGGCTGTGAATCACTTCTCGATTATTATTTGGTGTCACGAAGTCACAAAAAATTGGTAAATTTAATTTAATCTGAGTTGTGTTAGGTTAGGTACATGCACTCGCTCTATTAACTCAGATTAAATTAAGTTTACCAATTTTTTGTGACTTCGTGACACCAAATACTAGTCGACGTTAGGTTAGGTTAGGTACATGCACTCGATCTATTAACTCAGATTAAATTAAGTTTACCAATTTTTTGTGACTTCGTGACACCAAATACTAGTTGAGAAGTGATTGGCAGTCCGATTTATTCATGTAGGACCATCATTTGACTTCATTGCGGCTACATTTGGGTAATTACTCGCTCCCTCGGTACATGCACGCGATCTATTAACTCAGATTAAATTAAGTTTTCTAATTTTTTTTGACTTTGTGACACCAAATACTAGTTGAGAAGTGATTGGCAGTCCGTTTTATTCATGTAGGACCATTATTTGACTTCATTGCGGCTACATTTGGGTAATTAGTCGGATCCCCTCGGACACCATGCCATCAGGTACCTGGCAATCAATTGGCCACAAAAGCACAGAGAATGACCTTAAAATGGTAATGATGTTCATGATGAGTATCGTTGTTCCATAGAGCTCATCCAAATTGATATCTAAATTCACTATGACAATCCTAAAATAATACAAGGTGATTCATACACAACCTATGATAGACACTTCTTTAAACATTGTAAAATTAAGAAACCAAATTTAAGAGTTACTGTATAAAAATAAAAACTCTGCTCTGCATTTCGACTTTGTTTTGACATTAATTTAAAGCAACTACTTTTGCTACACTTCATTTCAACCAGTAAACTGTGTAAAGAATAAAGGTACTAACAGAACTGAAGACAACCCAATAAAGTTTGTGAACCAGCTGTGATTATTTAAGCAATGATAAATATTTTGCTACAGTATTAAAATATGTTCATTGACTAGTCAAGGAATTTTAGGTTAGGATGGGAAGCAGTACCATCTTAAATTACAAACAGTCAAGAGTGAATTTAGTTTCATATGCATTGACTAAACATATTACTGTACTATGTTCTGCAAAACTTGAGACTAAAAAGCAAGACTAGTTTTTGGACTAGATGTTGTTCATGCTTAAAACTTTAACTTATATTAACATGAACCTTTAAATTTATAATAATAATGCTTTTCCACATACATACGTATGTTAAGGACAAAGTAGATTTCTTTAGAACAAGCTGCAGTCCGTCACAATTACAATCACAGAAATATAATGTTCAGTACAGGGATACTGTACAAAACAAGGGCAGGAAATTAAAGTAGCATCAAATACAGTGCAGGTATTTGAAAAACAGTAAAATGTAGAGGTAGAAATTTCCATTGAATACAGTTTATGATAAAATTAAATTAATTCTGACAAAGTAAGTGCTGTATAGTTTACGACTGCCTTACATGCTACGGTTCTCAAGGTACTTATTTTTCCAACTACTGTATTTGAAACATTCTTTAACAAGTTTCAATAACTCAAATGGTGTGAAAACCATAAAAAACATATAAAGTATACCTAAGTACAGTGCTCTGCAAGTTTCTTCAATACTTTTCCTTGATAAAAAACAAAATGCAACTACTGTACTAGTAGTTCAAAAATTTGATAATTAATTTTAACTCAAAGGATGACAACCACATCTTTATTTATCTCCTATGCTTGTGTGGGGTGGATCAAAGGATACAAAACCCTTATGGCAGAGGAGAAGTAGGGGAAAATTGTGGGAAGAGAGAGCATAGGACTAAAAAAAATATCAACAATTCACTAACATTTACTCACTTTAATATACCTGTACTGTGAAGTACTTAAAACATTAGATACTGTATCCATTTACACATTTGCCAGTTTTACCGATACGACAGTCCACTGATTATCTTAATCATGAATAAATACTCATCATACTCTTAATACATTTCATTTGTGAACATCTGATACATAAGTACTACATATTGTCATGTCCATTCTGCAGTACAAATATTGACTGGTTCATTCTTGAATAAGTCTCAATAAACACAATTTGATTATTAATAGATATCAGGATTTTTATTTTTGTTTTTATAGTACAGTACTGTATACTAAACTCTTCATTATAAGGTCTAGCACACACTATCCACCCCATTTAGTTAGGAGAGCACAGTCCAATGGCTGACACACAGGCACATGACACACTGCACTACTGGACTCCTACTTTATAATTAACAGAGAATAAAGGTTAAGTGTTTTGCTCTTAATATCAGCCATCCTGCATCATACTGGGAAAAGGCTTGCCAGAGTGAAATAAAAATACTAATAATTTTGGAATAAAACTTAATGGGAAACTATTACATGTGGATTGATGTATGAACAGCATGCTTGTTACCATCTTCCTAATAGGTATTCTACTGTATGAGGTTTCAAGTGTCTGCTAAATTTGATGTTACTCAGTCATAACATAGTAAGGTTAACCAATTCTCACCCTTAAGAATGCTTCAGACTACGGAAATAATATAAACAATAATATATCTCGTCAGTCCTTAAAACATGTGGACTCTAAATAAACTGTTTCAATTCAATTCAATTCAACTTCCATATACAGTAGTGCAAACAATAATATAAATTATTCTGCAGAAAGTATACTGTGTATCGTATATGTATGTATAATTCTATTAACTGCCAATATAAAATTTATGTTCATAAAATGACATGCCTTAACTGGACCATTGTCAATAGTCAGTCTTTGAGAAACACCTAACTACTCTTTCAATCTGTTCTCAAGTCTTTCAAGCCATTAATGTTAACTAGAAAAAATGGGTGACAGTTTATAAATACTGTACTTACACTACAGAAGATGGACACTATCTTGGTTGGTCTTCTTTCATTTCATTATTTTTTCAACAACTTTTTATGTGGGAAGAATAACCCATAAGAATAACCCAATAATCTTTCATGACAATGAAGTCAGAAAAATAGCCATCCGCCACAGATCAATCTCTTTATAATCATTATCAGCTACTGTATAGTACATGATGATTAATTGGAGAAGTAAATGGGTATTCTGAGAAGTTAATCAGATAAACTACTGTGTCCTGCATATTCATACATCAGTTAGTACTGTACTCATATTCATATACTCTCCCAATTTTATCAAAGACGACCACATTCTCAACTGTAAATCTATAACTTTAATAACAGCAAACAGACATCCTACGACTTAGCACTGTATTTCCTAACAAGTTTGGCAGATATAAAAAAATGGTTTTGACTAGAATATTTTATGTAACAATTTCTAATTACTTTCTGAACATTAGCAGGCATCACACATTTGTACAAAGTTCAGCACACACTTTCTCAATTATGTGGTTATAACAGACAATTCTTTTCACAAAATGAATACTCCTCCTACTTACTCATAACAAGTAAATATTTTAAACAAAATACAAAATAACTTGAAAATGGATATAACTGTGTTTTATAAATTTACTAACATTTGCATATGTCCATATGAAGCTTAAATTTTTTCAAACAAGACTACCATATCTAATGAAAAACTTCTGATAATTATATGAAACATGGTACTGTAGTTATCCTAATACTGTACTCAAAGTTAGTGTTACATCAGAAAGCTAACACCAGCAACAAACAAGGTCTACTGATGGTATTACTAGCACTCGTTATACACTAGATATTGAAAGCTTTGCATGTATGTAGTTACATTATCATGCTCTATTGCACTATTTTCAATCTGTAGTGTTGATTTTTTATCTATTTATTGTACTTTCTACATTCGTAGCATAATGTAATAGTGTTCATTTGGGTATTACTGTATGTACATGCATTTTTTTCTGCAAAAGAAAGTTGGTCATGCACAAGGATTTTTCCAAATATTTTCACCACCAACTAACCAATCCTACACTTTCAAGCACCAAAGACACACTACTAATTCTCAGTACAGTACCTCTGTTAAAGAAGTCTCCATTTTAGCTACTTGCACTATAATACAATATGTAAGAGGTACACATGCTACCTTGTCATATATGCAGGAGGGTAGAGAAGAAGTTGATAAGAAGATATAGAGGTGAGACACAGAAATAATGAAGAAAATATGAAATAGATCATGAAAGACACTTTTTTCCATTTAAGAGTATATGGCAAGTGTTTAGTCTGCTGTGATTCTGCCCAAGACAAAAATTGGGTGTGCAGCTCTTTTGTAAACTCATAAAACTTGCACATGAAATATGTAAGGATAATGCAGATCTATCTCTTTATAATCATTATCAGCACCTAGTACTGTTTGGTTTACAGATACTGTATAAGTTTATTGCCTAGAGGGATATTGAGTGCTATGGGGAATGGAAAAAACTATCATATAACATTTGTTTCTAAGGTTATTAATCAATCTGACTCACACTTCAAATGTTCATATAAATTTACTCCTTGCTTCACAAGCCTAATTTGTTCTGTATATCTTTAGTTTGATATTAACATTAATTAAAAAAAATGCATTCACTCTCTCTAAAGCCCCAAACAGGCAAAACTAATTAAAAAAATATTCATCAATCTTTATTTTCTTTTTTTACATTAATTCTCGTTTGTATTCATATCCATAGAACCCCTGTAACATATATCTGCTCATTTTCCTTTATCTTGAATCTGAAAATCTTAATATTATAGTATTCCTTCCACATTGTACTTTAAAGTCTCATTCTCTACTGGCCACCACATCTTTATACAGCATTAACATTTCACCATCAAACACAGGTGTAGATTTTTTTTATCTCATAGTTCTTCACATTGTTACATGATAATACTTCACTCTTTTTTATCATCATGATCATGTTCTTCTAAGTTGTTTCCCTGACCTCGGCAGTTACACCCTTCACAATGTCTCTTCCACTCTTCTTGTAAGTCTGCATCCCGCACACGAACCTTTCCTCATATATCCAAGAGAACTGGCTTTGTCTCTCCTGCACACTTAAACATAGAAACAATAAGCTTCACAAATCCTGTATCTTTGGGTTTCTCTAAGCCACGCTGCAATCTGTTTTTCATCACTGCAACAAACTCCCGATTACTGAGTTGACCATCATCTGTAAGGGTAAATAACAAGGTCATGAGGCTGGTTGGTATGAGAGAGAAAGACCAAGGGGGGTGAAGACTGAGGGGCTTATTACACAGTTACATATTTTAATCGAATAATCCCATTCCTGTCCATATGTTTCTGAAATGCTGCTTGTCAGGGAACTGCCAGTACAGTGTTGTAAAGTTGATTATTCATTATAAAATGTACATCACTGTAATGTATACTGTACTTAAATTTATAATAGGTTTTCAACTACTTTATTTGCAACTTACTGTATTCGATGGTAATATATATCTAATTAGTATATGCTCAACTGTTTAATTGCTTGTAATTGATTGCCTGGGAAGATATTGGAAGCATAATGTGTTGTCTAATGGTAGACCCTACTGCCATATGGCATCACGAAAATTGTGACCAAGTCCCAGGTTGCTGATCTGACTTTCTGCTTCATTTACACACAATTGCAGGGTCTCAATTGTTTCTCTTACCATTGACAACGCAACATACGTACAGGGGTGTATATCGTTTCTCACTTTTGATCTTGTTTTAATTTTTGTATTTATAGTTCTTTATTATTAAAATTATTATTACAGTTACTGTATTATTATCATCATTATTTTATTATTTTACTTTTGTTTGTTTTATCATAAACTTTATTTATTATGAATTATTATGACTATTATGACTATTATTTATTATTATTATGATTATTATTATTATTATTACATTTTCGCCCCGTTGTGGGTCAGTGACCTGTGTCCGGGTGGGCTAATCCCCGTAAAAAAAAATAAAAAAATAAAAGTTAATCCCTTACACAACGACTCATACGCGGAGGTATCGGGGAAGGTAATGTCTGGGGTTGTCGGAATCAAAATTCGCTCTCCACCAATGATGCTTGCTGGTGAGTGCACCGTGCTCCGCCTGCTTGTGAGTATCATTCTAAGTCCACCATCTATTAGAAATTGAGGAAACTCTACGTCATACATTATTAAGATTCTATGTTTTGTAATTCTTGTTGCAGCCTTTTTTTTCCCTGTAGATGTCAATACACCTCCAGTATTCACTACTTCCTCTACTGGCAACTGGCACTATACCCTGTGCCTGTGACAGTGACAAGATTGGTTCGCCTCCTACTCCTGTCACAGGGTTTACCTGGAAAACTTCACAGCAGGACCTGAACCACTAACTTTGACCAAACCTTGCATCTGTGCAGTGATTTAATCTTTACTAAATTTGTACTGGTGGAGTTGGAAGTGTAAATTATTAAATACAGGCATTATATTGAACTGATGTATATCAACCCTACCCTCTGTTGCTAATGAAGTAAAGGTGAAAGTGATCAAAAGAGTAGTGAGTCTAACATCCAAAAGAACTCAATACAATGCTGGTAGATGATAAACTCCACAAATCTTATTATTTTTTTTTTTGTATATATCACCCTCAACTTCTTCCAAAATTTGTTCCCTGATATTACCTAAGTTTTCTATACTGTCTGCATAATCACCCCCAAACCCATCAGTTCCACCCTTTTACTTCAAAAGTTTGTGCAATTATTTGGCCACAACAAGAAGGTAAGGAGGGGTTTGGTTTCACCTCTTTTTGAGCAGCAACCCATCAAAGGGCATTGCGGACTTGTCTCTTACATTGACTTCTTTTCCAAACAATGCTCAAGCTTATGTGCATACTGTATGGTTAGACCTTTCCAAATACTTGGGTTTGACCTAAGTCAGTAAAATACTGCTATTACACAAAACGTTTTTACATTCTTTATTCCTTAGTAGCAATGGGTTAAATATCTTTACAGTTTTTATTTATTTCAAAGGATTAAATATCTAATTACAGTACAGTACGCCCAGATAATTCAAGGATTTTTATTTTGAGGTCCTCTATTATTCGAAGACGGCACCCTGGATGTACCCAAGAATGTCTGTGGGTAGTTTTAAAGTTGCCGGCATTTACGCGGCTGGGACAGGGAGCCATTCATTCTAGAGACAGTAATTTCCTATACCTATATTGTATATATGTGTGTGTGTGTGTAGACACACACATATATACCATACAGGAAAAAGATATAATTGTCCTAAGGGCAAACACATAAAAGGAATATACATTTCTTTGTACACAAAGCAAAAATATAATTCGTGGATTTGGCGATTAGCGGCCATTTTGAGAACCTATCCCCCGCGAATTTGAAGGGCCTACTGTACAGTAGTACTGCACTATATTTATATATTTTGTACAAACAAATCTCTCTTTTTTTTTTCTTTTTTTTTTCATGACACTGAGCTTGTTTCACTTCATATTGACAGATTAGTATCTCTGAGAGAGAGAGACAAAATTTGTTTATCATGTAGTCATCACGGTGATAACTTAAAGGAGTTAAGATTCTTTAAAATTACCTCCCACCCCAACAAGTTTGAAGTAAAGGGTAATTGTGTTAATTTGATGAACAAAACTTACAGCAGAATGCACTTACTGTTATCATCAAAAAGTGTGAAGACAACATTGACAACGTGGTCCGAGAGCTCAACATGTGCAACAGTCTTGGCCACATGTTTCAGGGTTGCTGCAAAGCAAGAGTTAAAAACTGCAAGTAATTTTAAAGAAAAGAACAATACTCCATACACATTTTTCCATGGTTTAAACATCACAGTACAGTACAGTACTGGTAATTTATTGCAGATTTGGATATCACAATATAATTTTTATAATAAAAATATTCAATAGTCATGTTTTAACACAAAGCTATGATTACAAAAAATCAAACTGCCCACGTGAATTATTTCCAGTGGAGCTGAAACCAACAAGAACCTTCTATATGTGAAAAGATCTATGTGTTGAGCCTTATGAGAGGGTGTAGCTAGAGCTCTTTACACAGGCTTGCAATCATCTCTTTTAAAGCTGCCCAAAATCAAACATAATTGATTGTAAATAGACCTGCAAGTGCTTTGCCAAGCATATCTTGTATCAAGAAACAAAGATAAGAGAATGTAATAACGGCGGTGAAATTAGACATTATTTAATGACATGAGCTCTGAAGAAGTTGCATGTATTTCATTTCTTTTTATCAATTTATAAAAATTTTCTGTACAAACATCAGCCATCACAGCTTCACCACCATATGTTATTAATGTGTGTAAACCTGCCCCAATGAGCACTATGAATGAAGCTTGGCTCTTAGGTTCTCCTGAAAAATAGGTGTTACCCCGAGGGAGTCACTCATGGCTGGATATGCAGATAATTCTGGTTCTCATTCTGTAATTGAGACTGACACACAAAGAATGGGTAGTGCATATGCTATGAGGTCTCAACACTAATTGAATTCCAGGCTTCAGGCTACTGTAACTTCTCAGACCTCTTTTTTAAGTCAAGTTCCTGAGGGGGAGATGGCTGATCTATGAATTAGCCTCAGTTAGTTGAATTGAGGGTTTTCCTTGGTGACACATTCACGAGTTGTTCCCGTCAGGCATTAAGATTAAAATAAATACAGGTAAACCACCGATTTTCCGGGAACTGGTAGTCTGGCACCTTCTTTAGTCCGGACAAAATTACGAGAGGGCACTTAATTTCCCTCCCTCCCTTCCAGCCACGGTGAAGGTGATTAATTTGAGTATAAACATCATATAATTTGCACAAGAGATAAAGATTTTAGTTCTTTAGTGTAGTACATTTGAGTACCAAGTGTGTACAGTAATATGTTGCTAAAAATTATGGCTTTTTCACATTTAATTTACATTTCATATTTGTTTAATTTAAGTTTCTAGCAGTCCATGGTGCTTTAGAGACACAGGAGGTGCATCATTAGTGGGTCAGAGGTGTATTGTTGAATTAATATTACCTGACCTCGGTTGGTCCAGCAAAAATCGGTGGTGTACCTGTATTAGTATTGTTTTTTTATTCAAAGTTACTTTTTTGGCCCCCAAGCCCCGTTGTGCCCGGGTGGGCTATTCCCCATAAAAAAAAAAGACAAAACAACTGTGTATTTTCATGTTGTTTCAGAAATTTTAATTAATAGTTATGAGACAGGTAGTGTACTGTTTATTTTTAATGAAAATAGTAATATTTAATCAGCACTTGTCCCACAAAACATGTGCTCTATAGGATTTAGTAAGGAGCTCTGACATACAGAAATATATAAACATCATCCTGTCAAGTAAATATCAAATGAAATAATGAATTAGGAGATAAAGAGAAATAGTCAGAATTCACTCAAATTCCTACCTGGATCAATTGAAGCTCCAGCAATGTGATAGAAAGTTAAGGCTGTATCAACATCATTGATGTTATTGAGGAAGTGGAAGAACTTTAAGTAATCATCGCGGCTAATTCCTTGAGAAGCTTCACCCTGGAGTAAAACATTTAAGTAAATATATTTTATCACATACTGGTAGTACAAGTGACTGAACTTGGATATTTAATTTTGTGGTTGAGGAGAGGAATATGTGAACTGTGAGATCCCCTACTTTGTCATTCTGATCTGCTGTACAAGGGCAAATACTTTTACAGTGACCACAATGGGAAACAGTATCAAACTAACAGCAGAGGTCCCTTTTAATGACCTTTAAAGATATCTGTGATGAAAATCCCTCTTAATGATTCCCTTAGCATATTTTGCTTGTGCATGATTCATGAACTTCCAAGACTATGTATAATCACACTCAAAATGACCAGTTTCACTGAATGAGATGATGAAAGAATTCATTATAAATTAAAACTTATAATAAAATTGAAAGGTTGAGCTGATGTGTACACTTGGGAAATGTCAGCCCACAACTAACACACCATAAGGCCTCAACTGAAGTAATATGAAAATCAATACAGTACTGTACTATACTACAGTAGTAATTCTACAGTGAATAAACGAGATGGCAGAATGGTCACAAAACACCAATACAGTACATTCATACAGTATAATGCATTGATATAAAATAAACTGGGTAGAGGAAACTTACATAATCAACATATGAAAAGCAAAAGTGATTAAACCACTGCCCTCTGTAAGTTCTGTAAGGAAAACAGGAGAGTAAAGGGACCTCATGTTGATAATTGTGAAAACCGACATTCACAAACCAAATTTTTTACAAGTTTGAGTGAAGAGGACCAGCTCTTGGGACCATCCCAGAAAACCTGTTGGCTAGCTAGCTTTCAAAACACACATGGATTCAGGTTGTGACTCCACCTAATAACCACATTTTGACTGAGAAATTAAATGGAACAATTTACATTTATCTGATTGGACAGAGGTCATGTCTAGATATGGTAACTCACTGGACAATACGGGTGCCAGGAGGTCAATAATCATTACTGGACTCACAGATCCATTATGCACCCCATTGCATGAGCCTCATATATGTATAAACAAGTTTGAACTATACCTTGAATGCTTTTTTTACTCTCTTGAGCATTCGTGCCTTCTTGTTTGTTGGATAACCACCGTAAGCACTCAGCAGCTCAGCAAAGTCTGCTTCTGATATCAAACCCTCATCATTAGGACCCTTACGACGAAACTGACAAGAAAAAATTTTAAATCACATTTTACTCATAATAAAATAACACTGGAGAGTGATAAAACAACTAACGTGAAATTCTGACACTGTTAAACTAATTTACTGAGAAGATTCTAAACCTGTCTGACCCTACACTGGCTGCAAATTGTGCAATGCTCACCTCCAAACTGAGAATTTCTTGTTGTAGTTGCTGCTGAAAGAACAAGAACTTCTCAATGGTCAGCTTTTCCCTCAGTGTTATCCCAAAGAAGTAAGTACTGAGAGCAGAGTTGACACCCTGAAAATTAATAATACAGCATAAGCAACTTTTACTCTATACAAACTACAGTACACCATAAGGAGATCTTAAATTTCTTAAAAATACTGTATGGTACATTAATTTTTTATGATTATAAACACCAATACAGTATATTGGAAAAATACATCCATAACTATATAGTTACTCACAGAAGTACAGATATCCACAGCCATATTGATACTGATTTTTCCCTGTGCATTAAATTTATTTCAGTTAACCCTTTAAAGTGTAGTGTCACACTTAGGTTTTTTATTTTCTGAGAGAAACCCCTGCCACCTCAATGGGTTAATTGTATGACTAATAATTATTCTCTACTTGCTACAGCATTTCCTGTATTTATCATGATCAGTTATCTTGATTTCTTCCTTGCACTTTCTTTAAACATGTTTTGTTTGTTAGAAGGATCAGTAACTAAGAATTATTCTATGTACAGTCGGGGTCAAGTCTTGAACACTTGACAGTATTTGGCATGTACCGGTAAGTACCCGAAGATCTTAGGTATTAAGGAGAGTTTTATCCCATTTTGTGGTTCAGGCATATGTGATGATGAGTAGTGTTATTAGTATATCCCAATCATATATGTATAACTCAGTAGTAGATGCCAGATATTACTAAGTGTTCAAGACTTTTGACCCCGACTGTACATTACTTACTTTAAAAGTATTTCCCGTATTAGCATGATCTCGATGACGTGCTCCAATGCTTGTTTGATTGCGAATCAGTGTTGCTACTTTATCAAATTCCTCATAATCCACATCTCCATCACCATTCAAGTCAAACATACGAAAAGCAATTTCAAAGTGACGACGCGATGCTGCAATAAATAAAATAATTAACTTCATACTCAGTAATTTTAAATTGTACTGCCCTCTTCAGGATAGCAATAAACACATCTAGAGATAATACAGATGAGGATGAATGGCCCTGTCACAACAAAATCTATACCACTGGATGTATTTGTTTTAAGAGCAAATCATGAAATACTCTATACACAAAAGTAGGATACAAAATATAAGCTGTCATGCTCGAGTTTTTATGGGATGCTATAAAAAACAGAGAGAAGTGCCCTCTTATTAACTTTCATGACTAACATTAACAGCTTCTAAGACGAACTTAAAATTTATTAGTCTTTTTAAGGGACCATAATACATTTGAAATTGGGGTAACAACTACAAGAATCACACATAGTCAAGATTGTATAAATATCAAGCTCCATGAAATATTAATTAAATAAGAAGCCATTCCTCTCCCAAGAACTTAATAACAACTCATAAGATGGATCATGACCTAATTCTTATAAACATAAAGATCAACTTATCATTTAGTTGAGATTCATAACCACATTCCCTAGTCTGTGAAAGGAAACTAATGACCATACATCTATATGAATTTCAATTAACAAGTTCTGAGGAGATCATGTAAACACAAGCTGGAAACTATTATGGTAATTTTCATCTAGATTTTAAGAATATCAAGCTGCAGGCAAAACTTAAGTTGACTCATGTAAACATTCTCTGAGTGCATATTGAGCAAAAACAAATGCTGGGACATACATGCTGACCTAGTACACATATAGAGTATATGTGAGTGTAATATCAATATGGATGTATAGATGTATATATAGACAACACTTACTGTATGCCCTTCACATAAAAATGCAAACTTAAAAAAACAAAAAAACAAGAGCCTGAAGTTACACAACAGAATAATGTCACTGATTCTTGTACCTCATTACCACACCCATTTTCCTATCTCACTATTCAAAAAGACAAATGATTGATCGTTTAAGTAATCTTATTTCTTAATACAGTGTACAGTAAAGCATAGGTAATTGCTCAATTGTTCCACGCAGGTCGATCTCATCCATACACAATCAGTAACCCAAGTAGCCGGAGAAAACTTAAGGCAGGATTTTCACACTTAAAGCACACGTGTAAAACCCAACGCATTTATGTTTTAGTCACTCACTTGACAAGACAGTAAGCAAAAATATAAAGTCTGAGAAAGAGATGAGTCCTGAACTGCCAAGCTTGTAGAAAATAGAGTCTTCATCCAAGGCAAGTTCCAGTTTGTTGGAAGTGTTCTGAAAAAAATATATATCCTAATTACACATGAACTAGAGTACTCTTAGTGAGAATATATTGTATAAGAAATTTAACTGTACATTACTTAAGGCAATTATGATGAAAAATAATGGAACTAAAAAAGCTATTCTACTTGCGTCTTAACTGTACAGAAATCATACTAAAATTTTGCAAAAATCTGTTGGATTTTCTCAATATAAACAAAATCAAATTCAAGATAATACACATTAGTGAAAATACTGACATTAAAGAATTCAACATTAACACTACATTTATATAAAAAAATGCGTTGATATTTAGGAAACAATATTAGTAAATAAGAAAACATCAAAATAAATAATAAGATTTAATATAAAGAATATTAAAAATATCTTGTTGAACACACTTTAACACAATACACTTAACAATTAAATGAGATTTAGTTATTGATTCATTAAATGTCATAAGGAAAACTTTGTGTATGGCAGGAAGCTTTGTGAACACTTGTTTTTTGAGTAAATATTATATTCATTTTTAATCAGTAAAGGTATTTGTATACAGTACTGTAGTTTATTATTCGTCCATTGGCGCAAAACAAAAAAGTGAGCTCTGTAATTCTAAAAATAATGAAAAATAAGCAGCTTCAGTGCACATCTCAATTTCCTCAATGAACCTTCCTCTCATTGCTATATCTTATCCAAGAGATATTTCAGTGAGAAACCTTTCTTACACAGGTTACCTATAACAAGGACAGTCAAGAGGAAGCTCACATAATAAATCATCATGTAGGTAAAATGATTTTGCTTGGAAGATAATCAATGAACTTGGAGCAAAACCAAAAAAATATGAAACATTTGGCTCGCAACACCTACATGCTTAACAGACTTAATATTCATTTGGTTAAAAAAATAATATGATAAGGAACCTGTGAACAAAATTTAATACGAAAATTCAAGCAAACTTTCAAGTTGGTTTATCACAAAGCTTTAAAAAGATGACAGTTAATAGATGACACACACAGACTGACAAATAGTTGACAGGCCACAGCAGTAACTCATTCATCTGACCTCTAAGTTTTACCAAGATTCAGTATCCAAATTTTAATGTGACTACAACAATGAACACTTATTACAAAGTTCTAGTAAATCATACAGGCAGTTAATGGAAAAAAATAGTGACTAACAACAATAACAACACCAGTGAATTGCAAAGGCAACAGCTCAGCTAGGCAAGCCAAGAAAAAAAATATAAATAAAAACATTATTTGATGCCCTTGTACAGCATTCAATCAATAATAATAATAATGTGGCCCAAACATTGAGATTCAAATATCAAGAATTAGTAATGTTTTAGAATAGTATTACACTTGCATTCACATATGTTTCATAATTAAGATGTTTGTCTTTCCCACAATCAGAGAGGCATGGCACACGAGTGAATATCATCTAAGTTGAGAAAAAATCAAGCACTCCGATGAATAACAAAGCATTCTTCTGCTTATAACAGTTACCCTGTATATTTTTTCCAAGGGATTTGCATATTAATTTTTTCTCACTCTTACAAGATGCAGGCTGGCTAGAATCAAGACCAAACAGACTGTTATTTGTTCTCTTAACTGCCATATTGTAAATAAGAGTATTAGAAATAATTATCTATTTTATCTATTATGATTTATCATAGAGTATGAGGGGTAAAACATATTAAAAACACATCAAACAAACACATAGTGTACTCTATTTGAAACACAGTGCCAATTTACTCATATTGTAGTACAAAATGCTTTTATGTTACACTGTGCCTCATAATTTGAGATGGCAAGCTGCATTTTTTAAATTTTACCCTATATACATAGCTTCTGTGTGCCCACAAACAACATTTTCCTTATATCACAGTTAGGAATATATGCAACATATTTCAGTAAGAGTGCCTAACTGTTAGTAAAGAGTAAAGCATGCCTCAGAATTAGTTAAGAATTTGCTAAGAATGATGATCTTGCTTAAAGATGGTTAAATGTTCAGTCAGTAACACTACTTTTGCAGACACTGCTCCGAAGAAAAAGCCCTTCAGTACTAAATGCCAAGGTAAAATTAAATGATAAATCAAGAGATTAAACAACATACTACTGTATTATAAATTTTGGCAATAACTAGCAGTTAAGGGGGGACACGGGACATTCCCAGCTAACTGCATCTTATGATTACAAAAATATTCTGTAAGTTTTTTCTAGCACCCTGAAAGTTCTGTCTAGTCCTCCCCAAAGACTAATGGTGCAAAGAACATTGATACTATGCAAAGCTGGTGCACACTGGGGACCATTTCATGCTCACTTACAATATACCACAAGCCCTTACGTTTAGCATATAATGCTGCGACATGCCATTATCTAAATATTTTTCAATAATCCTACTGCAAAAATCATCAAACCTAAGCCTCAGAATAATATCAAATGAAACAAGAAATCTGTATCAAGAACTAGAAGAATTAAAGCAAAAATACATAAGAAAATATTGGTACATTCTTTAGATATGTGAAGTTGTTTAACCAACAATATATTCAAAAGAAGCGCAAATGACCCAGGAATCCATGCTAAATTCAGCAATTCTGCAGTGCTGGGGGAGAGAAACAGTAGAGGAAAAGTCTTGACACACAGCTTTCATTGGGAAACATTATATAGCCTCTTCTTAAAATGCATATTTACCTTTTATGTACCGTACATACATAAGATAAAAAAGTAAACAACCATACAAAAACAGAAAAATACTACAAAATATATACAACATTCATACACAGACACATACTGTACAAGTGCCAACCATCTCACACAGGTATTCATAGACATCTAAATACTGCACTGCACCAGCCTCCTCAACAAACTAACAATATAAAACACATGCACATACTGTATCTGTACAAATACACACAGGAACAGACACGTAAACACATTCACACAATTGCTCTGTTACAAGCAAGTTTATACATCCATTTATAAACCCAAGTTCAGAAACCATTCATAGTATCAAAGAGATATACACACACTAACATGCATATGCATGCACGCACTCACACGCACGCGCACACACACACACACACAGAAGGGTTCAATGTTAATATTCATCAAAAACTCTGGCAACACAAGGTTTCACTCAATGAAAACTGGTAAGATTTTAGTACCACTCCTGATAATCTTCACCATAACTATGGTACTGTATACTCATCAAACATCACAGTACTTTACATAAATACTGTACAGGTAGTCTATATTAAATTTAGTTATTAATAAAGAGTATGCATCTTTTTTATTCAATCTCCATCACTTATCAGAGAGGTACTAAACAAAATAATCAATTATCACAAATGATAAACATGAAAATTCACAAAAAAATTAATTCTTCATGGACTCAAAAATGATTAATTAATTATTTTGTTTTATTTATCTATACAAGAATGTTAGCTGGTTGCAGGAGTAAGGTACAACATGCAGCAGTAATGGAGGTACCTCTTCTGCCGACTGGAAAAGAGAAAAGTGTGATTGGAAGATTAAGACGCAGTTCGCTGGATCAGTCTGATAACTAAACAAGGGTTAAACTGCACTAAGACATAACATGTAGTCAGCTGCAGGAAAGCGAGAGATTCTACACCTCAGCAAGATTAAAGACTTTAGAAAGATTACAGGAACCTCGGGAGTATATGTGTAGTCTATGGGTCGTGTGCGGCCTTGGTTCTGTGGAGCGATAAGCTCTTTACAGTTTAAAATTCAGTGCAGTGCAAAATATTCTCTATACATATACTTTTACATTATTAATCTAACCTGGATGTTCACTAAAAACAAAAGAAAACATTTAGTATCTACTGAGATTTATTGTTGAAGCTCTATAGTTTTCATGTGACCTGGGGAAAGAGTGTGTGGTGGTTATACAGTACAATACAATATAATCTAAATCTGAGGAGAGGAAAGAGAAAGTTTTAAAATATTTTGTTAAAAGATTTGGTCCTTTTCTTCTTGGTGTTTGGGACATGTGACCTCAATTTATCTTCCACTTATTGGTGCTAAACTGGCTGTGGTAATAGTACTGTACACCATTTCAAGTTTCCTCTTACTGTACTGTATACTGTATCACTCTCCACGAATCCCTCGCCTTAACATTACTTTTCATAAAAACCTTAAATTTTAGCCCAGCATATATTCATATTCTTAAACTTTAATTTTACTGTACTGTATTGTTTTTAAAATACCGTAAAAATTTATTCTGTAAGGATGAGTCTTTGAAGAAGATCCATACAAAACTATGATATTTAATGTATGATTCAGCTTAAACAATTAATTTCACCTTCAGTGTATACTGTATACATAATAACCTGATAAAACTTGATATTGTCAACACAAGTATTCAATACAGCCAATCACTTAACACTTCACATATCCATGATTCAAAGTAAACTTGATATTGACTGAGGCATCATAGCATTTTTTTCATATTTATACAAAATTTATCATAACACAACTTTTTCTCAAGACATCTAAATTTTCGAAGATAAATTCGCTACCGGGTATTTGTGATCCTTCCCTTTTATTAAGTGCGCAGAGATATGCACATAAAAGTAGAGGCACACACAGCAATGCAGGTTGTATTGTAACCTTATATACTATATACTCAAGCAAAGTTTTTTTACACATATAAAGATGTGCACATTATAAGCTCTACATATACCGTAATCTTAAATTAAAAAATTGTTACATGTAATGTACTAAGTGTACAAACACACTGTAGTTCCACCGTTGAGAGGTGAAAAGACAAAAATGAGAGGAAGAAGGATATTTCAATGTGATAATTATTGAGGACAAGTAGTGGAGTAGCAAAACGTCAACTGATGAGAGGTAAGAAGAATGAAAGATGAAGAGGAAATTCCTATACCCAGGAGGGTGTATTATCATACTGAAAGGCAGTAATGTAGTAAATAGGGCATCTTCTTCCAAACAACTATTGAATCATAGGTCAAATTTCACCAGTCATGAATAATGAGGAAAAACGGACTGGATATAATGCAATGGGAAATAAGTTACAGCATTAGTTTAGATGAAAAGAATTTTGACAGAGGCAAAAACAAAACAAAAGCCAATGGATAGAAAATTTGCAAGAATCTTTAACACCCTCTTCAGTGACTTGCTGCCACAAAGTGTTACCTTTTATAGTTTGTCCAAAAAACAGATAAGCAAAGAGAACTCAGCAGGAGTATTTTTTTTTAATTAGAAAAGATTACCAAAATCTCTATTGTCAATTTTTTTATTTTGAGAAATGGCTAACAAATGATTTATAAAAGCATTAAAAATTATGAAGGCAATGTGTACTCAATCTAAGATTTCCATGAGCTATCAGGAAATAAAATTGAGGCTACCTTGGATGAGCGAAAAGAATAAATGAGGTAAAATGGTTAGATATCACCATTAAACACCTACATACAAATTATGTGATATAATTTTTTATTACTGTACACTACAGTATTTTATAATACTGTACACTACAGTATTTTATAATCCAGCATGCTCCATGTAGAATTTTATATGAAAAGATAATAAAGTAGAGTATTTGCTAAGTTTTGAAGAAGCAGAGAAGGGAATGGATTACAGAGAAGCAGAAGTAATAACAAGATATGCAACACAACAGAAAGCTAGAGGGAACATTATGTATATCTCACCAAAACCTACTGTTCCCGAAGAGGTGACATAAGCCAAAACTACGGTGTGGTGGATGATATCATAGGCAAGTTGCAATGTTAGTATTAGTCTGTTTCATTCCTTCTTACATAAAAAAAGACACTACACCTTTAGCACTTACAAGTAATTTACATAGTAAAGGAAGTCAGTTTCACTGCAAGATTTTTCATTATAATCGTTTGCTTTGGTTGATAAAATTTTGTTAGCATACATCAGAAAGCAAATTCATAAGAATTTACTAATTCAAGACCACTGACTAATTTCTAAACAGGTTATCAATTACAACTGATTAGTTTCTTACTCTGCAGGCAAATTTTGTCTTTACAATAATGACATGACAGGGTAATTATTAGCTGTGCCTTACATATACAGTACTATATGTTGCCCTGTTTTGTGATCTTTCACCACTTTACCTTTGCCACTTCAGTAGTCTTGTCCTAAACCTCCAAATACTTTTCCATATAGGAAAAGTGAATGTAAGTCCCATAGGCAGGGCTGCCCATTAAGGAGTGTTGATACAGCACACTATATACTAAGCCTTATGAATATAAGAAGGAAGCATGGCCAACACTGCTCTCAACCACTTTCCCTTCCCCAACTGTAAGCTAGGTACCCATTTACACTGGGTGGGACTAGGAATGCCCAAGGATTGAACCAGCAACCCTCAGGAGAAGAGACAAGTGTTGTATCCACTTGGCCATCACACCCCATTTCTATGAATGACTCTGCTAAACCATTTTCATTAAAATTTCTCTGATTGTAATGGATCACTCACACAAAATTTTCACATTATTTTTCTAACTCACCTAAACACATATTTTCAAAATCCTCTTAATAACCTATGGAGTTTCTATTAGTGTCTTACTACCTCAAGCTGTCACAACAGTTTCTCCTGTATTAATATACTGTAGACTTTCCCTAATTTTCTGTGATTCATTCTTTATTATTCCCATGACTTTTCAGAAGCTGGGACACAACATACAGTGCACCTAAATGAGATCGACGCATGAGTGTTCAACTACTCGGTAAATACAAACAAAGATTAAACAAAAATATTTTGTAAATGCTAATGATGCAAAAGATGCAAATAATAATACTGTAATAATAATAATATATAAAGTTATCAATAAGGTGTTGGAATATGTAAAACATTCAATAATACTGTACGACTTCCTTCACTCCCTAGTTGTAATCTTGTTCATGTTAATGACTTAAAAGTGAGTACTGTATATGTTTATGACTGATTGATATATATCTTGCATAAAGGGGAAAATAAAGAAAACTGTATTGTAATTCTACATGCAGTACTTTTGGGTAAAGCAGAATGAATGCCAATGGCAGTAAAAGCCCTTGTGCTTTTTACAAACAGTACTGTACAGTTCATTATAAATACATAAAACAAACTGATTTGCCAACTTAGTACATTAAAAACAATTTCTTCATGCATAATTGCACCTCAACTTAAATTTTTTTTATTCTTGTTCAACGTTCTCCTCATTCTAGTAGACCCTCTAATTTCACGGACCAACACTTGACTTCCTTTATTTTACAATACCCAAAGTATTCAAATCTTTCTTTATTGCAGTGTAAGCCCAGAAAAAATAATTACTGTACAGTATTTTTAAACAGAAACTGCAATCATCAGCTGATGATAAATGAAGGTTTCCCCTGCATCTCACTACAATAGGTAGCAGCATGAACCTCTCACCCAAGACCAACCACGCTTGCAACTACAGATGACTCCTAAATAAGATGACTCATGACCTAGTGTAGAGGAAGAACACCTAATTCTTCATGCTCATTTATCCTGGTGAATTAATATTTGTGTTTTTAGATTAAGCATTCATGAAGAAATTTAAATAAATATTGGTGAGCAGTCACTTAAATTAGCATAGTGGAAGAAAACCATTAAATATGACTTATGGTATATGACTTCTATTGTTTTATTTCTTAGAATTTTTTTTTAAATGCTTCATTTCAGCTCTCATGGAAGCAAGGTCATCAGGGATACAAGCCACATCATCTGCTGGCTGTGGATCCAGTCAGGTGAAATAAATGTCTTAAAAGGAATTTTTTGGTGTATTTTCTCAGGCTCAAGTCACATCCCTTATATTTTCTATTGCAATAAATAGACCAATACAGTACATTGCAATTCATTATTTCAGTTAATTATTGGTCCCATTATCGTGAAACAATGAGGGTCTACTGTATAACTTGGTGGACATAAATATATTCCATTAAATGCATTAAGGTCCATTATCAAAAAAGCATAAAAAATTAAAAACAATTTCATTCATTGTACAAGCTTAAAATTTTGCCCCAGCAATAAGAACAGCAAATCTGCTTTCTTATATTCCCTTCTTTCTATATTTTATTTTCATTCAGCTGCAGCCACAAAAGCTTTCCTATCCCCTTCCTTCCTATCATACTCTCACACACTGCATGAAAGCACTTACCATTTCTACCTCCTCCTCCTCAAGCATCTCTCCTGATATTTCATCCACTCCTGGAGTTATGCCACACTTCTTCTGTAAAATATCTCTTGTATATTACAGCATACTTCCAAAAATCCATACTCCCAGGTGTATGGCCCTCATATTAAGTTTATGGTAAATATTAAATGATATAAACTATTTATGAGAAAAAAAAGACAAAAGTCCTACACGCAATTTTTCTGTTGTTTCACATTAGTGCACATATAAATGATATACGTGTAGAAAAATATTACTACATGTCTTGCTTTGTGCATAAGTGCTTCCTTCACTTTTCAATAAGCCATCTGCCATAGCTTCTTATTTCCATAAAAAATTTAATACTTAAAATATAACTAAAGTATCATCAGTGACAAATTAAGCTACACGTATGAAACAATTACAAGAACCAAAATTAACTAAATGACTTGATGAATGGATGTGGGAGAAAGTGACAGAATATTATGCAAATCACTGTACGAATATTAGTGAAATCTTCAAAATCTTCTGTTGAAATTATATGCACACATACAATCCATAAGTGAGAGAAATGCAGAGCTTGCTACTCAAAAACTTAACATGAAAGCATACAAATCTGAAAAATAAATAAATTGTAGCAAAATTTATGTAAAGCCCATTAATTTATGTCTTCATAAACTAATTAGAAAAGGGAAAAACAGTAATAAAAATATAAAAAATGTACCAAACCAAAATTGGGAAGCAGTCAATGATAATCTTATTTAGCTAAAACAAAGATTTTAAATTCAAATCCTATCTTATTACAGAAGAAGAGTTAAGTGAACTACAAGATTACCTGCCTGAACAATCCTCGACATAACCTTTCTTGTCCAGGGCCTGACATGTCCTACTCAGATCTCTGTAAATGCTGTAAATAGCTTCTCATCTACAGTAATACCCCGCTTTGCGCGTTTTTTTACGCGTTTTTTTTTTACGTGTTTCTACATTTACGCGGTACCCCGCCAGAACCGGAATGTTCACTTTACGCAGTGCATCTACTCATATACGCGGGAAGCAGCGCGGGCAGGGTGCGCACAAGGTCGCTCAGCCATCAAAACATTACCGAGTTCTTCACCCGCCACCCACCACAGCCGGCCCAAGTCAGTGATAGTGATGATATGGACTTATATGGACTTTGAGGGGTTTGACAAAGAGGCCCTGCAAGCCTCTGTGGTGGATAGTGATACAATTGATACAAGTGATACAGGTGAGGGCCAATACTCTGCCCTCTGCCTCGGAACCAACCCCCCATCCCCGTGTGCCCAGCCATCTTTTTTACTAATGTAAGTGTTAAAAAGCCTAATATTATTGATATTTCTCTTAATCATTAATTGTGTGTGCACACCATCATAAAATTAAGAAGTTATTTTTACTACAACGTAGGTATTGTGTCTCAAAAAGTGGAGTTTGGGGGTCGGCCCAGTCTCTATTTCAATTAATCCTATATGTTCTGTTGTTCACTTTACGCGTTTCCCGCTTTACGCGGGCTCCGTGGGTTCAATTGACCGCGTAAAGCGATGTATTACTGTATTCAGACCAGGTTTACAAAGTTAATTCTGTGATTCAATGGTTGCTTTAAAAGACAACTACTGTACTTAACAGCCAAGAGTCAAGTATTCACTTTCTGCCAGGAAACTGTCTGGGGAGTAAACATTCATAAAGCAACCACCTCATCAGGGTTGACATTTACTTCATAACTCAGGTCTGCATGGGCGAATGACTTTTTACAGTACAGTATTTGTACTAATCTGGAAAAGTTAATGTTCCTGCCTTAGACTGCAGATGACTTTCAGCATAAGATAGGCTCTGCAAGAGTTGTTTAAATGGGCAATCTCACAAGTCACTATACTAGTAACTTAAAATTAACCACAAAATCCCATCTTATAACCAAGCCAGCAAAGATTAACTCATGAATATGCCCACTAAGTTTTCATGTTTGGGAACCTGGGGAAGCCCCAACTTAATTGACTGGAATTAATCCAAAGAGCAACCAAACTTACAATACTCCATAGAATATTGTAATAACAGTTGGTATATCCACTGTACAATCTCAAGGCATATTAACCATCAGTCCTTATCAATAACTTCAGCTGCTCAGACCCTATTAAAGGATAGAGCTGCAGTAGGATAGCTTGACTCATCTTCCTATTAACTCCATACAGTACATATGTTAGGACTTTCTTGGGTCTCAGAAGCCTGTTAACTCAGCGGACACATTCATGAGTCAGACAATACAGAATATTATATACAGGGAGTCCCCGGGTTACGAACGGGTTCCGTTCCTGAGGATGTTCTGTAGTCGAATTTGTATGTAAGTCAGAACACATGCTATAAGCAAACCATACTTGCAGATCAATGTTTAAAATCCCACTGTATCATAGCCTAAGTCCTTATATACAGTACATCCAAATCACTTAATTCAAGATAAAAGAAGAAATAGAATGACAAAATACAGTAAATGAAAGTAAAATATAAGTCATCAGGAAAATGCAATACTGTAAATTTCAAGTTTAACCCCGTTCGTATCGGCGGGCGTTTGTAAGTCGGGGACACCCTGTAATTACATGATCCACTTCCAAATCATTTACAGTAAACTGTACAGTATTACAGTTTCTGTTACCCAGTGTAATGTTTGTTTGTTAGTTTTTTACATATGAGTTGTATTATGAATAAATTCCTCACATAAGAAGCAGTTTATAAATGTGACTGTAAAATGCAGATGATGATGAGTTTATACATAAATACGGAAGACTCAGAGTACTGTACTGTATGTAAAAGATTTATTCCACAGATTGGAATGTCAAAACAACCAGTGAAAAGTAGGGCACTGTACAAGTATATTTGTATTATCTCTGAATGTCATTCATTCTATCTCTGAACATCATTCACTCTTTCATAATTTTCAATCAATTGTTTCACTTAAGTGTACTGTACTGTACTATCTAACTCGTAGTCATACCCTTGAAATCTTCATTCATGATCTTCCGTTCCTCACTGTGCACCAAAACATCTAACTTATCTCTCATCATATTTTCCTCATTTATGATCATCTGCAGATTTATCCTTTAACATCAACATTCCTGTTCTCACATCATGTTTCATACACCTCTGTTGACATCTCTTTTACTGTACCTTCCCAGAGACTCCACAACTTGTCAACCTTACTTTCCTCATTATTTCAATAAGTATATGAATCATTTTTATCATATTTTTGCATTATCTGGCACAACCATTCCTTGTATACATGTTTATTTTCTTATTCATATTTGAAGTGTCTAACCATCACTTTTTATTTACTAATTGTCATTATACCACCAAGAACCTTGCTCTTTGAAAAATAAATCATGCTCTTCTCTACCTTCTATATATTTAGAACTGATACACTTATGAGCACAGATAGTGAACTGTATCACGTATCTATCTTTATATCATTATTGCCCTGTTCCATCTCTAACTCAGTGTTAAATAACCTGAAGCAGGACTTGAAATTTTTAAGGACTTCCACACAGTTAGTTACGTTATCATATACGTGAAGCAGTCACTGGCTACTTGTAATGACGTGAACACAGGTCAACTCATTAAGTACTGTATATGTAATTATTAAAGCAAAAGAATTGCAGAAAAACCTTTTGGGGGTAACAGTGGGGAAATACAGGAAAAAGTAAACACTAAATGAAAGGTAACTGTGATGGGTGGGGAACCATAGAACAACATCAAGTGGTGCTGTAGTGTGAATGTGGCCACAGAATTGTCCCAGGAATACACCTTGCAATTTAATGTACATCTTTGTGAATCACCCTGTATGTATTATACTCAAATCCAAACTAAAATCTCTTACTTCATTTCAAATGATTCATTCCCTTTTAACTTTACACATATACAGGGTCCACCACCAATTTTCCGGCACCCTTGGTTTCAAAGCTTTGCCGGATTTTCCATTTTGCCGGACCAACCGAGGTCAGGTAATAATAATGCAACAATGCACCTCTGACCCACTAATGACACACCTCCTGTGTCTCTAAAGCACCATGGACTGCTAGAAACTTAAATTAAACAAATATAAAATGTAAATTAAATGTGAAAAAGCCATAATTTTGAGCAACATTACTGTACACACTTTGTACACACTTTGTACTACACTTGACTAAAAATTTTATCTCTTGTGCAAACTGTGATGTTTATACTCAAATTAATCACTATCTTACAAGAATTCCGGCAATGCAACTTATATTCTGCTAAGTCTAGCCAGCTACATTTTATAAGATAAAAACTTTAAGCCTAATACTACCTTCACCCTGGCTGGGAGGCTGGGAGGGAGGGAGGGAGGGAATTTAAGTGTCTTCTTGTAATTTTGTACGGACTGAAGGAGATGCCGTACCATCAGTTCCCGGAAAATCGGTGGTGTACCTGTATTCCCAACAAATCTAGATCCCCTTACCTAAACAAATCTATTAGCTGGTAGAGAGCCAATGATGTATTTACATGTCATAGGATGTATTAAAAGTGATAGAAAAATGTTGATTCATGCACCGAGACTATAGGTATGATTAGTAACAACTTTTTCTTTGAAGTGATGGGGTGAATTAAGACCATGGATGTATTGTCACTAGCTAGACTTCTAGTTTTGACTAATAGTGCAATGAGAGGTGTTATATCAACTGGCATGGCTGGAAAGTTGAATAATACAATACAAGAGAAGAGAATCTCAAACCGGTGCATGAAAATAAGATAAAACACTGCTGGGTAGTCAGCAAGTAAGAGAAAGTTTCAAATATGTATATTAGTGTTCTAAATGCAGAAAAACATTATAACTACAAACAACTGTAAGATGGCTGTGTCTGACTTCACTCAAGATGGTTATCTGAAAAAAGGGATTTCCAATATAAAGCTTGGTAGAAGATTGAAAATTAGTGGGTCGCACCATTTCTTAAAAATTAGGAAATGAATGCAAAATATCGGAATGAGTGTGAGAGGATAGGCAAACTAATGCAGCAATGAGCTGAGGTATGTAAAGCAAAGCTGAGAGTTGGTGATTTTGCAGAGATAATTTTTGATGATGTGATGACTCTTACTCTTGAGCATATGCCTTCATAATGTGGATCTGGTGTAGACAACTGGACAATGGAGTTTTGGAGAGAGGCAAATAAAGTACAGTGTACCAGTAATGGGAAAACAGGCAAGTAAAGCATTTGACAGATACAGAACTGTAAAAAACTAGCTCACACAGCAAGGAGCACTGAAGTAAGGTAAAATGTGTATGTTGAATGACTGAGGATGGAATACACAGTCAAGGACTATCCAAATGAAGTGATTATGGATGAATTTCAATGGAGGGAGAGCATGAGATAAGTATGCAAGCTGGAGGAAACAAGTATGGCTGCTTGAGAGATGTACCCAACAACAGTTTTATTGAGTGATTGCAAAACTATCCTACTTAACTGCAGTAAAAGGCATACCTAATACAGAAGAAGGTAAGTGACATCTACCTGAGCTTCTATTCCTAGATTATGATAACAATTTATTTATGTATACAGGGTACAATTAACTCTGCATGGGTCAGCCTGCTGTACAGTGTGAAGTGGTAAGTAAAGTAAACAGTTATAAAAGAATTAGGTTATTGTTTAAAGAGCAAAGTAGATAAAAGTGTACACAAACTCATATTCAATTAATAAGCAGGTATAATATACAGTGGAGTTTATTATTTTTCACAAAACTTATTTAGATTATACGATCTACGACTAATCTTACACTGCTCTACTCCTAATGATGTCTTTATACGTCTTGCCTATCACTGTCAAAATAAACTGTTAGCTATAATACCAATCAAGTTAAACATTCTAAATATACTAAGAAATATTAATATCCACCCTTTATATATCTAAAATTATTATTAGTCTTATATTCTAAGTTATCACTCTCAGATATTCAGACATGTCTTATATGTTATGATTCTCAAAAGTAATTAGTGACATTAAACTATTAATTATGTCACCACATGTTTAAAACAATCTTAAGCCAAACAATGGATTTAAAACACTTGTTATTGCTCCTAGTTAATTAATGTTTACAAAGACCAAGAAACTCTCTATCAGAATTTTAAAGCAAATTTATACTTTACATAAGCCACAAAAGCATAACAAAAACATACCTTTGGATCATACTTCTTAAACTGGTCAAGACCTAATCCTGAAAAATTAGTGAAGCATATATCAATATACAATCATTCACAATTACCAGTATAAACTGATTATAAAACATTAAAGTCCTCAGCTATCTCTTTCATATTTAAAAGACAAAATTATCTGTTTTATATAGCATTCAGGAAATACAGCTACACAATACTGTACAATATAAGCAAACAGAATCTTAAGGAATTAATTTTAAGTTCAAGTGACTTTTTCATATTGGCAAGTCTTCTCCCACTATGGTGCAAGGCGACCAGATTCAATGGTAGACACAGACTTTGCATTCACTTGTAAATGCAAGTACTGAATCTACAACCTTCTAAAAGATAAGGGAATATAATCAAGCTAATCATTACAAACAGAAAGACATGCTCGGTAACACAGTTCACCACAGAAAACTACAAAGAGCTACCAAGAGAACATAGAAGCTTTATCACAGACAACAGTAGATAAGGCAAGTATCAAGCACAGTATAAGTGTTATGTACAGCGTGCATTGAATATAAGCAGTACAGTATACGTGAGGCATTCCAATGAACTTGCATAAAGACTATTGTTTTTTCTGTATATTTTCTCATTCACATTAACACTGCAGCTGAAAATGTGTTGTTCAAAAATTAAGTTTCCACTGACCTAATCACACGTAGACAAGGCATACCCTATAACAGCACGTCCACTTTCTTCAAACTTGTCCATCGGTATCAAGTACTTTTCAGGGAATGTTTTTTAATAAATCAATCTACAATTTAGTCATTCTGGTATAAGTGTTTACACGACTCCTTTATACTACCAAAATAGTATGTAATAAATAATACAAAATACTTCCCATACACTATAAAGAAAAAAATAGCCATAACTAAAAAATATACAGTATACTGTATTATAAACATCCAAATGATATTAAAGTAAGTTGAGAAAATGTTGTCCATTCATCTAGAATAACTAATATGGATTAAGAGTGCATCCTCTTTGAAATTCATAAAATTCACAGAAAGAGACAAGTACTTTGAGAGTTTCAAAGCATGGTACTGATCAAGCCTCCTTAGGAGACTGTCTGCCTATAGAAACTACGTACTGTATTAGAAAACAAGACAATACAGTACAGATTTTTCCAAATATTTTTCTCAACTATCATATCAATCTATAATTTTACAGTGGTCTGGTCACCAACCTTTATAATCTGCACAATTAAAGATTGTTGTACAGTATCTCTAAAAATCCCATCTGTTCTCTTTCAAGCAGCCATTTGGAAGATTTTTTTTTTTACAAATTCTAGACATATCACTACATTAATGCATGTTTTCACATGCATTTATCATAAAAGTCCTAAATTTCTATCTTCCAAACCCATGTCATTTGTTTTTCTAATTCCAAAACATTCTAATAAACTCTGACACTCAAATTGTGAAGAGTCACATGAGATGCCAGAGCTAAGAATGTAGATTATCAATGTTACACTTATCATTCTTTATCACTGTAATTATTACATAAAATATGTACCCACATTTTTTTCTCACAAGTAATCTATCCTTGATCTCCTCCTAATACTGTACTCAGCTGATCATTTTTCATTCATCTTTAGGGGTCCAGTCCAGTACTGTATCTCTTCACTGTACTCTAATCAATATGGTACAAAACAATTACAAGACGAATGACAACGCCAACCTATTAACCCCTTCACTTAGGGGATGCCACTTTTAATATTCTATATGGCTAACTCCAGACGATTTTATTCAGCACAAAGTAGCGCTTAGGTAATGTATTCTGGCTAATGCCAGACAATTTTATTTAACTGAGAGAAACCCCCTGCCTCTCAATGGGTTAAAGATATGCTACTCACTAAATATACTGTAAGTATATATTAATCATAAGAGTACTCCTACCCTCTGTATTGCAATATATGAATCTTAGATTCCTGGATTAATTTGTCTACCATAGTACTTAGTAAGCTCGTAAGATGTTATACAAGAGTTTCTTTGGTGAAAGTGTAGAATACTACATAGCATGCTAATTATCTCTTCAACAATTAGAAATTTACTAGAGAATAGATAGTAATGTGTGCCATATATTCATTACAGCACCACAAAACAACAATATAGGAAACTGGAAAAGTCAGTACAGGTATCGTACTGTAATATGTAGAAGGAATAAAAGTTTATAAACTTCACAAAACTTAATAATAAATACATTAAAGCTGCCATTGAGAAAATCTCAGAAAGGTGTCTCCAATACAGTGGCTCCCCCACAAATATGTACATCTCACATTTACTTTTCACAAACCTTCAAGGCCTAATTTCATTAATTTATGATGGCCTCACAAAATGTTTACTTAAATTGGAAGATGAATCAACTTTAATGCATCAAATAATGCTTGAATTTATAGAGGCATATTTCTACCCCCATCACACTGTTTACGTATAGCACTGTACAGTACTTATCATCCAACATCTTATTTTGCAAAATGCTGTCTCCTGGTCAAACATGTCAAGCAGATATCTCACCAGGCCTGAATAGAAGGTGGCATACGAAACTTTTCCACATGAATATCCAGAAAATGGTTAGAATGTTAACCATCTTGACAAGACCATTGACATCAACAAGCCACTGCCTGGCTCTATAGTGTTACTGGAGTTTGCAAAAGATTGTACATTGTACTGTACTGTACTGTACTATAATTAGGGCAAGTGAACTGTACATACAGTCGACCCTCGTTAAAACGGACTAATAGGGGGGAAGGGTGTCTGTTTTAGCCGATTGTCCGAATTAACCGATTTAGGGGTTAATATTGCATAATATTGCATTATACAGCTATGTGTATGTTTATTTGAGTGCCCCGTCATAGGAGTCCGTTTTCTCTCACTTCAGGACGCCTGAGTCGTCCGTTTTCTCTTAATCTTAGAGTGCGCCAGAGACTGTTATTTCTTAGTAGTGACACAGAATTTTATATCGAAACTGGGGTTGCAATTATTGAGTCAACTTAGGTATGTCTGATTACAGTTGGAATATTCAAGATCCATTGTGAGTGATGTTTAATGCTTCAACCGTCTTTATGGTTGATAAAATTTGTCAAGTCTGTCAGTCTGAATGGCATGTGTGAGGCCTTGTGTTTGTACAACTGCTAAATATATAAATATATAATGTTATGGTAATTATCAGAAACACATAGGCATGACAAGGTTTATTACAAAGTGATGAAAAGGATACTGTACAGTGGGTAGTTCACAAAACATGTAGCCATGTCTCTTTATTTGAGTGCCCCGTCATAGGAGTCCGTTTTCTCTCACTTCAGGACGCCTGAGTCGTCCGTTTTCTCTTAATCTTAGAGTGCACCAGGGACAACTGGGACAATCCCAGAACCAGAAATTTGATATGGACAGTTCAGATTTCGTCCGATTTATCCGAAATCCGGATTAAAGGGGTCCGAATTAACAAGGGTCAACTGTATTTCCGAGTTACCCAAACCTAATCCACTATTTCCCATCAGAAATTAACTGTGCACATTTATGATTCATTCTATTTCAATATATTTTCACAATGAACCTCTGAAATTTGTGGGGGACACTGTATTCTAAACACATTTTCAGTGTACTCTTAACTAACTAGCATCCACACTGTCAGTCATCAAATGATTTTTTTTTCCAGAAACTCTAATTCCAAATGCTGGTGCTTGAACTTTGGTTTCTGGATCCATATACAGTAGATGAATACTGGTAAGAGTACAGTATTTATCTTGGTAGTTAAGAATCATCATAACAGCAAAAAAAAAAAAAAATAAATAAATAAATAAATTCAATACACCTTCCAAAGCTATTAGAAGCTATACTTATGAAAGTGACAAATAAATAGTTAACTCTTTCTTTTACACAGTTTATGGTAAAATAGCAGAATCTATTAAGCAAACTCTGTTAAACACAGCAAAAAACCATCTTGAAGCATGAAACAGCCATTTCCCCTCATGGTGTGTCCTAATTACAACATCCATCAAACATATCCCCTACAGGCAGGCTGGAGACATGTCCTCATTTTGAAATGAAGAAAATAAAAAAATATACTGCAGTCTGTTTAAGCAAGAGCCAAGAGGAAATTGGTCAGGATTGTGGGTGTTTCTAACATTATAAAATCACCAAGCTAATATATCTAATTTTTTTACAATGCTCTAGTTAAGGGCATGGTCACTTTAAATACAGTGTAATTTTTTTTAATTTGAGGAATGAAGTTTGATCATTGCATTTGCAATGATATGGTCAGACTCTATTTCTAGTGATTCTTAGTTCCTGCTTATTGTATGTCCTTACATATAGTAATCTTTTAGGGTTCTAAAAAAAATACCCTGTATAGTTTGGGTGGAGACTAATTGAGAATTTTTTGCTCTTTTAATTAAACTTGACTTATCATCATCACAATCAACATTTTAAGATAAAATCTCAAGAAATCTCCTTTAGTGAAGAATATGAACATGACCCAAGGAAAGAGCTATCAAATACTCTGATTGATTGATAATTTCTTATTAAAACTGACAGCAGATTATTTGCAGGAATTCAGAATAACTTGGCACTCAAACTGGAAAATCAAATGCACATTCAAAGGACACTTAATAACAAATTACAGTTTCCATTGTCAGTAGGCATCAAAAACTGTACTGGTTTAAAGAAATTCCTTTTCTAATATAAGTTTGATGACAGTTATTGACAGTATTTCAAATACCAAATATAGACTGCAAATTCTATTAGAGGAAAAGCCACATGGTGTAGTGACAGCAAAGTTTGATAGCTATAGATTAAAAACTCTTTAAAAAGCCACAAAGGACAAACACTTCAAATATGTTTAAAAAAAAAAATTTCATAGAAAGTGTAACCTGCATTTTCATACTGCTTAAATGAGGAGATCAATTCATCCAAATCCTAGCTAAAGTTGAAGCAAATGGGCGGAGAGCATACAGTATACCCGGTACTGAAACCTTCCCAGTAACCTCCTCTTCTCTGTGCTCACAGACAATATATCTGTCTTTTCTCAGTATTTTCAAAAGAAAACACATCTTCAACCTTCTTGTATAAAGATGAGCAAGGCAAATGTTGTAGTTAGGCATGACAAGAGCACAAAAATAAACAATAACTGACAGACTGCAAACCACTGTCAATTACAATGCTGCTTATTACCTACTACAGTGTACATTATTGTTACTCTAAAAGCAATGGATAATCACTGGACTGCAAAGCACTGATACTTGTAATACTGCATAGGTTTAGTTATTTTTAGTTAACAAACTTCTGAAGACACAGATAATGTAATGAAAACAATACTATAAGCCACTCTTAGTTCAAATTTTTTTAACAATATCTAGATAAATAGCACAAAAAAGATATATTTTTTTTTAAGTTAAATGTTTTCAACTTTTAATATTCAAAACTTGAAATTGAAGCTATTTCAAATTACTTACAAATTTACATTAAATAACATAAATTATAAGAATATTTAGTCACTTATTCAACAAATGATTTCCTTGATATATTTTCAGTATGGATTTCTTCTCAACTCCTACCCTGAGGTTGTTGCATTCCCGGAGTCAGCGCTCGCAGAAAATCATCTGGAGTCATGAAAATCTCAGTCCTGTCAACTCCACTAGCAGTCCTTTGTATTAACTTGCAGGTAGCAAAGTAGCGGAAAATTTTATCCGGGGTTGAATATGCCCGAATTCGATTCTCGTACTCTATGATCTACGGCAGAAGAAAAGAAACGGCTTCTAAAAAACTAAAAAAAATAATAAAAAAATTACTCTCTACAATGCCGAAAAGACATGGGTACTGTACATGCTGCATCTCAAAGGACCATGCACATCAAACAAAATCGTAGATAAAAAAGTCTTACACACGATAAAAACTTAAACAATGAACCATAAAAATGTATAAAAAAAAAAAAACTCCAATACAAGTACAGTACATCGATGCAGCAACTAACTACATAATGGAAACTGAAAGGAGAAGGTAAACACACAGCAAATGCTTCCAATAAGTTGAATGGCCACAATATCTTACTAGATATAACTATAATAATTAATAAATGTTCACTATTTCAAAGGTTCAATGGGCTGGATAATGAAAACAATACCAGAGAAAGATCTTACAAGTAGAAGGTTACCATATTGTTGTGGAGCTATACTATTGGCATAACATAGTAGCCTTTTTAACATTCCCTATAATATAACGCAATGCCAACCTCTAGGTGAGAGAGGTTGGGTTAGCCTAAAGCAGTGACATGGTGATGCAGCTCAGCTCAACACACCACAGTAGAATAGCATCCCACCATCCTAGCTTGGCCAAAGAACTGAACCCATGTGTTATGGGAAGGAGTCCAGAGTTCTATCACGTGAGTCATGGAACACGTGTACAACACCACCTATCAGATGTGCCATGGAAACCTAGTCTTAGGTTCACACACACCACATGAATAATGCCTGTTTGTTTCAACACACACACAAACCAGAATCTCATAAGTTGAGTCTATTCAGAGTATTACAAGTGTGTATTAAAAAAATATGGTAAATATAGTTTTGATTCTGAAATCCCATTCTATGACAAAATCCAGACTAAATAACTGGTACAATATCCCATTCAATCTACAATAGCAAAACATAGTGAAACTTTGGACACATATGGCTCAGGGTATTTCAATAAATAATTAATCTTCCCATTGCAACCAAGGAGTCTTGAAAGCAAAAATTACTACTCAAGGCTGAAGGCTAATTAGCCATGATGTCACATTAGCTGTGTGCGATCCACTAGTTCCTTAAGACTTCAGACATAAACAGTGATCACAAGACCAACCTCTCAAACTAGCTAACTTCACTGTGATCCACTGGAAGGAGGGAGGGGCCAAATTCTTCAGTCCAGACATAGTTATACAATGGGGCACACCCTACCATGATCAAAACTCTATAAACAGTGTACTGTAGCTCTCCATAAAAACCTCCCCAAATAATATAATATCAAGACATTTAACTCTCTATATAGAAATGATGTCAGTAGACCCACATTTAATCCAAACAGTTGGATTAAAGTGTCAGTGCTGTTAAGTACCAGTATGTAGTACTGATGTCATATCCAAGCTCATTAGCCTTTGACCTCAAGTGGTAACTTTTGCTTTCAACAGCCATCGCTATCTATAATTTCCCTAGGATTTGAAACCATACTCTAGATGGGACATTTACACAGGTTACTTAAGACAGATATCAGGTCATGAAGTGAAAGAATAAACTGAAAATAAGAGGAAACATACATGGACAATAATATTAATCATTTAAGCTTGCTGGGGCCATTCCACATAATGTAGGAAGCATTTGCATTCTTGTAAAGCACAAAACTGATTTTCATTTTCCAAACATATCTTCAACAGAGATAAAATTACAGTACAGTACTTGAAAGGGAACAACAATTCAAACTCAGGCTGCAGATATTCATAGAATAAATAAAATGTCTGGGAGATTCTATGTGCCAATCTACTCTAAACAAGAATAGACTTTTCTAATGAATATGATAAGGTGTTGTCTATCCCATGGTTTAAAGTAAGCCAAAGGTGAAATGCCAAGGTATTGTGATAAAATCATATAAAGAAATAAAGTAAACCTCCTTTAAACCAGATTTTACTAAACCAGATCCTATCTGATCCATCCAAACTTTTTTGAGGAAAATTAAAAATTCTTTAGTACTGTACTGTACAGTATTTTGACACATCAAAAATCCTTCCAATCTATTTGATATCATAGTGATGCTACATGATACATTCAGACATTACCCATAGTAAGTGGAAGACACTAGAATGTTACAGATTAGAACAAATATTGATCTAGTTTACCAGGCCACCATACATAACATCACATGTTCATGTGGGAGGCGGCTCATCCTGAGGAATGCCACACGCGAGTTAGTCCTTTATTGTCTGTTGTATTGCACACTATTTTCTAGTAATTAAGTACAGTACTGTGACACTTTTTTGTAGAGTACTCCTGATTTCATCATTATGTTGGGTGCAAATGCCAGTGGTGGTAATGCAAGGCAAGAATGCATAAGCATACAATCATTGATAACAAACTGAAGTAGCCACCTCAGCATTTAGGGTGTAGTTGATCAACTTAACTCATATTACTTCTAGGTTTTAGAATGTCAATGCTTTTTTGTTTTGTTTTTTATAAATGGAACATACAGTACAATATATACAACATGGTATTGTAAATGCTCAGTCATAAATATATGAGGCATCACCTGAAATGGGCATAAGCGTCAAATGTGTGAATTTGAGACAAGGGTTTCCCCATTTTCATTTTAAATTTTCCATCGATTGGTATACATCTTATACCCATAGCTTACGTGAAAAGCCTGTGAGAGCTTGGCTTTAATATACCTGTAGTTCCCCCAAGTCCTCACAGGGCTACAAATCCCTGAAAATTTTTGATATCTTAAAGCTTCAAATTAACACTTACACCCCTGCTTTAGGTGATGCCACGTATATTTAAATGGGCTGCAAAAATCATTCCCTGGAAAAATTTTCAATTCTGAAAATAATGACCCATCTTCCTCCTAATTATTGTAATCTAGTTTAATAACTGTTTACTTTAGAAAATCTTTGCTGTCTATTTTTCATGTGTACATGATTACACACAACATCTAACTGGTAGAATTGTTTGATTAATGATCAGTGAAATGTACTTTGGTCTTTAATACAACAATGTTTCACTTATAATGGGATACAGTACTAAAAATCAAACCCTTTGTACAGTAATGCAAATTTTAGCAAGAAATATTCCTGGATTACTGATTTTTTTGTCATAACTGTGAGTAGCAGACAAATGATGCCCACCCTACAGTCCTAAAGACAAACCTAGGAGGGATGTGGTGCAAGGGTAATGTAGGAGTCAATTGAGAAAAAAACTTCCTCACCTAACATGTTGGCTGGACAACAGTTCACAGGCTACTGCCTAAACCTGGTTCATCAAATTGAAACAAACCATATCTCAACTGTCTGATTTTAGAAGGAAAAGACCCCTGAAAATGGCCAAGTTAAGGAATTTTCTTATCTTCAGTTTTTCAGTTCACAGATCAAAGGGTAATGTTGTTAATTAACCTGGCTCAATTTTCCAATTTTAGGCTTTTTTAAGTCTCTTTTCCCATAATTACTCTGATATGCTTACCATTATAATTAAAATAAACCCATCAAGTCTATGGAAACTTATTAAGTAGTGTACCCAACATCCCTAAGCAATAACCGGTCACAAAACAATTTCACACCAAAACTGAAATCAACCCATTATCTCTGTCTCTATAGAAACTTGTCAGGGAGAAACCAAATTTGTCATTGATGATCAGACAGCATCGCTACTATATGCAAAATGAAGTTATTCGATATTGAAAGTGTGAAATTAATGACGATCCTAAATGTTTCAGCTTGAATCACTATCACAAATACTGCAGGTAACTAATCATTTAAATTTATTGGAAGAACTTGAAATAGATGTGAAGGCAAAAAACTAACACTAATATTCATCAATTTAAGTTAACTTTAATAACACATACAAAAACTTAATAATCAAGAGTTCACTTGGAGACCAATATTAATATGATTAAAGAATGAAAGCAACCAGCACCATAATGTAAGTAATACTGATAAGAATTCTATTTTAATAATTAACAGTTAACTACATAGAGTTTCCTCACATAAATATTGCTGTACACCAGTAAACATGATTATCCAATGAAAGCTTATAAATCATTAGTAAATCATTCTCAGCCAACAAGTTACCAGCATCTTTGCATTGCAATACTGTATATAATTCTGTGGCATTTCCCCTTTAGTAAGGCAATATTTCCTTTGACAGTGGAACCCAGTTATGAACAAATAATGCACTGTATGCAGGGCATCATAATGCAGAAGTGTGGCATAATACTGTAGTACATGTATACAGTATTATCTTTAATCATAGACAATGATACTTCTCCCAAACAATACTACTTAATTTACAAATACTATACAAGACAGAGTTCCACTGTTAAAACACATGGGAGAGACACCCAAATAACCTGCTACGTATATACACTGCACAGCAATCATTGTATTTAAGATGCTCATTCTCCTCTTAATGCATATCTACATCCAGGGAATTTCTTAAATTCATAAACACAAAGTGTTCAGACTCAATTAATTAAAAAGTTTATTTCCATATTCACCTTTAGTTAAATAGGTTTTATGACATCAACTGAATTTACTCAACAAACTAATGAAAATAAGACCTTTTTACTTCTCTCAAGGCAAACATACCCAGCAGCTTATAAATCTATTTCATGATGATCATTACTGTATACAGAATTGAAACCTGCAAAACATACAATTAATTCAGATGGGCCATTTAAACTTTCAGCAAAAGTTTCTTAATTTAAGACTTCAGCTTACATGGATGATCATCAGGTTATGAGAAAAATATTCAGCACAAAGGTAGTAAAAACCTTCTGGTTTTATCTTGTGCAACATCTCAACTTACTTTTTTACATTATTTCCAAGGTATTGTATACCCAGTAATTAAATTTAGTAAATCTAATAGTAAATGATGGACAAAGGTGGCACAGTCTAGATAAAATATTGCCCAGTTCCACTGGTCAAAGGTGGATAAAACAAGAGAAAAATTCCATAACAAATTTTGTTTAGATCTTCAAAATTTGGTCCACTTCACTGATTATAAATCAGAGACTCCAAAGTTTGTCATGCAAATTATATGTCTGTATAAAGCGCTAGAAATTTTCATGGACTATTCAGATTACAAACCAATCATCAAACTATGGACAGGAATTCATGTTAGCATATATATATATATATATATATATATATATATATATATATATATATATATATATATATATATATATATATATATATATATATATATATATATATATATATATATATATATATATATATAATATATATATATATATATATATATATATATATATATATATATATATATAGAGGTATATATATAATAAAAGACCTTTATTATTCCACTGTCTGTTATCCAAAAATTTGATCATGTAAAATGAATAAAAAATCGAAGAAACAAATACTGAGTATAAAAGCTAAACACAATGTGTCCATTAAAAAAAAAGCTACATATTTACTTCAACACAGTGCATTAAAAAATAAAGAAGTGAATATTTTTCAATACTGAGTCTAATCACTTTCATTTCTTATGAATTTAATTATAACAGTGAAAGCAGAAGTGAGAGAAGAAAGATCTAATTCTATAACAACACTGAATGGTTGAGGAATCTGTAAGTACTGTAGTACAGTACTGTATTATAAATAAATAATATTGCAACTACCTCAACTTACACCTGAGTTGTTATTGAATCAGATTTATATTTAAGTGTCTATAATATATATGGTGGGAAAAAAGTTGGTCCTGCCCTCTGCTGTTGCGAGTAACAAGAGCGTCTTACCCTCGGGCTGCTTGATACCCGGAGTTATACAGCGCAAGAAATCATCAGGGGTCATAAATATCTCGTGATCCCCATGATCACCATATACCTTCAGGGTTGCAAAGTACCGAAAAATCTTGTCTGGGGTTGAATATTGTCGAATGCGGTTCTCATACTCAATAATCTGCAATTTATGGTTATGCTGGCTTGGACACATGTACAGTAGACATAAAAACTTCTTAAAATACTGAGGATGGGAACATACAATACAGGGTGCCTTATAAAAGTAAAACACACTCCAGATTTACTTGCAGATCACATCAATGCTTATATTGCAACAGCAATATTGTCCTCACTAGTTAATGTGCAGGCTCTCCCACAAGTTAGGACAATACAATACTGTACTGTTGTTGTAACACATGCATTTATATGATGTGCATGTAAATCTGTAATGTAGCGTGCATTATTTTTTGGGATACACCCTGTATACACAGTGAACTATTCAGCTGGGTAAGGCAATACCTTAATCTTTCAATTGACAGACCACAAATTTTCAACAATAAACAAAATACTAAAATTTATTTAAAAAAATAAAAAAAAGATGTGTTTCATTGTTAAACTGTCCGAACTGTTTGATTAAATTATAACTAATTTCAAGACTGACAAAAATATTTCTTGAAAAGAAATTTCTCACCTTTCTATCCCTGAAACCCACATTCTTCTTCTTCTTCTTATCACTGGCATCCTCTTCTGCTTCAGTCTCTTCTGATGAAGAATCCAAGGAGCTGTCTTCTTCAACAGCTTCCTCCTCCTCCTCCTTGGGTCTATCAGCCTCAGTCACACTAGCAGCATCTACAGTCCAGTATTTTTTAACCCTGAAAATCATATTATCAAGTTATGACATATCCCACAAGCTGTAGCTCAACAAACAAGACCATAACTTTGACACAACTAATCAGAAAAGAGCTACCTTGGCATATGATCATAAGCCATGGACAATTACATGAATTGGATAAAGTGATTCAACATGGTCGTGATTACATACAAGCAACTTTTGATTACTGTACAGAGAAAGTTCATGATTACAGACACATATAGTGTAATTGGCATCTCCCCCTCCTAAGACAGGATGAATGAAAAATCATTAAAGTAACTATTCTAGGCTAAGGCCAACCAACTGTGATCTTTTTTTGGTATGGTAAAGGGCGGATGAAAACTGTGAAGCCTGTAATGTAAACAAATAGATGTATAATAAAAATATTAATTCACACTCCACCTCAACAAACCATAAATTATGAAAAACACTCAGAGTAACAGCAGACATGAAGCTAAGAAAAAGAAAGAGGGAATAAAGGACACAAAGCCAAGGATATCTCTACTACAGTGTATGTTTAATCTTTTCCACATACCCACACATAATGTAACCTAACCTAAGGTAACCTTACATAGCCAGACCTAACCTAACTCAAATACCTGTATACTAAAATTATTACATTTGTACCTAACTGTTTATAGCTATGCAATGAAAACTGAATCTACTGACACTAAGTTTCACTTATTTGAGCATATCTGAACTTAATGTGATGTGACCTGACCTAATCTAAGGTAACCTAAAATAAAGTAAAGTTAACCATTGATAAAGTATAAAGTAAGGATCCACAGGTTTTCAATCTTTTATCATAGTATTTCCTATTGAACTTAATTTCTTATGAGAAAAATAGAGATGTTCCGAGAGCATACAAATTGCTGCCTACCCACAAGAAATACTTACCGGGGTATTTTTAAGCAGATATACCTAGACCTATACTCCTTATTCAGTTTACCTATACAATATACTGGTAGGTCAACTTATTTTTCTGTGACCAGCAATTTACTACTAGAACTTTCATTCTTTAGCAAAACTATTTAAACCTCTCATCATCCATTTAATTTTGGTCTAAATTTGAGTATGGCACTGTATCAACTCATTCTCAAGCAAAGGTCTATAATACAAAACTAATTAATAAAAATAAATGGCATGACACTTACCAGTCCCAATTGATTGTAGTAACAATAAACATTATCCCAATTAAATAGTAAAATAATTTCTTGCTTCTAGAAATCTCCACTTTTTGATGCCCAAAGTTTTTGTAGTGGCATTTTTGTATATTTGCACAACCAGGAACTGCCAGAAACTGCCTGTAACACAAAGAATGGTTAGCCTAATAAGTTACCTTCCCATCTTTATAAAACCAATATACTATTCTGTACAGTATAATACAGTATATTTCAAGCACTCACTACATAAGCTATGTATTGCTGAATCTTTTTTAATTTTGTAAAAGTTTCCAAGATTATGAATTCTTATCTAATAAAGTCATTCCCATCTAAATTTTGGAACAGCTGTACTCAACACCAGCTTAAACTAAATTTAATCCTTCAACCTCAAACTGTGCTAAAAAACTGAATACAAAAGAAAAGTTGCTTTAGAATGTTTCATAAATACTGTACAGTACCTACTTTCCTGACAATGTTGACGTGCTTATGATCTTCATATGCTCTTCCACTTGGAAACACAATTTGCTTTCATTGAACAGTCTTTTGTAATTCCTGATACACTGTACAGTACAGTATAATGACCTGTTCCTTTAACTAATCAATCTATCTCTGCAACATCTTTCTCACTCTATCATTCATTACACACTGTCCTTTTCTACAATAACTGCCAACTTTGTTAAACAAAACTTTTACCTCTTGCATTCACTTCCACCATCCTTTTAACATATCAGTACTTCATCTATGCAATTTATTCTCTTCCAAACCTCATCGCCTGACTTAGGCATATACTTACTCATTGTTTCTTTTAGCTGAACAAGCAGCAACTACAGATGTTCTCTGAATGCTATACAGTCTTGCCACTTTCTGAGTCTCCAGTCCCAAGTTCACAGAAGTGTTCCCCATAAGTATTCCCAACCTTTTTGCGACATAGCTGCTGGCAAGCCCGCGGTTGCGAGCTATGACCGGCAAGACCCGAAGGAGAGTCCCACTCATTGGACTTTTAATTGAGCAGCCTAAAAATATTAAAAAATCAGTTGAGACCATAAAGAATAAAATAATCTGCAAAATAATTAAATTTCTTAAAACAAGAGCCATTGGTAAATTTTAAACAATACAGTACCGTACTGTAGCATATTTAGTAAACTTGCACAGTTAGCCCTACATCATGCTAACTGGGAACAGCATTAAGAGAGACCGCATGTGAAAAGGACCTGGGTGTGTATGTTGACAGCAAACTGAACTTCTCGGGCCATTGTGAGAAGGCAGATCAAGCAACTAAGCTAGTAGGTCTTATAAGAGGGTCCGACTAATTACCCAAATGTACCCAAATATAGCCGCAATGAAGTCAAATAATGGTCCTACATGAATAAATCGGACTGCCAATCACTTCTCGACTAGTATTTGGTATCAGAAAGTCAAAAAAAATTGGGAAACTTACTTTAATCCGAGTTAATAGATCGCGTGCATGTACCGAGGGAGCGAGGAATTACCCAAATGTACCGAAATGTAGTCGCAATGAAGTCAAATAGTGGTCCTAGATGAATAAATCGGACTGCCAATCACTTCTCGACTAGTATTTGGTGTCACGAAGTCACAAAAAATTGGTAAACTTAATTTAATCTGAGTTAATAGATCAAGTGCATGTACCTAATCTAACCTAACACAACTCAGATTAAATTAAGTTTACCAATTTTTTTTAACTTTATGGCACCAAATAATAATCGAGAAGTGATTCACAGCCCGAATTACGCTTGTACGACCATCATTTGACTTCATTGCGGCTACATTTGGCTACATTTGGGTAATTCCTCGCTCCCTCGGTACATGCACGCGATCTATTAACTCGGATTAAAGTAAGTTTTCCAATTTTTTGTGACTTTCTGACACCAAATACTAGTCGAGAAGTGATTAGCAGTCCGATTTATTCATGTAGGACCATTATTTGACTTCATTGCGGCTATATTTGGGTACATTTGGGTAATTAGTCGGACCGCTTATAAGAAGGTCACTCAGATATCTATACGGTCTGTTCCTCGTAACGCTTTTCAAGAGTGAGGTGCTTCCCAGGATTGGAGTACTGTCACCTCGTCTGGTCCCCGAGATATGTTAGAGACTGTCAGTTGATTGAAAAGGTCTAAAGGAAGGCCACCAGAATGGTTGCTGCACTATGGCCTCTCAGTTACCCAGAGATTAGAACACCTACAACTGCCTAGCTTATACTATATGCAGGCAAGGGTTGATTTAATTGAAGTTTATAAACATCTCAGAGGGCACTACTCAGTTGAGTGTCCATACCTGGAGATGGCGGATGCCCGCCCCACAAGGGTTCACAGCTCAAAGTTGAATAACCCAAAAGTCCAGAAAATTGTGAAGGCAAACTTTTTGGAGTGATAAAATAATCTGCCAGAGAGTGTTGTGACAGCACAGGTACAGATACATTCATGAGCCAGTACATGCACAGTACTTACAGTCTTTTTACAATGGTGCACCTTTCTAACTCTCGGTGTTAGACATTTTTTTTTCCGATTGTTTAGACAATTCTGAGACATTTTTCTTCCATGATATTTTCGTCTGAAATTAAGGTTAGGTTTGGTTGGTTTTTGGTGATTTTCTATGTTTTTTTTTAAACAGAAAAAGGGGTAGGTTAAGTTAGGTTATATTTCTTTTGGTATTAGAAATATCATAGACGAAAAAGTCTTAGATTGTCTAAACATTCGGAAAAACATATTTCTAACACCGAGAGATAGAATGGTGCACAAATATAAAAAGACCGAAAGAACGGTGCACTGCTTTAAATTGACCGTACTTACCAACAGTGCATAACAGAAATGTGATCGACCGCCCAAGTGGCTAACAAGCCAATCAGTGGTAAAGAAGATAAAAGTACATGTACCATAAAATGTCCTAAAGATGGTAGTTTAGAAGCACAAGAGATCAAAATTTAAAATATGTTTGGTTGGAATGTTTTCCCTGTTATAAAGAATTACACAATACTACAGCTGTCATACCACAAACAGGTCACAACTCTGTCCTGGACAATTCTAGTACAGAAATCGGAATTTCAGTTACTACTTATAATCAATTCCTAACCAATAATGAAAATAGCTTCATGCTTCAGTTTCAGATGACCTGAATATGTTGGACCTGGCACAACATTAAATTGATACTAGACTATAAATATATTTTGGTAAGTCAAATTATTTGTGGTGAAACAAATCACCTCCAAGACTGTAATTAAGTGATGTTTGATCTTAACATTAATCCCATGGCTAGCACGACAGAATTAAAAGCTTATCCCATGAATGAATATACAAAAAGTACTGTGTCAAACTTGCAAGACGTCTTACCGAGCTTCTTTTGCTGGTCGACGGAGGGAGGAAGGAGTTAGTACTTAGTAATGGCGATCAATGTTTTGATACATCCCTTCCTTCGAGGTTATCTCCACACATACGAACGAACACAGTATTTACCAAATAAGTGCTAACAAACAAAAATATACAACAAACAAATATTCAGTCAAGTTTGGGTGAATTACTTCCAAATATGATTCCACAAATAAGGACTATATAATTTACGGAAAAGTTAAAGCTCAAGCCACAGTTAAGAAGCGTGACAGGATACGTGGCTTCAGCACCAACCAAATGTAGTGTGTGACTTAAATGAATTATTATCCCAGTGGGATTAGGTAGTAAATATAAGTTCATAAATATTTGCTGAAGATAAGACACCCCGGGTGTCAAAACTAAGCACAGTAAAAAGATCTTGTTCGTGATATATTCATAACATTGGTCAGTCTGGTAAATAATATATATTTTTCCTTTTCACTACTTATAGCAGCACTTTGGGGAGTTGTAGCATCTCTTAGATCACATATACATTTAATAACTGTCAATCATACAATATTCTTATAGAATTGGGAATTAAAAAATATCCAGAAATTCTATCGTGCCTCCAGAAATTATGTTCCCATAAATACGCTGTCTGTAGGTAGTCTGGCACACTGCGAGACAAGCTGGGCCAAGGAGAGTATAAAGAAGAAGCGCTTCTTAAAGCTACGTAATGGAAATCCCGTAGTAAACGCGCCTGGCCACTAGATAGCACTCATTAAGTGGCGGGAAAAGTTGTATCAATTCTTTGTTTTGACTTGGCGCTGGGCATGGTGAGAGACATGACAGTCAACAGTGACACAAACGTGGCGAGAAGGAAAGGGTTGTAAGGTTACCGGTGTATTGTGTGCGGCAGAAATAAAAAAAGCAATAAAGACCTGAAGTTTCATTACTTCTCAAAGGGCAAGAAAAGCAAGCAGAGATGTGAGTATGAACCAAGGATCATTTTCAAAAGCACTCCATATGGTAATGTTAATGTTATAGGAGACGGTTGGGACCAGAAGGACTTTATGGAATTGTGCCAAATTTTCAGAACTTGTTTGGATAATATTAAGTAAGAAAATGTTATGACAATACACAGAATCTATTAAAGCCTGACAACCTTATCTAACCTACCAAACCTATCGTTTTTTACTTAAGCTAACTAACCTGTGAAAAAATTAAACAAACCCAACACAAACTTTGAACGCAATTAAAATCGCTGTAACATTTTCCTATTTGTTTCTGACAATTTCATTTTCATACTGCATTTGGTAATACTTTTACTTACTTTTATCCTCTTCACCACTGATCTGGTTAGGCTAGGTTGGTTAAGTAAATCGAGGTTAGTTTTCGTTAGGTTAAGTACGGTTTGGTAAAGTTAATGGCACACATTTATCTCGTCACATTCATTATTCAGTATCATCATTAAAACAAAAGCGTAAAAATTAACAAATTCAATACGGTCTTTCAGGTGTTTGCTGTATACTTTTTTTGTATCATATTCGTCACTTTTCAGCTTACTAGCCGTTTGGGCGCTCTACCCAGTGTTAGTACAGGAGGAAACTGGGAAACCTGTGTTGTTTGGTAGGGTCACACTGGATAACACACTTCCCACGTGTGTCCGGGCTGAGGCTCGAGCCCTTGACATATTGGTGAGTTGTGCGCGATACCGCTGTACCACCAATACCCATATATTCATATGGAACCTAGATTAAAGGCAAAAAAGTAATGTTGTAACATTCTTTAATATATCTTGTGAATATTTTAACATTTTTTCTTTTTTTTTGTTTACGGGGATTAGCCCACCCGGGCGGCGGGCATAGGTCACTGACCCACATCAGGGCCTAGGTGAAAATACAATAATAAATAATAACTGGGGGACCGGTGGTAGAAGCGGTACCGTTCTTGCCTCGCAAGCGAGATGTCACGGGTTCGATTTCCAGGCTGGTGGAAGTTGTTTGGACTAACTTCCTAGCCCCCATTAGTCGCTGTTCACCTAGCAGTAAAGTGGGTACCTGTTATAAGTCGAAAGTTGCGAATTCGTATTCAGGGAGTTGTTGGAGCTTCCAATAACTTGGTGACATAAACCACTGACTCTTCGGGCTTCTACGCCCTTAACTCATGAGACATAAAGGCAAGCATGAACTTAGCATGCTTCCCTTTTGGGCGCTGTAAACGCTTCTGCACTTCACCTTACACAAGGATGTAGGGGAGTGCCCAATAAAAAAAAAATAAAAAATAAATAATATATATATATATATATATATATATATATATATATATATATATATATATATATATATATATATATATATATATATATATATATTTCATGTAGATCCACAATGAAAACGTGGATAAGATAAATCTTGATAAAATCACACGGGAAAAGGAAACAATTCATGTTTTTAAGGTCACCCTGTATATTTAAGCCTCTCTCTGTCCATGTAATCCAGTTGCCTCTGAAGATGTCTTGAATAAAGACGAAAGCTAAGGTGCTCCGTTGTTTCCCTTTTCCCGTGTGATTTTATCGATATATATATATATATATATATATATATATATATATATATATATATATATATATATATATATATATATATATATATATATATATATATATATATATATATATATTATAGTATACCCCTAAAAACCTGTGTTCAAAACGCTTGGCCACTAGATGGCGGGCTAATCGGAGGTCTCAAAGTAAAGTACGGGAGACGCGCTTCCTCCTATATACTTTCCTTGCTGGCAACACAGAATCAACATGTGTTTTGTGTTTAGGCACAAAGTTGTATGTATTGTTCACAGAGCTCAAATATGGATTTTTTGTCCTACTGCAAGAGTTTACCCAAAATTGTGAGTATTTTCATATGTTCTTTTTAACATGTAATGCTTAAGGCAAGGCAAACCCAATACATGTACTGTATCGTGGTTACGTTTCGTATGAACTTAATTGTTTATATTTTCGTCAGGGCTCGTAGATAGCATTCATAATTTGCTAAATATTTATGTTGATAAGAGTGGTAAGAGTTTTAAGGGAGTTAATTCGTGCACGGGCAGACCTTTTAATATTCATAAATAATCAACAGCTCTCATCTGTTTTACATCACTACATTTTTTGGTAAATGTTATCAAATTTGGGTGCCAGTAAACTGCCAGTTCATCTGGATATCATTTATAGAGCATTTTTTGCTTGATTCTACATTCAGTTAATAGGTCCAATGTTGGATATGCAACAAAATAAGGATCTTTTCCATTTATGGGCTAGCTGCTGATTTCAATGAAAATCGGTACATCATTACAGTTTTTTATGCAGATTCTAAAAATAACTCATTTTTGTGGAGAAATAAAAAACAAAAAAATACAGCATAACTAAGTTGCATTTATAGGTAGATAAATGCATAGACAGATACTGTACATTTCAAACAGATACCTAACCTAACACAACCATTGTAAGTTACATGTGGAATGCATACAGTAACATTATGGCTATCGAGGGTATCTGGGTTAGTATTGACGACTGACCCGCAGACGAGTTACATATTTGTTTTACTGTTTATTTTCTTACCTTATTTTCCTAATTGAGTTCTGATATGATAATCATTTCTTGTGGAAATGCTTTGTTTGGTAGATAATTAGGCACACACTACATGTACTTTGTCTTCTCAGTGGTAATGTGATGTCTCATCCCAGGATGTAACCGGCTAATCATATTGACGTATTTCAAAACACTCGGCCACCCAGGCTTGATCAACCCCAAAGCTCAGTGTACTTATGTTTAAGAATTGTTCGGTATGGACGGCTGCTCTCACGTCCACAAAAAAAAAAAAATTACACCATATCAGAGTAAGTTCTTTGTGTTTAATATATTAGGGGGTCCGTGGGGCTAGGAAGTGCGGTAAGGTTAGGTAGGTTTGTTTGGTTAGGTTGGTGAGGTCTTCTAACAATGCTTCTGCTGCTTGTTTTTCATGGCAACTAGGTCAGGTTTAATTTAGAAATAACCACTGTTTTAACACATTTGCACAAACTATGAGTGTCCACTATAAAACATGGTGAAATTGCGGCATTTTTATTATTTTTTCTATGAAAAATCGGCCGCGGGTCAGTCATCAATGTTTACAGGTATCTGTTTGAAATGTATCTGCCTATAAATACAACCTATACAGTATATGCAGTAACTCTTATGTTCTTTATTTCTCCAAAATTTGAAAGTTATTTTTGGAATCAGCGTAACAAACTGTACTAGTGTACCAATACTGTACTTGTATTCATTAAAATTCACTGCTAGCCATCAAATGGAAAAGGTCCCAAATTAACTTTAGGTTTACAGTACAATACTTTAGAAAGAGCAAGAAATAGTCTGTGCCCTATGCTACTTTGGGGCTTTAGTGAACTGACAAAAATCATCAGTAATTTATAATTGCTTTTAGCAGAAATGAAAATAGTTGATTCCTACTTGATCCAAGCTTAAAGAATCAATGCCTTTTTTTTTTCAATTTTTATTATTTTTTCTTCTGGGGTCCAATGATGGATTTATTAACTCTCTCAACCTCGGAGCCTGAGACACATAAGTGCATGAAAACTTACGCTCAGCCTCTGAGGTTTTTGCCAAAAAATCGTTTTTTTGGGGGGGAGGGGGGCTCATTTCACTGCCATGTAATTGTGCTATTAATTGTAATGGGGTCTTTTCTAGTGTAAAATATTCTGAGAAATTGTATGAAACCATAAAAAAGTGAAAATTCTTGAAATTTAAGCATTTTTTTTTCTGAGTACAGTATACTGTAAGTTGAAAAGGTAGGAATATGTTTAGTAACATCTCGATTTCCATTCACATTTTGCTTGTATCATGGTGTTCATTGATATTTACTATATACCGAGATAAAGAACAAAGCATGGAGAATATTGTGGTATAAGGAAAAATAATACAACACAAAAACCCATGGAATAATTAAAGGGCCAAGCGGCACACCCTCCTCTCTCTCTAATGCCAGGGCGACACTGGCTTCATGCTGCGCTGCCACGCACACAATGACCAAGACCGTCTCTGGGAAGGTGATAAGGCCCACACAAAGAAAACGGCGTCTGTCAAATGGCGTCCAAAGATCAGTCAGTTTCACTGAATAGTTTTGAGTTATTTGAAAATATAGCACATTGGATGTTGCCTTCGCGAGGTTGAGCGCAAGTTTTTTTGCTTTTTATGTTCGATGCTACAATGGAGTTGTGCGAGGCTGAGAAGGTTAAGTACAAGTACTTTACAGTATATTCATTTAACAAAATCCCCCAAATGCTTATTTATTGGTGTTTTAGTTCCTAGCATTAACCCTTTGTATGCTGTACATGACCAGTTACCACACAGTACCCAGATACTGGTAACACCTGCGGCTAACTTAACTGTACAATTACTTAAGTAACATACAGTCAGGTACTGTACCCCGATTTACGACAGAGTTGCAACTGTATCCTGGAAACCCAAATGTAAATTGAATGATATTAGTTTACTTTCGGACGACACTGGAATCTTAGGAATTTTATCTTTGCAATCAATGGTTTGATAATTCAAAGAGACTTTTCTTCTATGATGTTTCCTTCACAAATGATTTATATATGCCGGGGGATCCAGGGGGGTGGAGCCCCTCAATTAGGAGGTTTGGTTAGGTAATTTTTAGGTCGTTTGCGAGGGAAATGCAATAGAACAAAAGTGTCTTAGAATTGCTTGAACTACTGCTTGCAAAGATGAAATGAATAATGACATTCCTGCCATTTAACAATGTCTAATTCCATCACCAGAGCCATGGTCTTCCTTGAAGCCTTGGCTTTCCCAGAGGTGGGGCACTCAGCGGGATGCTTGCTAGCCATTTTCAAAGTTGTTAGTCATTTCACAGTCACCAAAACAGAGCAAAATCTGAACAATAGTGCTCTCCTGTCACCAATAACTGCAAGTATCACAGTGATCAGAAGTTTACGCAACGATAAATAATGATAACGTTGGTTACATGAGTGAGAGCAGGTGTGATCACACTGGAACAAAGCAGAGAAACAGAATACGCAGGGCAGCTGTCAGGCAGCACGTGGGTAGGTGAACTGTGCAGAGGACAGAAAAGCAGCTTCTGCACTTAGTGGCCATCTTGGATTTGCCAAATGAAGGGAGAGGTGCGGTTTCCCAAGTTTATCCTCCCGATAACTATCATTAATGTGGAATTTACCGAACATTAACATAGATTATCATAAATCAATACAGGGGGTAGTATACATTATTCTCATTGTCACTATTGGTATGTGCAGGTAGTCGATTCAGGTGCAGCAACTGGTCTGCCACTGATGTTTTCAATTAGTTTTAAAGGGCCAATAACAAGCTTTCAATTCCACAATAGATTTCTATTTTAACATCTTAAATGTTTCCAGGAATTACATGCCCACCTGACAGGATCCCTGAGTGATGAGACTGTCCTCAGACTCTTAGAAGCCAAACGGAAGGAAGGGGCAGTCAACCTACCTGAGTCCGCTGAGCTCACAATTCAGAGGGGACACAACCGTACACTGGAAGAGTTAAGTTACTCCTAATACAGTATATATACTATACTGCATTTGTCTTTTTAACTGGTTAATTTAAGCCCTATTTGCTAGTTTTCTTAGTTTGGAAATACAGTTCTGTATGTGAATTATCAGAAGTAAAGTAAATACCGTGTATAACAAAATTAATTTTATTTTCCCAGGTGTTTCAAATTATTTGGTATTTTACACTGCTTGACAGACAACTTAGAAGCAGTTAAGAAAATAACAAGAGATGTTATAAGAGAATTTGTGTCTGATAATGTCAGGTACTTAGAGCTGAGAACTACACCCAAATTCATCCCTGATAAAATGACCAAGAAGGATTATATAGACACTGTGCTAGACACTATGATGTAAGTTTGTCAATTCATTTGTTATAAGCTTTTTCTTGGAGTATATACCATGGTTTTTATGTAATTTATATCCAGTAAATATTTGAGCTAAATAATCTTATGTTTTAGAAATTGTTCCTAAATATTTTTCGTACAGAGAGGAAATGAAAACCAACAACATCATAGTGCGCTTACTCTTATCTATAGACCGTTCTCGTGGTGTAGATGATGCCCGGAATACAGTGCAATTAGCTAAAGATTACACCACTCACGTAAGTAATTGTGTATCGAGTTATATTAAATGGTAGCTATTGTATAGGTTCACTTATACTGTATGTACATGTATTAAATATTTAAATGATGATAATTTGGCATATTTTTTCTTAGTTAGATTGTCAAGTGAATATATACCTTAAGTATGTGGATCCTTGTAGATCAAGAGAGAGACTTCTTTGCTTTAGGCTGCTCATTATTTTTCTACTTTTCAGAATTTTTATTTTTGCTGTTCGATATTATTATCTGTTCATTTAGGTTTGTGTGGTATAAATAGTGTCCATATTTTATCAGTAAGAATTGAAAGTACTACTGAAGTAACCTTGGCAGCTGAGAGGAGTTTTAGCATCTGGTACAAAATATCATATCAGGCATCCTTTAACAGATCCAATACTAGTCACTCGAACTCCTCAACCCAAACACCTTCACTAACTCCACAAGCCTTTCCTTTCATCATTGTGCTGAACACCATATTCACATCTTCTTTCTCCTGGATATCCATTTCTGCAGTTGTGCATTATTTTCCTTATTTAGCAGTCTTTCAAAATAGCTAGCTACTCTTAATATCATCCCTGTACAAAGTGTTGCCCCCTCTTCATTTCACACCCCATTCAATCTTCCTAGGTCCTGCTTTTTCAGGTCTTACCTTTACAGCCTTCTAGATGGTTTTTTCTCTTTTCAGGTTGTCATATCACCTCTTGTACTATTTTTTCATGTTCTCTTTGCTTTTACTTTCCTATTAACATTATATCTTCATTCAGCCTGATCATCTCCTCTTGTTTTCCGCTCCTGGGATAATTTTTTCTTTCTCTTCCACCTTGCAGCCTTACATAGCACAGCCAAGTTTCTTCTTTTTTTCATGGTCTCCCTCTTGGCCATTCCTCCTCTATGTGCATTATCCTCATTTTGTTGTTTTTCTTTAACTTCCCCATTATCCAGTAGCTCCTCCCTTTGTCTCTATTAAACCTTCCCTCTCTCTCTATTTCACGAGGATTTCTTCCATCTTCCTGACATCGTAATCTTAATCTTTCATTTGGTCATTCCCTTCTTAGTCCTGATTAGCAGGCTATGTTCGTTCTCAATGCCTTTGCCTTGTATATCCTTGCAGTTTACCATATGTTGTCCCTTCCCCATTTCTATAGACCTAAGAGTTACAATCTAGATGGTCACTAGTTGGTTTTTTATTTAAATATATTTCGCTTACTTTTATTTCTTGATTTCATATACTTTTGTGTTTGGATTCGTACAAATTGTGTATTGTTTCAGGAGATATACAAGACCTTGATATGTGGTATAGATGTCAGTGGTAATCCTCAAAGTGGAAAATTAACTGACTACATCTGTGTCTTGGAGGAAGCAAAGAAATGTGGCTTCAGACTGGCTGTTCATTTGGCAGAGGTATGAATATCATTTGAGAGTAAGTAGGAAACAATATTGGATGAATTTTAGGTTTTGGTACAGAGTTGAAATTTATTGTGCAAAATTATGAAATTATTAATCCACTAATGTTCTTTCTAACTATGAATACTCAATTAATTTATTTTGCTTTTATTATCAACTTCAACTTACAACTCAATAATTTATTATTATTCAAAATATGGGGTACTGTATTTTACAATATTTCTGTAATACTGTATCATTGGAAATAGATGGGGTGATCTGAAATAAAAGGTGGGGGATGTCTGAAGTTATAGAACTACTGTATAAGTAGTCTGCAGTACAAGAAGCTGCCAGGCTAACAGACTATGCCAGACTAACCATAACTATGGAAATATTCAGATACCAAGTGAAGAAGAAACTCTTGCTGTGCTGAAAGCTAATATTGTGGACCGAATAGGACATGGAACATTCATTCACCTTGCTAGTGGTGGATCACAGGAGCTGCTAGACCTTGTCAAGCATTACCAGATACCTTTGGGTAAGCTATTTAAGTACAATACAGTACTGTACTCTTTAAGAAGGTATGAATAATTTTTTTGTTGGCTGGATAAATACAGTATGGCACCAGACATTGTGACAAAAAAAAAAATGCTGTACCGTATATGATCATATTAATCACCGAGTTGTAGTGATTTGATATATAGCGATTTTTTTTTAATGAATTTTTTATATTGCGACCAACAAAATAATCAAGATTTTCCAATATATAGTGATAAATCTATTTATTTCACGAGGGAAATCGGGCAGGAAATATTTCAAATTTACTGCTCAGTCTTTCTGGGTGAGTGACGAGTCAGCAGCCGACTCTGCTGCAGATTCTGACTTGCAAGGCGAGTATAAATGGGTTGCTAGTGACGTGAAGAGAATGGAAAAGATTGAATACTGTAACACATATTTTTGGTTTGTTCGTTTATGTAGGTGTGGGATTGTCAAGTGAGGGTGCCAGTGTGGCATCAGCTGCCGAGTCTGGTGTTTATTGATATTGAATCAGTCTAGTGTTCATTGTTGCTTTAGTTAGTAAGAAAATAAACTCATAAAGTCAAGTTTAGTAATTCTTATTGGCCTCCAGAACCTAATCCTATTTCCCTAATGATTACATGTACTGTAATTATATATCGCGATTTAGTACAGTATATGGCGAACATCCTTGGACCCTATCTCGCGATACATCCTGCCTACTGTACCTTGGTTTAATAGAAAAGGGTCAACAATTAATGCAGTATCAACTTTCATTTGAGTACAGTATTTATAATTTACCAGGTAGTGAGGTACAGTATTGCCCTTGATGAATATTTCTCAATTGTTAAAAGCCACTTTCAATAACTGTGCCCTTATATTCACAGAGGTTTGTGTTTCTTCAAATGTGAAATCTGGAACAGTGAAAAATGTGCAAGACCACCATTTAGGTCTGTGGAGAAAGGAAGATCATCCATTAGTTATTTGTGTAAGTATCGTCTACTCTTTTTATTTTGTGTGGAAGGTAATTTCAGTTTACTGCATCTTGTTCACAATTTTTTCACTCAAAGTCTTTTGTTTTCATAGCAAGTCCTATAAATTTATTTTGTTTGTGATACATTTATATAAATTTCTGGTTTTCTCACACAGCCTTTTATTGTGATCATTTTATTTCCTATATAAATTGATGCTTTACTGTTAAGTCTCTTTCATAAAGCATTGTTTCAGTGCAATATTTATATTGTTTTTACATTTTGCAGACAGATGACAAGGGCATATTTTCCACTTCCTTAAGTGAAGAATATTGTATATGTGCGGAGGTAGGTTATCTGTATTTAAGTCTGTATATCTGCATGGTGTGATCATGAATAATGTTGTGAATACCCTCCATAAGTCACTACTATAGCTAGAAAGTGGCTCACCTCTAATTAGATGGCTCAAGTCCTATAGAGTATAGACTGTCAGCCAACATGGGTTCTGACTGAACTGATCTTAACTCAGATCTAGTTATGACTGACTCAGCTGTACATGAACATTTAAGCCAATAAGCCAAGAGGGGTTCTTTTACATGAATCCTTGTTCACTGGCTGGACTATCATTCACAGGCTATGTATGTACAGTCTGATTCAAGATTCTTCGAACACTGCTGGAGACAGCTGGCAACTCAAGGCTGTTTTATTACTATAGTACGTAGTATTATAATACGAAACAACAAAGCCCAACCATTAATTATGCAATGGGGAACTAAGTAACTAATCACCGATCAAATTTTACATTCATAATTTTTACTACATAATACAGTAAACAAACGGCCTTGAGTTGTCAGCTGTCTCCAGCAGTGTTCGAAGAATCTTGAACGAGACTGTACCTTTAACCATAACACAATACATAACCTCCATTAAATCAACATAGATGCATGATCTCAAGACAGGACTAAGTAAACGGGACTTGCTTGGGTTGTAAACAGTCAGCAGGTTCTTTTCATACTAGGAAGTTACTGGGAAAATTGTAATAGGTTAGTGGTTTTGCACAAAGGGAAAGTTACATCCATCTTAAATTTTAATACGATAGTTAGTGGATGTGTTTAAAGGATTTAACTGAACCACAGGAATGGATTAACAACTATACAGATGGGTTTGGGACAATGTAATGCATTTTTACTATACAGTATTGTACTGAGACTCCTCTCTGTAGGTGGAAGTATTATTAACATTTTGGATGCTGGAAGATGGCTCCCATTATTTCCTCTCAGGTCTGTACATTCCAGTTTAAAACTACAGACAAACTTCATCTACAGCCTATACAGTATTGGTCATATTTACCCAGACTAAACTGACAACCAATGAACCTCAGGGGCGTTACATTTTCTATTGGTTTTCCATGGGGGTTTTGGAGGGGGTGAGCATTGCTATCTTGTACAGTGGTGCCTGGTTGTTGACTTACACAAACGAGTTAGACTAAGAAACTACGGTAATCTGAATGGCTGCTTGGGCTTGGGCAGTCTGCAAGATTATTTTTGCCCGTCACTCAGTTGTTTAAGAGTGGGGTTAATTTCCCTTTGGGGTGCAACATCACAGTAGGTGTTGAAATTTTTATTGCAACCTTGTTCTAGTTTCCATCGGGTTTCAGTTACACAAATCCAAATGTATGATCGAGCTCTAAACTTAGTGGCTTCAAACCCTCCCCTTTACCATGGGTTAATGTGGAAGTCTGCCAGGAATGATAACATAGGAAGTATTTATCCTGACTACTGTACCCTGCATTTTGATAGGGAAAGGCTGAAAAGGGTAATTAATTTAGAATTGTCTGCTCAGTAAATGTTGTAGCACACTTACAAATATTTTTTCATTGCAGACTTTTGATCTGTCTAAGAGTGACCTGATTAAGATGTGCATTAGTGCTGTTGAATCTACTTTCCTCTCCCATCATGAAAAACATCAACTCCGACTGTCTATACAAGATGAACTAAACAGCCTCAAAGGGGCAAACAACTCTTTTAGTGGCACTGATTGATAAAGATGGCAGCTAAACAACTCTTGTAGTGGCACTGATTGATAAAGATGGCAGGTGATGGTGAGATAACAGATATTCACTTAAGCAACTTGCTTGTCTGGAAAATTGAAGCATCCCATTTAATTAAAATTTGGCTACTACTATTATTTTTAGAATATATATAATCATCAATTCGCACATAAATGATCACACTAATATTTTGTACCGGTGTCAAAGTAATATTTACCAAATCTTGAGTAAACCCCAGGGAGTGGTTCGAGAGAGTTGTGTTCAGTGAAAATTTTCCTATACTCGACTTCATTATAATAACTAATCATAAAGTATTTTGGGCTATCGTAAATACTGCATTATCTACTTTTAATATGTGCCATGAAATACAATTGAATCCACGTACAATACCTAGACCTCGTCACGCTACTACCAAAGTGTTCCATAGGTTAAATGTTGTTATATTTCTGACCTTGATAATTAGGAATAATTGTGGAAAGACTTCAGGTATGGTAAAATGACAGAATGGAGCTTTCAATAGGAGGGGCATCACAACTCAAAACATGTCAAGATATGCAAACACTATGGCATTTGGAAGTCTTAAAAGTTATTATAGAATAGATTTTTCTGTAGGGTATAGGTAAAAGTGTTATAATGTACATTGTGTGAATTATATATCCGACCGTAAACTGATGTGCAGTCCACAGCTAAATTTTTAAAGGGGGAATAAAATAAAAAAAATTTTTATGAATTCTTAAAATCTTTACATGTTTTCATATATACAGCCTATAAAATTATATATGTTTAAGTTAAAAAGATTCTAAAAAAAATATTTATTAAAAATTGCATTGATAGGCATTTTCCTCACATGCATAAAGACCCATTTACCATTCTGAAAAGAGAAAACAAGATGTATATTAAAGTTAAGCATCAAAAAGTAAACTAGAATAAAATGCTTAAATTAAAAACATTTTTTTCTCAAAAATAAGAGTACCTGTACTGTACAAAGTAGCTGAGTGTCCTTTAAAATATTCACCTTAGCATCCAAGATCCTTCTTTTGGGGGTTGGGTTTGTACTAAATATCAAAATAATTGTTAACTAGCAATGTTTTATGTTAGTTTGGGATATTCGACTTCATAGATGAAATTGCAAGTGTCTCTGGACTAATACAAAGTCATAAAAGCTAATGATAAACTACAATAAAAAGATGTGAATGAATATTTATAAATTGATCACTCTTGACTAATGGAAATCTTTAACCTTCTCTACGTCGCACTAAACACTTCTGTGCTGGCGCAACCCGTCCCGTTCAGGTGTATCTCGCACAGAGCATTCCTCCCTTAAGCAGAAATGCAGGAACAGTGGACTGACCCTATCAACCACCCAAGTTCCTCTCACTAGCCTCGTGTGTTGGCAGATGCGTCTCTAAGGGTGCAATTTGGGTCTGGATCACTCAATTCAATGTGTATTAAAATGGAAAAACCATTCCTGTGAGGGGGGGGGTATTTCCGATCATGGCCAAGATTAATGCAATAATAGGTAACCAAAGTAAGAAAGTTAATCACAGAAACATTGCTGCATTATTTCCCTAAGATTCATGAATGTGACAGTCTCGCTCCAATTTATAAACAATGCAGGTTCAAAAATCTTTCCTTACCAATTCTAAGAGCAAGACAATTAGATACGTCCTGCTTCCTTAAGCTTGCTGACAAGAGCATCCACATCTTCTACCTTGATACCCGCTTCTCTTGAAGGTGGGTCACACACTTCTACAACTTCAAAGTGGGCAGTTGTATCTACACCCAGATCTGCAGGTTTCATCTTCACAATTTTCTTTTTCTTTGCTTTCTGTAAAACATTATGAAAGTGACGAAAAGAGCTTTATACTCTACATAAAATTGGTTCACTTACAACAAAGTCATTCCAGGAGAGCCGTAAATAAAAAAAATTCTTTGTAAATTGATGTACAGGTATACGTTACTCTTTTCATTTTTCACATGCATCCCCCACCTTGGATGCCTCTTTCACCTATTCACCCCTCTTGGTAAAAATGATTTACACTCAAGAAATTGGTTGATATGTTGGTGCTATTCTAAAGACATCAAATACACTATTACTGCATATTACCGGTACTAACCATGATGTTTGGCAATGTGGCATATCGTGGTTCATTGAGCCGGAGGTCAGCTGAGACTACAGCTGGCAGTTTCACCTTGATTGTCTCTAGTCCACCATCAACCTCACGAACTACTAATAGGGTACCATCGGTTTTCTCTATCTGCAAAATTAATCAAACTAATTATACAACATTGTATACCCTAGATTGGGATAGTTGTCTTGCTATAAGTTCAGTAAGTACTGTTGTTATCTGGTATTGATAGCCAGCCCTAACGTCTGAAATTTTAAATCTTGACGAGTCATACAGATAAACTCTGGTTACCCAACACTGTACTGTACTGGTACATTCCAGATTAGGATGGGTGTCTTGCTTCAAGTTCAAATTCTGATGAGTTGCAGAATATATCTGACAGTGTATGTGTGACATTCTTGCCTGTTTTGTTTTTTCATTCAGCAATAAATACTACTCCTTCAAACTCAGTCTTGTAATTTTAGTGTACAGTAGTGCAAACTTTTTGTTTTTTGGCAAGTACAGTAATGTCTAAAAAAAAAATACAAAAAAATAACCCAAAATTCAGTTTCCACAGATCATGCTGTCCCACACACAAAACTCACTAACAACATAACCCAAAATTCACCTAGCACAGGCAGTCTGTTCACACAACTCTCCATAAAAGTAACCAGTGGTTGTCAACAAGTACAGTACTGTATATGAGTACTCAAGATCCAATAACTTCACATCCAGATCCATTGACTTCACATCCATGTGAAACGGGGGAACAGTAACAACCTATATTTGACATATAAATCTAGGTCTTGATATTCCAGCACCTAACTGCAATTGTAGAAGATGGAAAGTAACCTTTCACCCTGACCTCTGTTTGATGTTAGCCAAGAATGTGCAATGCCTATTCAAAGCCAAGGTGGATCTCTTCCTTCTGTGAGAGTTATATAGCATCATGGTTGGGCTTGAAAATTACATCGAATCTTAAGTTCAAGAAGGATAAATATCAGATCTATACCATACCTTTGAGGCAAAGGTGGCTTGTGGCCATTCGAGGAGGGCTGCTGTCATCTGGGCAGTAGCATTTGAGTCATCATCAATAGCTTGCTTGCCCACAATCAACAGTTCTGCTCCCTCCTTCTCTGCCAGTTTAGCAAGGATCTTTGACACATGGAGGGGCTCAAGCTTCTCCATCTCTTTTGCTGGGATCTCTACATGGATGCCTCGGTCTGCACCCATGGCCAAGGCAGTGCGGATGGTTTCCTGAATTAAAATTTCACAGCAAACATTGTTTTTGAAATTCTCCTAAACAGTGGAATTATAATATAAACTCTTCATATCATATATGGTGCAACTTTTCTTATACAGTACCATGTTGTTGGGAATGAAATACTGTTTGTTTGGCAGATAAATATAATGATTACAAATTTCAAAATTTGTCTAGTTCCAGACGACTGTATTATCATAGTCAAGTTACAATAAAAATATTATCTTAAAATTTCCATGTCCCTTACCTGTGCTTGTGTGGGGCCACATGATACTGCAATCACTTCTTTTGCAATCTTTTTCTCCTTCAAACGAACTGCTTCCTCAATGGCAATTTCATCAAATGGATTCATAGAGTGCTTAACACCATCTGTGACCACTCCCATCTTATCAGGTCTCACACGAATCTGCAAAGAAAAATACTATGTACAGTACCAACCTCACCCAAATCTAAAGACACTTTAAATAATGTACCTGTCAAATAAAAATGTTTTAATGTTGCAGTGTAACCTTGCCAACCTGCTTTCCTTAGTCTTGTATGAGAATCCCTCCTTCCTCATCCTCTTAATGCCATTTATTATCTACATGCTATGGCATTGCTCTCTGCACACTGTGGTGCAGGTGTACGAAGTCTGTCCAGAAAGTATCCAGCCATTGTGAATATTGTGAGTACTGGTCGAGCGGCCTTGATGTAACTTGGCAGCCACTCGGAGAGGACCGTACTGCACATGCGTGAACAGCCACACTCCCGTAGGACAACTCAGTTGCCCGGCAGACACCGTTGAGTGAGCGTGGGTACTGTGTGACCGTCGCATTCACAATGACCGAGCGAGTAGATCAGCGAATCTGCATCAAGTTTTGTTACAAACTTGAACATTCGTCCGCGGAAACTATTCGAATGATTAAGAAGACTTTCGGGGATGATTCAATGAGTGAAGCCCAGATAAAATTGTGGTACAAATGCGACTGATAGTGCAAGAATTAGAAGAAGATCTAGGGATTCCACGGACTAGTGTTTCAGAGATTTTGACGCAGGATCTTGGCATGAAACGTGTGGCGGCAAAATTCGTTCTGCGGCTCCTGTCACGAGAGCAGAAGGAATTTTGTGCAGAAGTTGCAGAGGACTTGCTTCAAACCACTAACAATGACCCACATTTCCTCAAACAGGTCATAACCGGAGATGAGTCGTGGGTCTACGGCTATGACCCTGAAACAAAAGCCCAGTCTTCCCAATAGAATTCGCCTGTATCTCCACGTCCGAAGAAGGCACGTCAAAGTCGGAGCAACGTCAAGGCCATGTTGTGGTGTTTTGTGATCATGAAGGTGTTGTCCACCACGAGTACGCTCCTCCAGGCCAAACAATAACGAAGGAGTACTACATCGAAGTTCTTCGCAAGCTGAGGGATGCGGTAAGAAGAAAACGACCGCAGCTGTGGGCAAGTGGTGACTGGCAGCTTCTTCATGACAACGCGCCTGTCCATTCTTCACGTCTTGTGCAGGGTTTTTTGGCAAAACATCGCATCACCCAGGTCTCTCAGCCCCCCTACAGCCCAGATTTGGCTCCCTGCGACTTCTGGTTTTTTTAGCTAAAATCGCCGCTGAAAGGGAGGAGATTTCAGAACGTGGACGAGATTACCGTAAGGAGTAAGCGACGAGGCAGCTGATGAAGATCCCAAAAGAGGACTTTGCAGACTTCTGAAAAGTGGAAGGGACGCTGGGAGAAGTGTGTGAGGTCCCAAGGAGAGTACTTTGAAGGGGACTAAGGCACCATTGTCCTAGGTAAGCAATATTTTTTTTAATAGTAAATGGCTGGATACTTTCCGGACAGGCCTCGTAGCTGTCACTCCGTGTGGGCGGATAAGGTGCTTATACAACCTTCTTGCTATTTCCTGTGTGGATTTAATGTTCCTTCCGCAATTTTTTTTTAACTCCAGAGTTGCTCTACCATTCTCTTCAGCTAACTCATCCAAATTTGAGAAACAGATCATATGATACAAATTAATCCTCAGTGAAAAGTCCAACCTAATATTACCGGACAAGCAGTTTCCTTGAACAGTTCCTCCGAGAATGAGGAAAAGCACCATATAACCACTTAAAAGGAAATATTACAGACTCATTACTTCCTCAATCTCGGTGAGCCTGAGGTTATCAGGTTAGAGTTCAATCATCACTTGAATAGAAATCACAATACTGCAATTCTGTTTCAAAAGACAATTCAAAGATTTCTCAACACTATTCACTTTCAATTTACCAGCTTCTGGCAATGCTCAATAGATTGCTCTTACTAAAATCGTAGCTCAAGCTTGTTTATTTTCATTTGGCAAACCTGTGGAGGCAAATGTGACTAATGTGTAGCGTAACTAACCCCCCACATTCCTTTATTGAAAATTAACAATACTGTACTGTAGTTTGAGATGCATTACGATTTATTTCAAGACCTATTGCGAAAACTCATATATATAGGTGTAAATGTTATGATCTAATGTACTATCTACGTCCAAAGGTTCAGATGGGCCCGAGTGTAATTAAGACCGTGAAGTGCAATTGCCAAAATACTGCCGATAACTTAACTTATCAAACATTACAAATGTGATATTTTACCGTACCTTAACAGCATAATCAATGACCCTTTTACAGCCAACAAGAACACGTAGAGACATAGTGAAGAAACGGGAGGACCCGGGCAAGATGAACACCGGAGGTACCAAACAAGACCTACTCTCACAATCTGTGTAATGTTAAATTATACCACGAACCGATATAATTGAAATGCAGTTTTATCATTAAATAGTCATGCGTTAAAAAAAAGTTTCACCATATATATTAATATTATATGTATACAATGAACATAGACAGCAGATATACAAAGCTGTACAAAGACATTACAAATCTACCCAGTCGATTAGGACATTATTTTATTCAATTTATAAAAAAATATTTAAATCTAAAAAAATATAAACCAACGATCCTGTAATATTAAATAGCGTAAGGTAATCCACATATTGCCTGAAAAGGGCAATATGTGGATTACCAGGGTCTGTTCGTTGTGTGTTTTAACATCATTAACCTTGACTTGTATAAGATTTTTCTCCGTGAAGATAAAGTTTACGGCCTCATTAAACTACCCAAAATAAAAAATGAAATTAATTAATGAATAGTCCTTAAGTTTTTTTTTTGCAAATGTTAGCCGAAAACTAAATTCGAAAATGTTTGAATAATTACAAATTTTGTAATGTTGCTTATTAATTCAGGGAACTGAGACAAAAATTTTAACCATACTTTATATACTAAAAGTGGACATTTTTATTTGTTTTAATAAAGTTATAATTAATTTCTGCTTTTACGTATTATTTAAAGTAATTCGAAGACACAGCCAAACTTACTACCCGAACATGTTACAATTTCCATGGCAACTTGAAGGTGTTGGAAGCCCACAATAATTAATGTTAAAATTAATGCCACGACTACCACCGGGGAAATCATATACGCTACAGGTTATATTAATTGACCAAGATTATCATGAACTAGTGATATATACCATGGACATATTATTTTGTGCCTTATTAGGTTGAATTAGATTTTAGTAACCTGGTTTTAAAAAAATAGGGTTTGTTCGTGGAACTTTTTAACAATGTCAATAATAGTGACCAGCTGATTGCAACAACTACCCGGTGTGTCTTTAACAAATTTCCGGAGAAATTGGAGAATCAGAACGTGAATGTGGTCAGGAAACCGTTTTCTTCAGTACCAGTGTTTTTTACGCTTATGAGACAAGTATTTTATTCTGCATGCCTGATGTCTTCAAAATTCGAGTAAGTTCATGGTGAAGGGGCATTCACGTGTGGCTAGTGGGCGGCCGTCAGCCAGGCTGTGATTGGTTGGAGTGAGTGTGATGTCAAATATTATACCTAAGTTTCGGATTCTGACTGTGATTAAATGATCATAGTTATGAACAAGACCACCATTCAATTTGATAGTTTTAGATTTTTATACATTTTTGGTTACATGATTTGAGACATTGTGTTTAATGAACTGTGTCTTAAGTGATAGGTAATCTATAACCAATGCGTTATTAGTGCTTCTGTAAACTTATAATTGAATTACTGGTATTTTACATCTGATTTTAGCATCTCAGACATGTGGATGCAGATTAGTAACTCATCAACTTGGTGTCGGAGATCAGTGAGTTTCCAACGTCATTTTCATGGGGTGTGCCCTTTTCGTCACCACGTTCATTCCCTCACCATTTCAAGGGCTTTGGACCTTCATTATGTATTCACTGAAGCAGTGAAGACGTAATGGTAGGTTTACTATCTTTGTGTACATACATTGGATCATGCAAGCATCTTAATATGACAATTTATTAAAGACAAAAATAAAAATATAAAATCGTTATTACTCATGCAAGCATCTCACTAAAACTGAACCTAACCAGTTTTTACAGTGTGTTGGCATTTAGGGATTAGTCAGATTAGACTATGTAAGGTTGCAGTAGGCGGTCCGACTAATTACCCAAATGTACCCAAATGTAGCCGCAATGAAGTCAAATAATGGTCCTACATGAATAAATCGGACTGCCAATCACTTCTCGACTAGTATTTGGTGTCAAAGTCCAAAAAATTGGTAAACGTAATTTAATCTGAGTTGTGTTAGGTTAGGTTAGGTACATGCACTCGATCTATTAACTCAGATTATATTAAGTTTACCAATTTTTTGTGACTTCGTGACACCAAATACTAGTCGAGATTATTTGATTCATTCGTACATTTGGGTACATTTGGGTAATTAGTCGGACCCTGCAGTAGGTAACACTAGAGGACAGTTGTGCACCCAAACCACAAACTTGAGAGCATTTTTCTATCCAACGCTTCCAGGATGTTTCATTGGTTCCGTTCATGGACAGGATTTTTTGATTGAAGATGGTAACTATTATTAATTAGGTTAAGTATCCATATTCAGACGTCTTCTGGAGGTCATGGAATAGTTCTTGAACCTAAGTGGAGATAATGGGAATTTTCACAAAGAACAGAGACGTGACCGATTGTCCAAGCAGCTGACAAGTGGCGAAGAGGATAAACTAAAGTAAAGTTAGCTACATGTCTATACTTCTTCCAAACAAATGAAAAATCCCTCATTGCATTTTTTAGATTAAAACTTATGGCACACTCATCAGCTGTTCAGTAACTGCTGTTAAGTTAGTATATGAAAGAGATATGATAATGGGTCTTCAAGTGGATAATCACACACTGACAGATAATTGAAGTACTGTACACAACAAACACCATGTAGAGTGGGTGAGCTGAGAGGTGGTGGGGGCAACAAATATACTCTTTTTATTTTTCGTCAACACATTCTTACAACTGTTGACCACAGCCACAAAAATATATGGATAGTTGATGTTTGTGGATTATTGATATTTGGATACTGGTTGTTGAAGTTTTAATGTACCTAAAGAACCATTTAAAAAAAGTTACAGAACACTATCACTTTACCTGAGCTTGATTAAGTTAGGTTTGGTTGGACTTGATAATGTCCTTTAGACATATACTGTATTGTAACTTTCTCCAACTAGTCACAGCCTGGTTGTCATACACTCTTAGTTTCCTGTGTTATTAACTGTCTCTTAACTGCTTTTGATATTGGGGCTTCATGACTTCCGTTATTGGTAGAGTATTACTGAAGTATTAATATTGGTAGTAATAGTACAGTGCAGTATTATTATCATTATCATTACAGTACATTTTTGTGTTTTTATTATTGCAGTAGCAATTGTATTTGTCATTTGCTGTACAGTAATGTATTACTATTATTTTTATTATTTTTCTCATACCATACTTTATCAGTAAATCAATTTGTCATCGTCATATCTGAGGGTTATTGAACATGGGTCTCCACTTCAAATGTACTGTATTTGGGCCATTGTTACCAATCTTCCTAGATGTTGTATCTCTCCAGGGACTCAGTTTTTATATTTCATTTATCCATCCTGGTCTATAACTTCCCCTGGCCCTCTTACCATCAGTTTTATGTGTATTGTAAATATTGCTATTACAACTATTGTTTCATATCTAATTATATGGCAAAGATACTGTACAATGGTTCTTGAATTTTCTTATTTTAAAGGATTTCAGTATTTCTTTTGTTGCTCTAGTCTATCTTGTTACACTACAGTACAGTACAATGCTTCATTTATTTTTCTGTCATTTTAACCTGATGTAGCTTCATCATTTTTTCGTAGCACAACATTTTGAATGCCTCTACAGCAGTCTCCTCTGATGTCTGCTGAAAGTGTCCACACTTCTGACACATACACTAATACTGACCCTATACTGTAGACTGTACAGTAGTGCATTTCACTAGCCTTTTCCTCAAACTGAAATTAGAGTTCTTTCAACAAAACAGACTTTTAATATTATAGATAGCTTGTCCAGTACAGTACTGCTTTTCAGACCAAATTTTGTTTATACCCCTTCACTGCATGGATGCCTTTTATAAATTTTATTTGGCTAATGCCAGAGATTTTATTCAGCTCGGAGGAGACCCCACACACAAAGGATTAATGTCTCATTTTCATCTACCAATATGTTTATACAATGTCTCAATTGCACAAAATTGTCGACCTTATTTAAGCCCTTTGTTGCCTGCTGTGTAATATTATTGTTCGAGGATATATTTTTTAATTTGGAAACAAACAGTACTGTACCTCTTTGTTTCCTGCATGAAATACATGTACATATTTTTTATTTTTTCCTCAACAGAAATTTCTTGATTACTTTCTGTAGTGTGTCTTCAGTATCTGCAGTAAGAGTGGTATTGTCTGCATACCAATAGAGTAATTTGGCATTGCCCTGTAGTACTGATATTTATGCCTTTGTTACTTCTTTTTTGATCTTTTACTACAGTTTCTGAACAGATATTACAGCATAGCATACAGTACAAGTATAATGTTAGAAGTAGTATGCAACCTTGTCTAAATCCTTGCACAATCTTAGACCTATTACATTTCAGTATATAGTAGTGTACTTTATTTATACTAAAACTGCAGCTTTCTGGTGTCAGTATTTTTTAGAGTTGTAATATTCCACCATTAATGCTTATTTTTCCAAGATACTTATTATTTTATTGTGTCTTACCCCCATCAAATGGTTTATCAAAATCCATAAAACAAGTATAAAAATTTCTGTAAATCTCTGAAATCCATTCACTTAAAAGTTCTTAAACCAAAACCTTACCTAGTTCCTCTTCCCTTTCTAAATACTGCATACTGTACAATACATTACTATACATTTTTATCTTTACAGAACCCATTGTAATGTTTGTATTGCCTCTAGAGTATTATGAATGACTTTTATACTTAGATAAAATACACCTGTACAGTATTGTATATATGTAAGGAATTCTCATCAGTTCAAAGATGGCTGTGTGTAGGGTGGAGCACAACTTGACAGGGGTGGAGATGGCAATGCTTAATTTGATAGGGAAGTTTCTCGCTCTGTAAGTGGACTTTATTTATGAGAATCAACTAAAGAGTGGAATGTACCTTTGAACATTTTTAAATTTTAGATTTATCATAAATCCTGACTTCATCTTGCCTTGGCCATTATCACTAGATGAGAAATTTTAGGAAGTTGGGCAATGAAAAATGTACAGGCAGAAGTAATTGACAGTGCTTTATAGTACTGTACAGTAGCTAATAATGAGCTTTATTATTAAGTATCCCTTACATTACTTTATGCTTCTGTACAGATGATAAGAGATGGCTCAATACTGTACATATAAGTCTGGCAACTGAATCACATCTTTGGCAATTAAGAAATGTATAGACATGGCTAAAGAAGAAAATAATGCAGTGGAAGTCTTGTACGACATAGCCACATGTCTTGTGTAACCAGAATGCTGGGTGTATATATATACAGTTTCTTACTGATAACCATCTTAACTGTCCTTTGTGTTTAACTATAGAAAAGAAAGCCAAACAAGATAGTGATCTCTCAGGTCTATATTTGTAAGGACAGAGTTGTTGACATTTTCATTGCTTCTGTTGTATCATTATAGCATGAGCAAGAACATGGGCTGGCTGTTTGCTCGGGTGTCATTTATCCCAACTCTGGTGTTCAATATGTGTATGGAGAAAGTGACATCACGTCGTTGGTATGATCATATTGACAACCGAGTGATCTTGGGAGCCCTACCATTCAGGAGTATGACAAAGCAGGTGAGTCAATGTCTGGTAGTTTTGTATACAGTTTATTAAATTTTTTGGTGGTCTGTGGTGTCTTTGTTAATCAAGATTGGTTCTAACCCTTTAGCTGGCGGGAACTCCCCTCAGGTGAATAAAATTGTTGGTGTTAGCCAGAATAAAATACCTAAGTGATACTTTCCCCTCTAAGGGGTTAGGGTGAAGGAGGTACTGGTGTCTCTCATAAGGGGAAAAGAGATCAGGGAGCGAACTTATACAGTATTTTTTTTTTCATTGACATCTCCTCTGCAGTGGTATACTGTATTTAAAAAAAAAATGTTCCAATAGGTCCCATACATTATGGAAAAACTCCAAGTGTGCACATAGTAACAGGATCTGGCCCCCATTTTTTCTTTTTGATATTTTTTTTTCAATCATAATATTATTTACATATACAGTACCTGTACTTTATTTTCTTTGATGCAGCTCGTAGAAGAAGAAAGAGTTCGAGGTGTGATATCCATGAATGAAGATTATGAACTGAAGTGGTTGTCCAACATGAAAAAAGTAGGTACTTTACAGTACAATTTTTACTTTCAGTGGCTATTTAGCTTATAAGTTTTTTCCCAGGATGTAATAACTTGATATCCATCATTGCAAAATTCACAGTGAAAGCTGGTGTAGGAAGGTGTATTTTTCTCTGTTTGTTAATCAAGTAATAGTGTGATTTAAAACTCCAAGAATTGATGGTGCTATATGTAATAAGATCACTGTGTGCAATTGACAAGTGTTTAGAATGACCATCACTATTGTGACTTGTGTAATAATACCCTTAAGGTGGTATCATTATTGAGTAATGTAACTATTAACTGAAAGATCTACTTTGCTACCTATAAAGTCTGACCTATTGGTCAGTTACTTTTTTGTCTACGTGTCACAGTAATCAGTAATTGAACCTAACTTTTGTTGTTGTGAGTGAAGGTTCAAATTGTCACTGTATTCATATATTCAATATAATGTGTGTATCACCGCTCATTCCTTCTGGCAATTGCCATCCCTGAAAATACACCTTGTAACTCACGTGCCCAACCTCTCGTGTATACCAGGCTACCATGTTAATTGAGCGGGTTTATATAAGTTCTGGGTGGTGGCAGCTCTGAGATGTAAGTAATTACAAGAGTGTAATAATAGACAAGGATATGGTCCTCCCAGGTTAACCCACAGAACAGAATACTGTACAGTATAACTAAATAAGATGGAAATAAATAAGAGTAAGAGACATTGAAAGAAATACAGTAAGTACTTAGAGAATTGAAATAGAAGATAAAGCAGTATAAATAAAATGAATATAAGAAAGTTGAAGAAATTTTGAATAAAATAAAGTGGCAGCAGCCAGACATTAAGAACATCCCCCATTACATTAGAATATTCAATTTATTGTTTCATATTTTTTTAAAGGTTTAATGTATTTGATTTGTTACTTTTTATTGCCATAATGCCTTTTGGCCAAAAATTTGTCCTTAGGAATGCATTTCCAATTATATAATGGGCTTTAACTGGAAAACTGGTTTCACTTTACAGAATTTCACATTACAGTACAGACAATTTTTCAGGTATGCATCCCTTCTGTAACACAAAGGATGCTTGTAATATAGGTATAGCACATCAGAATTCAACCTCAAAAATATATTTCAGGAATGGGCAGAGGTTGGTGTCAACTTCCTCCAGTTAAGTACAACAGACATATTTGAAGCCCCTTGTCAGGAGAAGCTTCAGAAAGGTGTTAAGTTCATCCAGGATTTTGATACTCGTAACAGTGATGGTCATGTTTATGTGCACTGCAAGGCTGGTCGAACAAGAAGTGCAACACTTGTCGCCTGCTACCTAATGGCTGTAAGTACACAAGTCACATTATCGTTATCAGATTGTTTGTTATTTTTCCATCTAATAATAGGTACTACTGCAAAATTTAACCCTATTTCACAAATAATCAAATGTGTTTTTCTCAAACCCTTTACATGTGTCCTGTGATCTTTCAAGAAGATAAATTTTTGTCGTCAAATAGTACAGTCCCTGGTGGTAGCCAGACTGAATTATAAATTGTAAAAAGTGCTGAATTGGTGAAGGGAAGTAAAGACCTTAATGTTATAACTTAACATGTAAATTCCTTATACTTTACCTTTTTTAACCAGAAACGTTTTAGACCTCTTCCCTCTTTAAGTGTGGATTGGTGATTTATGTGGCATCACTCATAAGGGAAAGTGGTTTTGAAAATAAAGCTCCATGTCATAAACTACCCCCAATCCTTCATATATTGCTCTGTTTAGCATGTTTTATGGTTCAGATAGTCGGGGAAATTTGGTCTATAAATTTACTGGTAAACCTGTTTTATGATGTTATGCATGTGCAAAGATATTTTATGAAAATAGTCTACTGTATAAGATTTCTTGATTTTCCATTGTGATGATAAGTCCACACTTTGTTTTTAGTGTATACAAGAAGTACTTGCAACAAAATTCTAATGAAGAGTAAAATACCTAATTGTTCATCATTTTGTTCAGACTTTGCTGTTGGCACTTGAGTCAGAACCATGGAGGTAACTGATAGCTGGAGTGCTTTAGGGAGGGTGTGTGTGCCTGCTGTTATGAAGAGGATGATGTAGATATGGTAGATAATAGATATACATACTGTATAGATATTGTTTTATAGATGTAAAGATGTAGACTGACAGGAATAAGGCCTTTGTCCTGAATACTCCAAAGTTATCTATATATATTGATCCATTTATTGTAATTCACAGAAGAATGGGTCAACACCAGAAGCTGCTGTGTCTCACATTAAAGAATTCCGTTCTCACATCTGGCTTGGACCCAAACAGCATGAGGCTCTTCATGTATTTTACAGAAGATTGCATGAAAGATAACACGTAGTTCTACTTATTCCCTAAGTCTTCCAACTGTATATTTATAGCTTTAACTTTGAATGTTTCATAGTATTTATGGATGTTAATTGTTAAAAGTACTGTAATGTAGTTTTTTATTAATACTCAGTCTGTCCTTTAGTTTTAGTTTACATAGTTTCAACCAGCGATCTCTTACTTATAATAGTTTTTAATATTAATTGTAGATTAACTATTTTATATGTATTGCAGTGTATCAGGGTTAAGAGAAATACATACAGTACAGTATATGTATAGGATATGGAAAATGTACTGTCTAATCTATCCTCTAAAGCAGTGCAGTGATGAATATTCAAAAGTTGATTATTTTACAGGAAATGTATTGCTCTCCATCACTAAACTTGTAAACCAGTACAGTGAAGTAAATTTGAAAAGCCATTACATCTCCACAAACATTTCACATCAGCATGCTAATTTCATGATGAATCAAAATATATTCCTTCTTGGTGATTGGTTTTTATTCTTACAATTTATCTACATTATAATAGCTATGTGCCTTACTTTAATGTATGCTGACATTTGGAAATTGTCTCAAAGGTCATCCGTCTTCCTCTTAAGTACAACTCTGTATTGTGGAATTCATGCCATTATTAAAAAAAAATTTATACTAATGTTATGTAAAATATTATCCTTATAAATTATCCACTTTTTAAGGGATGTGTACACCCTCACATTACTTCAATGGATCCAAAGGGGATTTGTGTATTGTGCCCATCAAGCATATGGGGTCCAACACCTGACATTAACAGCCAGCACTAGTCAGACAATTGGTAGAATGGCCCTGTTAAAACCCTCGTCCTCAGAGAGGTTAAATTCATATGCAGATGTTACTAATGGACACTGAGTTACTGTTGATCACCCCAGGCATTCCTCTCCAACTGTTACACACAGTTACTTCACACTCGCTTATACCACTTGCAGCACTGACACCACTTTGCTTCATAATTAAATTCACATTGCAGTAACTCATCCAAGCTTAAGATATTTATATTTTCTGATGTAAGGTCTGGCATGAGGCTACTAAAGGAATAATATGGTTCTTTGACCCTTGGAAAGTTTAATTTGGAGAAAATTTCGGGAAAGTTCCATTCTGGAAGTTCATGGTGGTTGTAATATTCTCTCTGATGGAATACTATTGTGCTTCTTTATTGACAGTTTTAGAGCAAATTAGAAATCTTAAAAAGGTCTAATTTCAAACCATGCCAAAACTGGTTATTCATGGAAGCATTTGGGTTTTTATTGACTTTTTTGTAAAACTTGAATTACACCTTACCAAGGGATGTAACTTTAATCATGTGAGAATACATCGTTTGTTGGGACATGTTTATGGACCGATATCTTGGAAGGTTTTATAAGTGTCAACCATTACCCACCAACTCCCATGAACTGTTTTGGAGGGTGAAATTTTATTCTTCTGGATAGGCAGCCACACTGGAGTTTTGCAGTGTTCCTCTGCTTTCATTATTTATTTACATTTATTTTTTACTTTTATCCTCTAAAGCACTGATTGGCTCGTTAGCCACTTGGGCGATCAGTCACGTCTCTTATGCACTGTTGGCAAGTAGTGGGCATGCTCTGGCTCCTGAATGTATCTGAATCTGCTCCAGTGATGGTCAAGTCTGGTCTTCAAAGAGCTCACACTTGGTACCGTCAAAACACTTTCTGGCAGATTGTTCCAAGAGTTCACAACTCTCACTCCTAAAAAGTTACCCCTCATAATTTTCTGGGCTTGCGGCTTCTTCAACCTTGAGCTGTGACCCCTTATAGGGCGAGTGTCCGCCAGTTTCAGGTAAGAGCACTCGACTGAGAAGTGCCCTCAATTAGGTCCCCCCTTGACTAGGGCTATATTTTCTATCAGTTTCAATACTGGAACTTAAGATGCACGACAATTACCTTGTGGGACCCTGCCATTGGGGATTGGTTCACATTCCAATTACACACTTCTCTCCATACAAGAAAACTAAAGCATTACAACAGAATTATAAGTAGTTAATATATATATATATATATATATATATATATATATATATATATATATATATATATATATATATATATATATATATATATATATATATATATATATATATATATATATATATATATATATATATATATATATACACGATACAGTAAAGAATAGTGTGTGCTACATTCATCAGTCATTTCACTAATTGACTGGAAAAAAAAATAAGTTCGCGAAATTAATGTTTCTCGCCGGTTTGGTTAGGTTAAGTAGTTTTGTAGACTCTAATTTCCTGAACAATAGTGGTTAAAATATTGTACACAAGTTGTATTGATAATCGCTTGCTTGAACTACAGTATTTAAGCAATTGTTTTCGTTCTTCCATAAATCATTCCCTCTCATGTTCTTTCAAAAGGAATACTGTTATTACTAATTTCAGGATTGACTGATTATTTAACATTATTTTTATAATCTTTTATGTTCTCTAAAAATTATGAAGTGTAAAATTTGTGTTTGTATTGTAACATAATGAAGATCACAAACCGAGATAAAAATAGTATTGGAACTTTGTTTTGTGTTGGACCGTTGATAGGTGGCAGCCTGGCACTGTTGTCCAGACTCGAGTGTGTGATATAAACTCCTGTGTGACGCTCGGGACTTTGGGCTCTACTGAGATAATTACAGCGCGTCAGAACAAGGTAAGATGTTGAAAATGATGAGTTGCTTATAACCGTTGTGGTCAGGTAAGATGTTATTGCATGGTTACGGTAAAGTAACTTGTTGAATGTAAGTTTGGCTCCGATGCCAGACAGACACTTGTTACACAGGCTGACCCTGGGCGGCAGGTTTGTCCACGCCCTCTTATTTGTGCCATTTCTTGAAGATGATACACTTCCTTCTTAAAGCACGTGCTCCATGGGTAGGTATGGCGTCTTCTTTGTCAGTTCTAAGACCAATTGTATTTTGGAGAAAGCAGACAGATCAGTTTCTACGTGGGTCCAGAACTTCAGATATATTGAAATATAACTTACTTTTCAAATAATTTGATGAAGTAACGTAAGTGTTTAGACAGCGGAGGACATAAGAAATACGGTAATAGTAATGCTGTTTTTGTGTGGTACTCTTTATGTGTGTGGGGAAGATTACAAAACCTTGGGTTATTTTCGTATTCCAGTGATCAGTGTGGCATACAGAGAAGATGGTTAGGTTATATCACTGGGGGCTTCAATAGGGTTTAGTACAAAGGTAATGCAATGTGCCAATGTCCTGTACTGTACTTTGTTTGTGCTGTGAGTGAGTGTTGGGTTTTGTTTTACCCTCAGTTGTGACAGTTTATTAAGAAATTTACACAATTAAATTATTTGTCACTTGCATTATATGAAAAAGACAGTACAATCTAACCAACTTTTGTTTTAGTTGAGTTGTATAAAAGTTTGAATGAAGAGGAAATATAAGAAATTTTAATTTGTTAAGATTTTTTTAATGCTGTTTCTATGATGTTTGTTTTAATGTATAGAACGTATATTTCTGGGTAATACTGTGCAATAGGCTCCACACAACTATTCGTTTAAGGGATTTTGTTTCTAGAATATTTGTAATTTGAATGTACTTAGTTAGTGGAAAGTAGTGAAACAGTAAGAAGACAACTGTGAATTTGCTAAGGAAAAGGCTTATAACCTTGCATCTGTGTCTTTGGCACTTAACAACAAACATCATCTTATTTGGTGGTGGATTATGATTTTTTTTTATTATTATTATGCTAAGGAGCCTAACCATAATCTTACTGAGAATACCATAGGCATCTGATGCTTTTTCAGCTATCGTTGGTCAAATTGCCATACTGTTTACTATTGTCTATATATACAATTATACACATGTTATACTGTATGCTTGCAAAGTCTGTATACCATTACATACCTGCCAAACCAATTGTGAACTTGTTTGATGATTTTACTGAATAAGTAGCAGTGTTATTATTATTATTATTATTATTATTATTATTATTATTATTATTATTATCATCTTCATTATTATTATTATGTAAATTTTTTCTTAATTCCTTTCAGATTGCTAAAGCTCTGAAGGCATTAAGGCTATGGCTTACTTTCCACTTCTTAAGTAAATCTAAAATTATTGCCACTCTCATCCAATACATCTCTATTTGGTCCATGAAAAAAAATGTTTGGTCAATTTGTAGTTTCGACCAACCACAGCTCTTTGAGTTGAGCATTGTGTTTTCCGATGGTTTAGACAATTTTAAGACACTTTTTTTCTATGATGTTTCCCTCACAAATGACCTAAAATTATCTAACCTAAAATCCTAACTGGGTGCTCTGTTCCCCTGGATGGCCCAGTATATTTAATTAATTTATGAAGGAAATGTCATAGAAGAATAGTGTCTTAAATTTTTTTGTTTTTTTCACTGATAAATATCATTAAATCATTATCCTGTTTAAAAGAATGAATTACTTAATGTGTGCACCAAGTCTGGCCTAAGTAGTTGTGCCATTTAACCATCCAGGAAGATGGATATTTAACTGTGTGTCATGATATGAAATGCTCAATGCATTTGCTTACAGATATGAAAATACTAAGAGTACACATTTATTTCCTGAGCAGAAGAAGCTCTAATTTAATTATTGGTTCAAGTAAACAACAAGGCTGACATTAAACTAAAGCTGTGTTTGAGATTTTGTACTGCCTGATTACTTGTATGAACTTGTGGTTCATAGATTCAGTGTCAGAACTGTGAATAGCAATTTTCACTGTCTCTATATTTGTTAAGTGATAGACCATCTTGGGTGCTACTATAGTGAGCAGTCTACAAAATTTCTTTAGTCTAACCTAACCTAACCTAACTTAACCTAACCTAACCTAAATATATTGTAGACTGCACACTATAGTAGCACCCAATCCTTGTTGCCTTCTTCCTCCCTTGAATGCAGATTTAAATGTCATTACTGTATATCTCTTCTGTAAAGCTGTACTGTAGCCTGTAATATATTTCACTTGCCAGGAATTGACATTACTGGTTGCCTAAATGTCTGGAACAAGTAAATCATGTGCCACAATATGTTCTAAAAACTTGTTTTGTACCTTGACATACCCATCAGGACAAGTAAATTTTTTACTATTTTTGCAAATTATTACTTCAGCTATCCAGTATACAGTTCTGTGTAGATATAATGAATTTTGGTTCCCATTTTTACGTCTATACTTTAATGCATATTGGCACATTATTATTTTCCTCTTAATTTCATACTCTGCGTCAGTAAATAATTTTAATCACGCCAGAAAATGTACTGTACTGTACTGGTATTTTTGTATACTGTATAGAGTATCAACAGGTTAATGTATAGGTAAATTGTTTCTTTTTTGTCAAATGGTGGCCACAAACAGCAGTTGGCAAATTTTTCTGGTCTTAGCTAGCTCCTACATGCATAGTTACTGTACCCTGTACTTGATTTACTACTGACCTTTTATGTATAGCATAAATTTTAGTTTTTATTTATTTTTATTTAGTACTACAGTTGCAAAATGTTCTTCCAGGAAAAAGCAATACTGTACATTATTCAGCCATTGTGCTGTGGAACTAATATTTGTACATTTGTATGTAGGCCTACAGTCCGAATATACTGTGTTCATATTATATTGTACATTACCCTGTACAATACAGTTTTTATATTTATTTTACCTGTTTTTAAGTAATTCAGTACAATACTGTACTTGATAAGTTGAGGTGACCAATGGCTGTAGATTAATTCGTTTGTACTATTTCAACTCATAGTAAATAAACTGTGATATGCCCCAACAGTTACAGAAGCTGTTTTTTAAGTAATGTACTATACAGTACAGTACTGTAAATTCTTTTTTCTCATTTCAAATTCGAGGGTTACATTGTGACTGTATGCAAGGTGCAAGGTTTTACTTTGCTAGCAATTACAGTACAGTACAGTACTGTATACTGTATCATCATACTCTAGCAATCATATCTTGTGCACACACCTTGCACACTACAAACTAGAATTGTCCAAAGTCTTGGCAAAGTCTTCGGTTTGTATATACAGTACAGTACTGTATGGTTTATTTATTTTATTTTTATTTTTTGGGGGGCGGGGTGGTCAATAATTGTAACATGTAGGGTTGTTCCATTCTATACCTGTGGTGTTGGGGGGGGGGTGTCATTAACAAAGACTGAGAGAATGTAAAATATTTGAATTGGGATGGAAATGACAAAATTGACCAGAGTTGTAAAAGCAAATATCCTTGTACAAGATACTACTGTATTCTGATTTTATTTATTATTATTATTATTTTTTTTTTGGTAGTTATACTTTTGCTGTATACATTGTTATTAAGTGTTATGGCTTTTCATACCTCTGTCTGTATTGTATATTTTTTAGTGGTGAGAATTATGTCATTGACTTGTGAAGAAAATTTTTACACTCCTTTTTCATCTGTTTGGTGTTCTGGTAATTAATAAGTATAGTGCAGTATAGTAGCCAGTTACAGTATTTAAAGTTAATCATCACCCACCCTTTGTACAGGTGTGTAAACTATGAAACAAATGTGTCAGTAACATACAGTAGTCACAGCTGCCCCAAGTGCTGGTGTGCATTGTATATCCCATTTACAGTACAGTACTCTACCAGTATATAGCAGCTCTGAATAAAATAGGGTGGGTTGTTTGGTACAGTGCCTCAGTTAAATGTGAGTTTGACCAAAGGAATGTTATATTGTAGATTGATACACTGCTAATTTATTGTTTAATATATAGCAGGAAGAGTTGACATGCTGATATAATGTTTACTTATTTACAGAAAATAAGTTTAGGGCCGGTGGTCAAAAAATATGATTGTCAGGGAAACGAAAATGCTCATCTATTTATTTATTCTTTTACTAAACTCACGGTGAAATAAGGAGTACTGTACTGTACTTTTACTTTGATAAAGAATAATTGAAATCAGTACATAATAACAGTCCAAATATGGAACACGTAAGTATAATCTATATTCTTTATTATTTTTTTTTATATCCTACAACGTACTTCATGTATCCATACATCCATATTTCTGTCCTGCCAGGGTAAGGTGGGGAGGGTGTGAGTGGTAGGGATAAAGGTTGTTCGAGGTAAAAATGTGGGAGGGAGGGTGGGGGAAGTGTGGGGAGAAGGGGGGAGGGAGAGTGAGGAAAGTGTGGGATGAGGTGAGGGAGGGAGGGGTGAGGTGAGAAAAGTGTGGGAGAGAGGGAGGGGTGAGGTGAGGAAAGTGTGGGAGGGAGGGAGGGAGGGGTGAGGGGGTTTGCACGCTCTCCTGCTCACAGTGTCAACACAACAGTTTGCAGACACGGTGTTGATAATGGACGAGGCGTTGGCTCTAGATAATTGGTGGTGTGTCCTAGTGCTTCCCCGGGTCCACCCTTCACCCACTCACTCGCTGTATCTGGTGACATTTTCTACTTCTGTTGGCACTTTATATCTGGTAACACTGCTTCTACTGTCACTTTGTATCTGGTAACACTTTTCTTGTCACTTTATATCTGGTAACACTTTTCTTCTTTCACTTTATATCTGGTAATGCATTTCTTCTACTAGCACTTTATATCTGGTGACATTTTACTTTGTTGACACTTTATCTGGTAACACATTGCTTCTAACGGTACTTGACCTGTTGTAACACTTTATCTATGAGTTACTTCAAAATAACACTTTAACCCAAGCAACACTTTACTCGTAGTGACATGAACTTTGATAGCTCCTTGCCTCTTGTGACACTTAACAGGAGCCACGTTGTTAATGTTGGATGTTTCACCTCCAGTAATATCAATAGACACTAGTAATACGTTTCCTTGTGTTGTAAAGTACTCGTCAGTCTCCACGTTGAAAAGCTGGGCGTGATTTACAACGTTAGATTCTTAATAATTGGTTAGGTTAGGTTAATGGACGCTAGTGTAAATATCCTGGTCGACCGCACGCTATACTAAGACTCCACTGTTGTGTTTGATGGATGAAGGAACAGAGAGCTCAGAGGAGGAGGGAAATAATTGGCTGTGGAACAAGATTACGTATATAAAGTGACATGTTTGTGCTGAGGTAACAAGTAGAAATACCCACGCATACATGCTCATATCTTCAACTTGATTACACAATGTCTAAGTGTACAGTATATTAAGGGCATCCGCTCTCATCTACAGCTTCATAAGTTATTGTGGACGTTAGGTACAGTATATCAGTAGATGAATATGTGAAATAGAATAAGAGTAGACAGAAAGGACAATATTTACAGAATTTCGTGTCTTAATTAGTTGACTACAGGTTACCTTTCTCCTCTTATGTACTGTATTTCACTTTAGTTTGTCAGGCTTGAGAAAATTAGTTACTGTATTGTAGTTGGGCCTTATAAAACGTCAACACTAGCGCTATCTGCCTGCATGTGCCCATCACCAGTATTAATAGTAACCATACGGAGCACTAGCTAGTTTCCTTTCCTAGTTGAGTTTTGGACCTCGTAAAGTGATAATAATGATAATGACGATAATTCAGTAAAATCACTGTATATGTTTACAATTGGTTTAGCATTTATATAGACAATTCAGGTATTCATTTCAGCATGTGTACAGATAATGCATAGTATACAATAATAGTAAACAGTAGAGCGACTAAGGACATCCGACAAAGCCATCAGATACTTATTGTTGTATACGTCTTAGCATCTTACTTCTATAATGTTGGGTTTTTGTCTTGTGAGTAATTACGTTTCTCTGGTATCATTGTGGCGCGTGAGTGAGGACTGGGTGTTTCCTGCGTGGTTTTCCCCAGGTATAGTGAGGCCAGGGTAACACAACCAGCTGGCTCTTAGGTGTTAAATACAGTACACTCAGCGCCTATAACCTCTGCTGTCAATGGTGCTGCCCCTGGCCTTAGGAGGACAAAACAAGTCGGGGAAAAAAACCTAAATAAAACCAGATATCATGGACAAGTCTAGCAAGAGGTTTAAAAGGTTTACACAACGCTCACACACACACACACACACACACATTAAACAAAAAGTTGGAATCAGGCGAGTATCTAATCCCTCTGTGATCTTTTTCCCATGTTCGTGCTTTCATGGGACACCGGGATCAACCAATGGCCAAGATACGTTATTGAGAAGTAGATGTTTTATGTCACGGCGAGGAATAGTTTATGTAGCCTCGTGTCCCGACGACTCTTGGCGCGGCGTAGTAAAGGGAATCACAACAACAACAAGATGATTTGGTGATGATGGAATACTTTACCAATGAAACGTTGAGGTCAAAAGGTCAAGGTTAGTTTTTGTTTTTATGGTCGTTTTCTTCGTGAAGTATCGTACCCCCCTTTCCCCACCCCTCCCTCTTCCCCCCCCCTCCCTCTTCCCCCCCCCACCCCAAACAATCTCGTGCGGGGGGGGGGGGTAGTGTAATGGTTCACAAACATTTGATCAGTATCTTTTTTTTTCAATCACCTGTTAATTAAAGTCTATAAAGGTTTAGCCATAGTATGTGGGACAGTTTATTTCCCGGAGATTTAACAGGAACATGTTTGGTCAGACTGTGTGGGTGGGGAGGGGGGGGGTTAGTGACAGTAAGGGGTTGACTCCTCGGTAAGGGAGGAAAATGGAGGGAGGAAAATGGAGGGGAGGGCAGGAAGAGGGGGAGAGAGTAGATCAAGAACAAGGTGGATAGAGGAGCGACCCAGATGATGAAGGATTGTGGAGTGAGGAAAGATTGTTGAGGGGAGAATGGATATGGAGTGAGAGAGTGATCGTGGGTGAGAGAGAGAGTGATCGTGGAGTGAGAGAGAAAGGATGTTGAAGGTGTGGTCGTGTGAGAGAGAGAGTGATCGTGGAGAGAGTGAGAGGATCGTGGTCGTGTGAGAGTGATCGTGGAGTGGAGGAGAGAGAGAGTGATCGTGGGTGAGAGAGAGAGAGTGATGTGGGTGAGAGTGATCGTGGGTAAGGAGAGAGTGATCGTCGATGTGAGAGAGTGGATCGTGTGGTGAGAGAGAGAGTGATCGTGGGTGAGAGAGAGATCGTGGAGTGAGGAGAGAGTGATCGTGGAGTGAGAGAGAGTGATCGTGGGTGAGAGAGAGAGTGATCGTGGGTGTGAGAGAGGGTGATCGTGGAGAGAGAGAGAGTGATCGTGGAGAGAGAGTGATCGTGGAGTAAGAGAGAGAGAGAGATCGTGGAGTGAGAGAGAGAGAGAGATCGTGGAGTGAGAGAGAGAGAGTGATCGTGGAGTGAGAATGGACATTGTGTATACAGTATTGTCGGCAGCATCTCAATTAAGGGATGCAGGCCAGGGTTGTTATTACGTATGTGTGGGATGTGTCCAGGGAGGCCAGCTGTCAGGAGGAGGTAAGAGAGGTCGGGAGGTAGGTGTGCTGCGTGTTACCTCCTACAGTAATTCACGGGAGGGGATGTGGATGAAAGCAGCTGCAGGAAGAGGCCAGACATGTCAGCTTAGTAAGTGAATAAGAGGCCAGACATGTCAGCTTAATAAGAGGCGAGATATGTCAGCTTAATAGGAGGCCAGGATTTATTACTGATTTGTACTCGAGGTGGAGTGGGTGATAACTTGATGATTTATTAACGTAGTCATGATGATAAAGCATTGAACAGTGATCACCATATTCCTGACGATGCCTTTGTGTTACAGGATGTGGCAGATTTCGTACACTGTTACTTAACGAACTGACTTGTTATTTTGACTTGCCAGGTTAGATATTAGCATAGATAATGAACTACTTAAAGTTTTCTTGTTTTGTGATGGTGTTATGGCGGGGTTGAGACAGCAGGTGAGGTGCGTGGTGTAGGTGGGAGACGCATCTGATGTAGGCGAGGTGGTGGCACGGTGACCTGGTAATGTGGGTTTCCTCCTCCCCCCCTCTTTCCCCTACCTCTCCTTCTACCCTTCCCCAATCCCATCCCTCCCCTTCCTCTGGCGGTCAGGCGTTTGCACCCTACATGTGACAAGAACCAGTCAGCCTCTCCAGATCCTAGACATGACCGCCGCTTTACCTTATTCACTGATACGGACCACCCCCCTCTCCTCCACTCACACACCACCCAGGAAGCAAGAATCGAGAATAAATATAAGTGGGAGGAAAGGAAAAGTAAAACAAAACAGGAGACAGACAGACAGACACAGACAAATATATAGAGGGGGTGGGGTGGACAAAGAGTGTTTAGGAGAACAGATATTGGGACATTTGGGTGACTGGGGGCGGCCTACACACACTGGTGGCTCTCTGAAATATTGAGTTCCGCGTCACAGGCTGAGAGGGAACATGGGGCGACGAGGTGGTGGTGAGGAAAGCTTAGGGGTGTGGAGGGGGAAGGAGGAGGAGAGGGAAGACTAAAGGTGGTGTGAAGGGGGAAGAGGAGGAAGCGTAGAAGTGAGAAGGGGAGGAGGAGGAGAGGGAAGACTAGAGGTGGTTTGAAGGGGAGGAGGAGAGGGAAGACTAAAGGTGAGGAGGGAAGGAGCATCAGGGGGAAGCGTAGAGGAAGAGGAGTATTGACAGATGGTGAAAGAGGTCAACAAAAGGTGAGAAGGGGGATTAGAGAGTAGAAGTGTGAAATAGAGGGGGAGGGGTAAGTGGGAAGGGAGATGAGAGGGGAGGGGGGTGAGGGAGAAGGGGAGGCGGTGTGTGGTGGTAGCGAGGTGATGATCGTTGACACATAAGACGTAGGTAGGTAGTAGGCAGCTATCAAACAGGGAGGTACTGCCGCCTACGAAGATATTGAAAGCCTTATTTGTTATTTAATGGTAGACTTTGTTGCCACGTGACATTACATAAGATTATGACCAGGTCCCAGGTTGTTGATGTGACTGACTTCCTGCCTCATTTTCACACAATCGCAGGGGCTCAATTGTGTCTCGTACATTGACAACACAACATGTACATCGTTTATCATTCTTGATATGTTTTATTTTTCTAATTTTGTATTTATCCAAGGTGCAATTTTTATTTTTTTTTATTTTTTTTTTGTATCACTTTTGCCGCCCCCCAGGCCCCGTTGTGGGTCGGTGACCTGTACCTGGGTGGGCTAATCCCCATATAAAATAAAAGTTAGCAGGTTGTGAACTGTTTCCACCAGATTATAACACAACAGTCTCTCTACAGTCAGTCAGCAGGCTGTGAACTGGTTATTTGTAAAACTACCACAACCAGATATAATTACGTTGAAGAAAGACTTAACTAGCTATTCCTAGAACTTAAGCGTTGAGATGGAAGGCTAAACATGGATAAAGCTACAAGGAGAGGATAATGCTACAGTGGAGGTGAGAGAGGGGGATAAGGTGAAGGAAATGGCCGGGTCTTACGCCAGAGTGAAGGGGCAGGAGTTTCATTTGTCTGTGTTAGGTTTCCGCTCCTCCGCTCTCACAGGACGTCTTGATGTAGCTTCACTTGAAACTAATCTAATCTGGTTTACTCTAAGTTCATATAGCTTGATGTTTTGTTCATGCGGGTTTTAGTTATTGTAGTCTAACTTCAGGTAATCTAACTTTAAGCTAACTCAGTGTAGCTTCTCTTAATTTAAATGTAAGCTAATATACTTTAACCACATTGGCTTAAGTTATTTTAGCCTAACTTAAGTTAATCTAACCTAAAACTAACTCACCCGAACCTAGCTTAATCTAATCAAACCCAACATGGCTTAAATTGAAGCTAATCAAAACAGACTTGACTTTTACTAACTTAACGTAACCAAACTATGCAATTTAAATCTAAACTATTTTAAATAATCCAACCTAGCATAACTTACACTGTTAACCTAACCTAACCAAACCAAGGCTAACTTAGAAAAAGAGCTGATGAATAATGATTATTAGTTACGCTTAAGGTGCGATGTACAGTACACACATCCCTCACCAGAAAAAAAAAAACCTTATCGCCCAGACCAGAAAAGACGATCATTTACCTGACTAAACTGCTACCCGAGAAAAAAATAAGTATCAGTTTATTTTAATACCTTTTTTTTTTCAATGTCATTAAGATTTCATTAGGGAGGAAAACAGACCGACAGTGTGCTCTTTATTCGCCAAAAGACAACAGCCAATCGCGAAAAATGGTGAACTGGAACGCGAACTTCACGTATATAATGTAATTCCAATCCGGTCAGATTTATCAGTAAGCGGTATCTAGCCCCAGCCTTTATATATAGCCGTTATCATCCCTTCTTACACACACTGATGGGGAGAAAAATCTTATTGGCGCGCACACTGTCCCCAGGAAGAATGGGGGAGGAGGAATGGTAGGGAAAAAGTGAGGGAGGTGGGATGGCGGGGAAAGGTGAGGGGGGGGCAGGAAGGAGTGAAAGAGGAGGGATGGCAGAAATTGACGGAGGGAGGAGTGGGGAAAGAGGAATGGCTGTAAAGGAGGGAGGGAAAAGAGAGACAGAAGAGAGAGAATATTTTTAAAGTAATATATTTCTTTAAACATGAATTTTGAGGTTTCAATACTCTCTCTCTCTCTCTCTCTCTCTCATAGCAGCAGGAGGAGGGGGTGGCTGTATCCTGAAGGGTAAATTGTGGCGAGAAAAACAACCTCATTATGGATAATTTAGTAGAGGGGGTTGACGCCATCTTTATCGTGTAGTGAAGTTTATTTTTTTTTTTTTGCACGAACGGTTGAGTAGCTAGGATTATTTTATTTTTCGGATTTTTTTTATTTATTTTTAATCAGAACGGTACTCTTTCCCTCCCTGGTAGCGTTAGGGTATTTTAACCAAGAGGTGAAATAAACTAGGGTGTCTAATCTTCACGTGATTCGGTAGTTAGGGTTGGAGTTGACTGAGGTTTACAATGACCAGAGATTCACCGTCACAAATATGTCGTCATTACACACACACACACATATATGCACACACACGCACACAGTCGCTTGGGAGGGGTAAGAAATTATCGTAAGACTTTAGGAGACTCGAGACCCAATTTTACAGGCATTACTCTTGCTGTAAGACGCTAGCCACGATAACACTCTCAGGGGGCACACAGCATGACCCGTTGATCACCTTCACTATCCTTTTAGTAATCAAACCCAACTTGAGGAGGCATTTCATTACTGATTTATATTGATTTTTTTTTTATTCAATTGCTCTTCAAGTTTCAGCATCGGGTTAGAATTAATGTGTGTGTGTGTGTGTGTGTGTGTGTCATACCAGTCAAGTCCACCCTGATGGTTCTTTGTCGGCACCACGATTGTCTTAAGATTTTTAATATCAAGAGTGATTTTAGCCTTAGGGGAAGTTGGTGGTGTCGGGGGGGGGGACGTTGATGGAGAGTGGGAAGGAGATTGATGGAGAAGGGAGGTTTGGGTATATGTAGTGGGGTTAGATGAAGGAAAGGAGGGGGTGGTAGGGGGGGTGGTGATTGCTGAGGGAGTTAGGAGGTATTGTCTGTGTGTTCCCCATTACCTTTTCCCTTGGCGGGTTTGTATTTTTATGTGTGTGTGTGTGTGTGTGTGTGTGTGTGTGTGTTGCGTCGTGAGATTAATAACACCCAACTTGAAGATAAATGGCAGTAGTGTGGGATAAACTCATCCTTTATCAGAAACTAACGGAGATAAGTATTATTGTTTTGGATGCTGTTGATCCCGGGGTTTGTTTACACTCGTGGTGAATGTTTCCTAGACTTGAGGTGTAGATGGCTGACACTTTCCCTCCTAGCCTTCAATTAGTGTGTTTTCTGGACCCGAGCTGTTCTATTCTGTATATCAGCTGGTTTGTGGTGTTGAAAGGTGTAACATGATATATGGTAGGGGTGGAGAACATCGTAATAGGGTGTGTGTAGGGGAGGAGGAGGAGGAAGTGTGTGTAGGGGAAGAAAGGGGAGGAGGTGTTTTTTATGGAGGGGGGAACTGTGTGTGTGGGACATTACTGGTAAAACTGCCAAAGTTGGGAGTTTGTATAGCTGGTCTTGATTCCCCCCCCCCCCACTCTCCTAGAACTCCCCACCTCACTTGTACCCTCCCCCCCCTTACTATACTCCCCCCATTACCCTATACTCCCCCCATTACTCACACCTATTAACTTAACGCACCTTTAACACCACGAACACCATTTACTCTTACACACACACACACACACACACACACATACACATCCTTGACCACCGTAGGGTCAAGACCTATTCAGCCGCTGTTCCTGCTGAGCAGCGGCTCCCCTTGGCCATGTCGGCCCATTCCTCAAGTCCCTCAATCCGACCCATCTTCACCACCGGGATATCAACATAATCAAAAGTGACAATTTCGTTTCGGAAAGAAGTGGGATTAGTGTTGAACAGTGATGAACAGTGTTTAAGCCAGTGAATTCAACACTAGACAGTACCAGTGAGAGCCGTGACCCACCAGTGAGATAAGCACCCCTGGGAACCATCCTCTGACCAGGTATTAATTCGTCCACCCTGGGAACAACAGGGGGCCGGTTATGCACCTGACTACGAGATAACACAACATCACCCAGCAGAGTGAGGTACTGTGACACCACCCCACACCACACGGTGTCCACATGACCACTTGAGGTCCTTCATATCAACACCCGAGGACGAGTTACTACACCACGTGAGCACCACACCACCCGATGTCTCCATGACCACGGAGGTCCTTCATATCAACGTCCGAGGACGAGTTACTACACCACGTGAGCACCACACCACCCGATGTCTCCATGACCACGTCAGGTCCCTCATATCAACACCCGAGGACGAGTTACTACACCACGTGAACACCACACCACCCGGTGTCTCCATGACCACGTGAGGACGAGTTACTACACCACCCGGTGTCTCCATGACCACGTGAGGTCCCTCATATCAACACCCGAGGACGAGTTACTGTACCACGTAATGAAAGCTTTTGTTAAACGACCCACCTTCCCCATGTCTTTGTAATGACATTTTTGTCACATGTATATTTTCAGCCTTCGGGCTGCAGAACATTTTGAATAAACCGTTAATTATTATTATTATTATTATTATTATTATTATTGTTATTATTATTATTATTATTATTATTATTATTATTATTATTATTATTATTATTATTATTATTATTATTATTATTACACACCTACCCCCTACCCATTACCTACCCATCTCCTACCCATCTTAATACACTAAAATCACACCGAATATTAGAAGACCAAGGGAACAACATTAAACTCAAGTTACTCATAAGTGTAAAAGGTCAAATACACATCCGGAAGTCAATATGGTCTTAAGTGATAGCGGAAGTTAAAGGTCATCAAGTGTGTCATTGAGGGCGTCCTATGAGGCAATACCCACACTTCATATCCTACCGGAATAATAATAAAAATAATAAGAGAAATAATAGTAATAAGAGTTATACTAGTAATAATAATAAGAGTAATAATAACAATAATAACTACAAATAATAATAATAATAATAAGAGTAATAATAACAATAATAAAATCATAGCATAATAATAATAGTAATGATGATGATGATAATAATAATGACAATAATTAATGGGAGTAATGACTAGTAACAATAATAATAGTAAATAGAACGTTCCCTCCCTTTCTCAGCCCTTGTCCAACGCTTGTCACTGCCAGTCGCCGTAATTTTGCTCAATCCTGGGAACCTAATTTTTCTTTGAATATTTTGAGGTTAATTTTGACTCATTTTTTACCTCAATAATAGAAGATTAATGCGTTGGTAATCGACTGGGGTTGTTTTATTAAAGTGTGGTGATATCTCTGTCTGTCTGTCTGTCTCTGTGTCTGTCTGTCTGTCTGTCTGTATTTATCTCTTCGCTCTAACTTTCTCGTTTCTCTCTTTTTTTTATCTTTCTCCCCTCTCTCTTTGTCTATATCTATAATTCTCTCTCTCTCTCTCTCTCTCTCTCTCTCTCTCTCTCTACACCAAGTTTGCCAATTACTCATCATGCCAACAAATTAAAAGTTGTATCATACCACTGCTTAACTTCGTCATGTCTTCACGTTAAAAATTAAAATAGTTCATTTCTGCTGCTACTTGTGAGTCCCCTTGATGTTACTGCTTGCTACTTGCTACGGCGGTGCTTGTTTTTTTTTGTTTCTTCTCTGTTGATGGTGGTAGTGGTAGTGGTGGTAGGACTGGTGGTGGTGGGACTGGCGTTGGTGATAGTGGTGGTGGTGGACTGGTGGTGTTCATTTAAAGCCTCGCTCGCTCAACGCTTTGTTTACTTAGCGATATGCGATATTACCTCTCTCTCACACACACACACGCACGCACGCATAAATTTACCGGTTAATGAGAAAAGTTGGTTGGGTGGACCAGAGTCGTGTGAACATCGCCCTCACACGTGTTCTGTGATGGGAGTGAATGATCGTGTTCGTGTTTCTCGTATCAACATTGAGAGAAGGAAGTGTTTAATGTTACGATGTTTGGGTGTATTATTGTCCTACGGTGGTTAAAGTTAGGTTGAGGTCTTTAATCTTCCCATATTCGTGACGTTATCCCCTCCTACGTAATGGTTAACGTTCTGTACATTAAGGTTAGGTTAGGAGTTAGGTTCCCTCCATTCCGTAACTTTAACCTCTATAATACAAAGTGGTCAACGTTACGATATCTTAAAAGGTTATAATGACGATAAAGCCGACATAACACTAACAAACAACGCAACTTTAGTCTTTAGTTCATAGGTTAATGTTCTGATGGCGTAACTTTATCCTCTATAGCCTGAAAACAATGGGGGTTGGAAGGGGGGAGGGAAGGGGGGGTAGATAGAGGTTATTTTTACCAAGGTTAATTGTTAGTTATGACCCATTGTTGCATTGTAAAATAAGGTGTACAGGTAGTGGTATGTAGTCTTTCCTTTTTTTGTTTTTCAGGTACACAATTAAGGACAAAAAATACCCCTGGGCATTTTTGGCATTCGTGGGCATTGTTCTTTTGGGTCCAGATAAATGAGGGAGAGTGGGAATGTTTTTTATGAGTTATTTACAGGTTTTTTCGTGGATTAGTGAGGATTAAACTCTATTTTCCCCTCCTACACCTTGTTCCTAGTTCATATCTAAAGGGGTTAGATTAGGTTAGTTTATGTTAGGTTAGGTTTGCTCAGGTTAGGTTAGGTTTGCTCAGGTTAGGTTAGGTTTGCTCAGGTTAGATTAGCGAAGGTCAGTTAATGACAGGTCAGGTTAGCGGTAGGTGGAGTCATGATGCAGATAATGATATAATCACCTCGCCGAGAATCGATCATGTGAGGAAGGGAAGCTGAGTGGCACCCTGGGGCAGTAAGAGGCACCCAACTGCCCCCCCCCCCATCCCTAGATTATGAGCATGGGTGACAGCGGATGTAGCGAGGATGAGAAGGTGGATGGTGTGGTGTGGATGGAAGGGGGATGAGGAGGTGAATGACACTGGATGAGGTGGATGTAGGGAGGATGAGAAGGTGGATGGAGGGAGGATGAGGAGGTAGATAACAGGATGTAGGGGGGAGGATAGTCCAACCTAACCTAATGTAGCATAATAGCCTCATCTAACATAGCATGATAACCTAACCTAAGCTAGCATGCCGGCAGGATGAATTGGGCGAGGACAGAGGCTAACCAGATGGGTAAGGGAGCAATATGGCTGGAGGCATTAGATTATACGAGGGAGGAAATGACGTAAGAGGAAGAGGAGGAGGAAGAAGAAGAGAAGGGGGAAGGGAGGAGGGAAATGAGATAACTATTTGATGGCAATTTGCGGTGTGATGTGGTTTGGCAGGACTTACTGAGCCTGCAGAGATTATATATATATATTTGTGGTTGGGGGAATTTAAATTTTCATTCCTGTACATAACCAGCGGAGATGTGAGGACGTTTCTCTCTCTCTCTCTCTCTCTCTCTCTCTCTCTCTCTCTCCTTCCTTCCTTCTTTCCTCATTCAGTCTAACGTTTCCTCCCAGCCTCGTTCCTTTTCCCCCTCCATCCCTCCCTCGTCCCGTCCTTCCTTTCCTCCTTTGTACCACCTCTCCCCCCCTCCCTCCCTCCTTTGTTCCATCTCTCCCCCCTCCCTCCCCTCCCTCCTTTGTTCCATCTCTTCCTCCCTCCATCACCAACTCTCACTATCCCTTCCTTCCTCCCTCCCTCCCTCGTCTTTTTCGTTCAAGATTCTCAAGCGATTCCCGAGTTAATTTTCCCCTTTCCCTTAATGGTGTATGGTAGAACGCAGTTAGTTACGGTAATGAATACGATCAACTTACGACACCATTTTGACTGCGGTGTCTAATAATATGTCATAAGTTAAGTGAGGATAAGAGTCGTTTTTCTCGCATCGTTAGCTTAGTTAAGGGGGATAATTGACTTAACGACCCTTTGAGAATTGAGTCACCTAAAGATAAAACCCCTTGTTTGTTTTTCACCTTAAGATTAACTTAACCTAACCTGACCTAGCCTAATCTAACCTAACCGATTCTAACCTGAGTTATCCTAACCTAACCTGGCCTCTCCTATCCTAACCTGATCTATTGTAATCTAACCTCTCCAAGTCTAACCTGCCCTGACCCAACCATACCTGACCTATCCTAAACTAACTTAATCTAACCTAAATTAAACCGACTTAACCCAATTTAACCTAACCTAATCAAAATATAATCTCTAACCCAGTTAAATCGAATCTAATTTAACCTAACCCAACCCAATCCAACCCAGTTAGCGTTAGGGTGTTTAATCGTCAGGTGATACAGGTACTGTTTTGATACACTTCCTGTATATGTAAGATTTGTATTTGTAGTGATGATTCTAATTAAACTTTCTGCCTATGATTGCTTCAACACGGTGGTGACGTCGGCGGCTGCGTCCATCGTATGAAAGCTTCCCATTGGTTTGTTGTCGTGTGAGTGTGGAGTCTCTTATTGGTTAGTGGACAGCTGGGGGCGTTCCCGTTGCTGACGTCACTGGAGCTGGTTGTGACGTCATGGTCCCGGGCGGGGCTGGTCTCGCTCACCACCTCCACCACTTGGCTCTTACCAGCTCTCTCGTGTGTGTCTGTCTGTGTTAATGTACTTCCTTGTGTGTGTGTGTGTGTGTGTGTGTGTGTGTGTGTGTGTTATTATGTCTTGGTGTACTTGCTTTCTTGTGCCAGTCCAAACATTTGAATAAGTGGGATTTTATTTATTATTTTACAAAGTGGGGAATTACCGGGTGGGATTTTATCTACTGGGAAAGTGCTGGATGGGATTTTGTCTACTGGGGAATTATTGGGTAGGATTTGTCTACTGGGAAATTGCCCGATGGAATTTTATCGAGTGGGTTTTTTTTACGATGGCTTTTTAACTGTGTACAATATTGGTTATCAAATTTGATCCCCAGAGGCGTCCAGCTTCGCAACCAGCCACTGTCGCATGTGAGGGGTGGTGGGGAGGGTGGGCAGGCAGTGAGGGAGGGTGAGCAGGCAGTGAGGGACGGTGGGTAAGCAGTAAGGGACAGTGGGCAGGCTGGCAGTGAGGGACGGTGGGCAGGCAGTGTGGCAGGCAGTGAGGGACGGTGGGTAAGCAGTAAGGGACAGTGGGCAGGCTGGCAGTGAGGGACGGTGGGCAGGCAGGGACAGTGGGCAAGGATTCAAGCAAGCAGGCAGTGAGGAGCAGCAGACAGACAGGTGAAATACTCAACCTGGTCTTAAAATCCCCGAATATGCCATAGGGTTGGTTCCCCAATACCTGTCCTTCCAACAATGTGGGCAGCCAACCAGACAAAACCGCTCCAATTACCTTCAGTAACTAGCCCGGTCCATACCTGCTTCCACATTATTAGTATGTCGCTAGTCAATAGTAGGAGTAATTGTAGTGATAGTTGTTTTAGTTGTACTGTATCTAGTAATGGTAGTAGTAATAGTAATAATAGTACAGTTCATTAGAATATATACCTAGACCTGAATAATGACGATTTAGCCGAGTCTCCACATTAATAGACTAAATTGTCCTATTCATTCATTCACAATTTACTGATGGGAATTGGCATTTTACAGGAATTTTTGGTATTATTGTATTTCATATTTGTGATTTTTACATGAATAATGATTTACCTGTATTTTTGTAAAGCTGTAATTATGTAATATGTTCCTGTATTTTCCTTTTTGTACTTCCGTTGTCGGTCTTGCTGTCCTCATTAAGATCATTTTAGTTTCTTATTGTAAGGATTTATTTTTTACTATAATGATGGGATGGTCTTGTAGTGTGTGTGTGTGTGTGTGTGTGTGTGTGTGTGTGTGTGTGTGTGTGTGTGTGTGTGTGTGTGAGAGTACTGAGAGTATTGTAGTAGTAGCAGCAGTATTAGTTGTTATTGTAGGCATTAATGGTAGAAATAGTAATAATAGTCGAGTAATAGTAATAGTAAAGTCGTGTATGTATAAAACTGGTGGATGAATGTCTGTTTAAGGATTAGTGGCTTGAATTATTTATGAACTTCTGGTGGTATTTTTGTTTTTGTTTTTCTCATTTAAATATTTGTTGAAATAACAGCGGACTTAACCTACTGAACCGGAGGCACTTTTGTAATTTTGTTCATCTTATTTTTACCTTTTTTTGTTTTTTTGAACCCTTGTGGACGTTAGATTAAAGCTCTTTTAAATACACTACATCAACCAAATCCTTCCATAACCTTCACTGTTTATATTTGATTTACACTTTTGTTTACACGATTTTTCAAGAATGTAAATTATCACGTAAATCGAGAGGCACCTGTGTGTTATTTAATGAACTGATTAAATGGGAAAAAAAAACTGTTTATTCCTCACACGAAATGTAAACACAATTTACCTGGCCAGAGTGAGGTGTAGATGTGTTGAGTGAGGTGTAGGTGTGTTGAGTGCGGTGTAGGTGTGTTGAGTGAGGTGTAGATGTGTGAGGTGTAGGTGTGTTGAGTGAGGTGTAGTTGTGTTGAGTGAGATGAAGGTGTGCTGAGTGCGGTGTAGATGTGTTGAGTGAGGTGTAGATGTGTTGAGTGAGGTGTAGGTGTGTTGAGTGAGGTGTAGGTGTGTTTAGATGTGCTTGAGTGAGGTGTGGTGTTGAGCATGGCGCAGATGTGTTGAGTGGAGGCGTAGATGTGCTGAGGAGGTGTAGGTGTTTAGTGGAGGTGTAGATGTGCTGAGTGAGGTGTAGATGTGTTGAGCGAGGTGTAGATGTGTGAGGGGTGTAGGTGTGTTATGGAGGTGTAGGTGTGTTGAGGAGGTGTAGATGTTGAGGAGGTGCAGGTGTGTTGAGGAGGTGTAGGTGTGTTTAGTGAGGTGTAGATGTGCTGAGTGAGGTGTGATGCTGAGTGAGTGTGATGTGTTGAGGAGGTGTAGGTGTGTCGAGTGAGGTGCAGATGCGTTGAGTGAGGTGGTGTGCTGAGTGATATAGATGGAGGTGTAGGTGTTGAGTGAGGTGTAGGTGTGTTGAGTGAGGTTTAGGTGTGTTGAGTATGGTATAGTTGTGTTAAGTGAGGTGTAGATGTGTGAGGTGTAGGTGTAGATGTGTGAGGTGTAGGTGTGTTGAGTGAGGTGTAGGTGTGTTGAGTGAGGTGTAGGTATGTTGAGTGAGGTGTAGATGTGTTGAGTGAGGTGTAGATGTGTTGAGTGAGGTGTAGGTGTGTTGAGTGAGGTGTAGGTGTGTTGAGTGCGGTGTAGGTGTGTTGAGTGAGGTGTAGGTGTGTTGAGTGAGGTGTAGGTGTGTTGAGTGAGGTGTAGGTGTGTTGAGTGAGGTGTAGGTGTGTTAGGTGTTAAGGTCTACAAGATGTGTTTTATTTGAGGCGCTGCTCTGTGTCACTCGTCGCCTCCGCCCTGAAGTGTGTCGTAAGTTTAAACTCTTGAGGAACCGTGGCGTTGGTGAGGCTTAGGTTACCGGATTAATTTGTAGAAGTTGTTGGAAATGATGTTGTACAGTAGGATAGTTAATAACCCCTGGGAGTTGAAGATTGTAGAGGGACTGCAGTTAATAACACCTCCTCCTCCTCCTCCCCCTCCCTTCTCCTCCTCCTCCTCCTCCTCCTCCTCCTCCTCCTCCCTCCCCTCCACCTCCTCCTCCTCCTCCTCCTCCTCCTCCTCCTCCTCCTCCTCCTCCTCCTCCTCCTCTGCTCTCTAAACCCCAAACAAACACAAGACAAGGTAGTTATTGAGTATAGCAGCTGAATTTTTATATATTTTATAATTTATTATATATTTTGTCATTTTAGTATATATTTTGACATGATCGCTAATGGGGGGGGTTAATGGGTACATGGTGGTTAATGGGTATATACACTAGTTAATAGAGAGCTGTTTAATGGGTGCATGAATGTTAATGAAGAAAAACCGATTGGCAATTAAGACACAAATGGGATAAGGTAAAGGTCACACGTTAATGGGGCCTGGTAATGGGTACACGTTAATGGGGCCTGGTAATGGGTACACGTTAATGGGGCCTGGTAATGGGTACACGTTAATGGGGCCTGGCACACTAATGGCCTGTAATGGGTACACGTTAATGGGGCCTGGTAATGGCACAATGGGGCCTGGTAATGGGTACATGTTAATGGGGCTTGGTAATGGGTACACGTTAATGGGTTGCAACAAGTGCCCCAAAATATACATATATAAGCAACATACATTTCATTAGCCTCCCCATCCCCCTCCCTCTCCTCCTGCTGTACCCCTCCCCTTCCTCCTGTACCCCTCCCCCTTCCTCTCCCTACCCTCAAAAATAATATCCTTGTCCCCGGTGATGCAGTTTACGGTGTAATTGGGTAGTTAGCTTCTGTAGGGTTAGACTAGTGCGTGCTAACACCATCGTTGTATGGGATAATGGGTGCTGGGCCGTGGGGGATTCTTTGTATTGAGGGAAAGAGATGATGGTGGGATTAATGTAGGGTGAAAGAATGGGATTACCTGATGGAAGTTGAGGGAAAAGGGATTATTTGATGATTAGCTAACCTAATGTAATCTAGTTTAATCTAATGCTAACCCAACCAAACTTAACTGAACTAACCTAACGCTGATCTAACCTAACTATAACCCTAACCTAACCCAACCCCCGAGGTAGTGTTAGGTTGTTTAATATTCAGGTGAAATAAGCTGGGGCTAATCCTTAAGTGACCTATTTGGTGGATTAGTGTAAAAAAAAAGATTATTTCCCGTTCATGCTAACTGAAATGTAAAATCCACCGTTATGGGGGTAAAGTTTTTGCTAATTGGTTACTTTTTTCCGCCCCCTCTCCATCTCTCCCCTCTCACTTGATGTTGTTGGTCTCGCTCCTCACAATCAGCTTTAGCGCTGATTGGTTCTTTCCCACGCTGACGTCTTATCCAGGATATACTCGGATTGGTCCTGGTTTGTTATGACTGTGTGGTCTAGCGTCAATCTCTGTTAACTAAGGCGCTCATTGGTCGTTCCTCACGTTAACGTTTCAGCTGCTGTGCTATGATTGGCTCGTACTTACCGTGAAGTATGTGCCGACTCCTCTTCCTTACTGTGAGGTCAGATGTTCACGACGAGAGACCACCAATCAGAACTATGTTACTCCTGTGCTACTCGTGGATGGTGGCAAATTGCTTCTGGGAATGAGGAACACGGGGCTGTGATCCAGGTAGTGGTTGTCGAGGGAGAGGCATCTTGTGTCACTCTTCATTACCATACAGATCGACTCACAGATTACTCTCCTTAATGAGTGTTGGGCGGGGGGGTGATACTGGTTAGGCTTGTGTGTGTGTGCGCGCGCAGGAGACGTTGATAATCAGTATGTTTGTATAGGAGGCTGATTGTATGTATGTATTTTTAAGTGTACAGGAAACGTTTAGTAGTGTGTGTGTGTGTGTGTGTACGTACAAGACACATCAATAGTGTGTTAGTGGATCGCCTAAAATTACTCCGTGTCGTTTTTAATAGTGAGGCTTTAAGGTGACCGCCCAGTAGTACATCCCATCCCGACCACCTGGCACATATTGTCAGTCAATCAGTCAGTCAGTCAGTAACCTATTCATTCATTCAGTAAATCAGTCATCCATTCAGTCGGCCGCACATTCATTCAATCATTCATTCACTCTCTTATTCATATATATATATATATATCTGAACTCACTCACTCACTGCCGGAGTTTCCTACAGAGTAGAGAAGTTATACCTACTCCTGGTAGAAACATCGTCTGCGTGTGACTCGTCTTTGTTGTTGTGTGATGCGCATTTGTTTACCCAGCTGATCAAAGGTTCATATATGATATTCTTTTGGTGTTTTGTTTACCTGAGTGAGATCAAGGTAATGGATGCTTCAGGTTACAGTCTTAGTGATGTTTTGATGCTGTATTTTGTATTATGTATTTGGGTTCTACAGGAGACAATTGGGTTCTGGAGGAGACAATTGGGTTCTGGAGGAGACAATTGGGTTCTACAGGAGACAATTGGGTTCTGGAGGAGACAATTGGGTTCTGGAGGAGACAATTGGGTTCTACAGGAGACAATTGGGTTCTACAGGAGACAGTTAGGTTCTACAGGAGACAGTTGGGTTCTGGAGGAGACAATTGGGTTCTGGAGGAGACAATTGGGTTCTACAGGAGACAGTTGGGTTCTACAGGAGACAGTTGGGTTCTAGAGAGACAAAGATGAGTTTTCATAAATTTAAAGAAATAAAACCCACAAAACAACCACAAACAAACAAACAAACAAGCACATTATAACTTACAAAACAAATAAACTTCATGAATTAAAAATAAATGACTTTGTCGTAACTGAATTGGCTTACGGTTAATTAAAAAAAAGGTGATTTATTGTGGCTGTAAATTAGGTTAATAAATAATAATAATAATAAAAAAGTAATTCTCATATAGTCATAATTAAACTAGGTTAATTTATTTCGGTAATATTTTGTTATAGAAGAACAATGAAACTCTTTATGGAATATTTAAATAACATTATGGTTATTATATAATTCCGATTGATACATTAAAGGGAACGAATTATATATTTTTTTCCTGTATTAATAAAGCATTTAATTATGGAGGTAATTATAGGTAATGATGGAGTGGTATAATTTGGGTGTCGTGGGGTAGAATTGACTGTGATGGGTGTTTTTTGTGACGTTACAGGATCCTATAGCTTTTATACATGAATACATACATATATACATACATACACACGTGACCTACCCTATCCTAACCTAACCTATCGTAACCTAACCATTGTAGCCAACTAAAAATAAAAAAACCCAAAAAACATTATGATTTATAGATTAAGAGAAACAATAAACAATGAGTGAATGTCTGTCGGAAACTTGTTACATATTTTTTACTGTTGAGTTGGAATGAGTTTAATTTCCTCGTAAAGTTTCCAAGTTATTTTGATTTCAAGATTTTTTTTTGTGTGTGTGTGTGTGTGTGAGAGAGGAGGGGGAGAAAGAGAGAGAGAGAGAGAGAGAGAGAGAGTTTTGTATAATGACATATGCTAATTAGAGAGAGAGAGAGAGAGAAGGATAATAAGGGGGAAGGGGGAAATAGGGAAAATATAAAATATCAGCATAGAGAAGGGGAAAATCAAGAAAAACAAAAGGGTAGGAGAAAGGGATAATGAGGGAGAGTAAGGGAAAGTAAGATAGAAATGAAGGAGAGAGAGAGAGACAGACAGACAGACAGACAGAGTTTGTATAATGAAGTATGTTAATTAGAGCTTTTGGGCGAGGAGGACGAATAGGAAAAAAAAAGATTGAAAGGATATTTCTTATGTACGAAATGACTTTTTTTATGAGCATTTTTGTGGGAAGAAAAAAAATGTTGAGGGTTTCATAAGGCTGAGGCACTGACTGAGCTATATGCATGTGTGTGTGAGTGTGTGTGTGAGTGTGTGTGTGAGTGTGTGTGAGTGTGTGTGTGTGTGTGAGTGTGTGTGTGAGTGTGTGTGTGTGTGTGGTTAGCGTCCAGTAGCTGCCACAATAATTTCGCCTGTGTCATTATCCACACCTATTTCTCTCCCTCCTCTACCCCTTCACCTCTTCGTCCCTCCTTCCTCCTCCCCCTCCTTCCTCCTCCCCCCCTCCTTCCCCTACGTCCTCCTCCTACCTCTAGTGCCTTCAGACATAAGGGTTTCTGTCGGGTTATTAACGTTTACCCTTAAAGACACACTGTTAGCTGACGTGGTGGTCAGGTAAAGTGGTACTAATGAGGGGGGGGAAGTGTGGAGGGTAAGAGAAGGAGACTGATGGGGTGGGGAGGAGAGGGATAGGGGAAGCTGAGAGAGGGGTGAAGAAGAGGAGGGATGGAAAGGAGAGAAGGAGAGGACGGTTAGGGATGGGAGGGAGTGAGAGAAGGGGAGTGGGGTGAGGAGGGATGTGTCTCTAGGTTATAAATGTAGAGACGAGATAACACAAGTCCCTGGTTGATGGTGCCAGGGTGGGTAGTGGGTCTCGTGTGGGGTGCCAGGGTGGGTAGTGGGTCTCGTGTAGGGGTGCCAGGGTGGGTAGTGGGTCCGTGTAGGGGATGCCAGGGTGGGTAGTGGGTCCGTGTAGGGGTGCCAGGGTGGGTAGTGGGTCCGTGTGGTGCCAGGTGGGTAGTGGGTCTCGTGTAGGGGTGCCAGGGTGGGTAGTGGGCCGTGTAGGGGTGCCAGGGTGGGTAGTGGGTGTAGGTGGGTGTGGTCCTCGTGTAGGTAGGGTGCCAGGGTGGGTGAGGTAGGGTCGTGTAGGTAGTGGGTCTCGTGGGTGCCAGGGGTGGGTAGTAGGTCTCGTGTAGGGGTGCCAGGGTGGGTAGTGGGTCTCGTGTAGGGGGTGCCAGGG